>NC_056042.1:13802297-14169960 GCF_004379255.2 Salvia splendens
GTAAAATTTATATTCCTACGTCCCTGAAAAGTATAAACTATTTCTTTATTAGTCCGTGTTTGAAAAGTCTGAATTTTTTAATTTTGGAATAGTTAAACAATACATTATCCTTAAATATAGTTTTATTTACAACTTATACCATTATACCACAATACTAATGTTGTAGAGCCCACTCTCCACTAACATTATTTACACTACCATTTATCTCTCCCTCTCTCACTTTACCAATCATACATTAAACTCGTGCCGAACCAAATGTTTATAATTTTCAGGGAACGAGGGAGTATTAAGTTGAGGGTTGTGTATGTGGATGAGTGAAAAATGAATATTTTATTAAAATGTTGATTGAGGTAGGCTTGAGTGAGGGTTATGGATCTGGTAGCCTTAAATGGATTTTTTTTAATCGGCACGAGATTTAAAAGTTGTTAGATATTTAATTGGAGAGAATAAAGATGAGTACAAATATTAAATGGAGAGACAAACACAATTAAATATTTTGATTAGAGAGAGTAAAGATGAGTATTAAGTATTAAATGGAAATACAAACACATTGAATATTTTAATTGGAGAGAAAAAAAGATTGAGTGTATTAATTGAAAAGAGAAAATTACTTTATTTTTTTCAAAAATAAAAATGTGACATCTTATTCGAAACAAGAATGAAAGTGTGTTATCTTAGTTGGACAAAAATTCTAAAAAGAACCAATTATTGTTCAATATCGGCTATTAGTTAGAATTTTTTATAAATTACAAAAGACAGAAACACACGGCATGCAGACGCGTCTTTAAGGCCATCCACAACGCTGTTCCTATACCGTTCCTATACCGTTCCTTAAACCACTATTTGAGGGGCCCACTGTACTTTTTTACTCCATTCCTTAACTAAGGAACGGAACCTGCAACCCTCCGTTCCTTAACCGTTCCTTAAATTACTGTTCATTCAATTTCATTTTTTTTTATTTCCAACCCAATTCAATTTAAATAAACACACTTTATTAAAAAACAAACACACTTTATTAAAAAACACACAACATTAAAAAAAATTTAAACTTTTAGAAAAATAAAAAGCACACAATTAAAATCCTAAAAAAATAAAAAGCACACAATTAAAATCCTAAAAAAAATAAAAGTACACAATTTTAATAATTTCATCCGCCAAAATTTGCCCAAATGTGCTAAATTAGATCCTGTTGGAGTTGGGTGTGGGCACTAGAGTCGCGTGTTCTTGCACGAATAGATAACCGTTCTTGTATAGACGGATGCGCTCCACTTCGAGGCGGACTACTTGCGGTTGAGCTTCCGGGGGATTCGTCGTCGAACCAATTTCCCGCCTCAGGTCCTTCGTCTTGGACAATCATGTTGTGCAAGATTGTGCACGTATACATGATGTCGACCATGTTTTCCATGAACCACGTACGAGACGGGGCTTTGATGATGTTGAAGCGCGCTTGGAGAACCCCGAACGCCCTCTCCACATCCTTGCGAGCAGCCTCCTGCTTCTGCGCAAAAAGAGTCTGCTTTGGGTTCGCAGACCCACTGCACGTCTTCACGAAGGTAGGCCACTTCGGGTAGATGCCATCGGCGAGATAGTACCCCATTTTATAAAGCCGGTTGTTGGCGACGAAGTTGATGGCCGACGCTTTACCATCCAAAACTTCGGTCAATAGGTCGGACTGGTGGAGCACGTTTACGTCGTTGTTCGACCCGGGGACCCCGAAGTACGCGTGCCAGATCCAAAGGCGGTAGTCGGCAACGGCCTCAAGTATAATGGTTGGGTGGGTGCCTTTGTGGCCGCTCGTGTAGGACCCCCCTTCCACGCCACCGGGCAATTCTTCCATTGCCAGTGCATGCAATCGACACTGCCGAGCATCCCGGGGAATCCGTGCACTGTTTCGTGAAGGTCGAGCAGGAACTGACAATCAGTCGTGCTTGGCCTCCGGAGAAATTCGTCGGTGAAGGCTGCCCGGACGCCTTTGCAGAATTTGAGCAAGCACATTCGCCCAGTGCTGTCTCCGATGTGGAGGTATTCGTCGAACATGTCGGCCGTTTGTCCAGTCGCAAGCTGGCGGATTGCTGCAGTACATTTCTGCAGCGTCGTGTGGCTGGGACGGCCGACCGCGTCGTACCCTTCCTGGAAGAACTCTTCCCGGGCTGCCAAAGTATTCGCGATGTGGAGAAATAAAGGTTTCCCCATGCGGAAACGGCGACGGAAGTACGTATCTCCCCAAACCGGGTTATCGCAGAAGTAGTCGCGTACTAACCTTGCAGCGGCTTCCTCCCGGTTACGATGGATGTACGTACGGGAGCGTCGTTGGGGCGGCGCGGCTTCTTCGGCCTCCCGTCGTCGATCTTCTTCAAGTGATTGTTGCAATATTTGACGCATTTGTTCAAAAGGATCCATTAGTTTGATTAAATTTGGGAGAAGGAAAGCAGAGTTGATTTGAGATGAAAATTGGGGTGGAAATAGAGAGGAATAGATGTGTGTTTGTGATTGAAATGAGTATGAAATAGGAGTATTTATAGAGTAAATAAATAAAAAAAAAATAAAAAAAAAATACAAAACGGATATAAAAAAACGGTCACATTACCGTTGCAAATTTTTTTTTATTATTAAATTCGATTTTTTTTTAAAAAAAATTAAATTATTGCGTCACCGGGACGAAGCCCACTCGCGGGGCAGCGAGTGGGCTTCACGCGTCGAATGGGAGGCCACCACGTCGCCTCGGCGAGTGGCGGAACGTTTCGTTCCGCGTTCCTCCGGAACGGAACGAGGCACGGCATAGGAACGGCATGGGCACGGAATGACGACGGAACGAAGCCTGCAACGCGTGCCGCCGCGGAACCGTTCCTCCGGAACGGCATAGGAACCGCAACGGTACAGCGTTGCGGGTGCCCTAAGAAACACGCAACACATCTCACGCACTGGAAAAGACGCATATCAGAAAAACGCCACGAGGAAAACGAGAAGTTAGTAGCGCAAGCAGTGCATGATTAAATGTCTTCAATCGAGCCCAACTGGGTTTGAATCCTTTACTGAGCTTTTTTTTACTATTTAATTTTAGCATTTAGAAAACCATTTTTTATCTTTATGTATAGAAAATTGAATTAATTTAGAAAAAATACGTTACACTTTTTAAAATTATATTACCATTTTCATTCTTTTATCTTAGCATATAGAAAATTTCTCTTTAATGGATTCGAGCTCAACATTTATTCACTCTTCTGCTGCTCCTCTACTGCTGGCTCTATTTTATCTTTTTATTTTTATAGAGAAGCATTTCCTATATGCATATTTTCAAAGACACAAGATGCTCTCGCATGTCTTTCAAAAACGCATCTACAAGTCACGTGTCTCTTTCGTATTGTACTTTCTCAGGCTCATTACTTGTCATTTGTTTTCTTTATAGTCTGTCCACCAATACTTGTAGCACATACTACTTTTTACTACTTGATAATTAATCTCACATTTCACTAATTTATTCTCCTCATATTTTATTATAAATCTAATAGTATATGTGAAAGTAACCCATATTCCATTATTTTTTACAATCCAGTTTCTATTATATTCCATTATTTTTCAAGTACTTATTCAACAAGACAATGATTTCACCAATTAACTCTACATATTTTGGGCCCAATTAACAATTTCACAAATTTGTTATAACGTCTAAAAATGGAGATGAAAGCAATCCAAGATATCGGCATAGGCGAAGACCTCACCCCACCCCTCCGCCCTCTCGCCGCCGTCCTCCACCACTCCGCCCTCACCTCCCATTGCTCCGCCTGCTTCTCCACCCTTCCTCGCCACCCCTTCTCCCCTTTTGCCGATAATGCTCCCACTCCTCTCTACTGTTCCCTCAGCTGCTCCGCCGCCGATTCCGCCCTCCATTCCTCCTCCGGCGAACACCACCTCCTCTCCAACTCTCCCCATTCCTCGTCGGACTCCTCCTCCGACCTCCGCCTCTCCCTCCGCCTCGCTCATATTTTCCAGAACCTTCCGCAAGATTGCACCTTTACCCCTCAATCATCGTTTGTTGGAACAAAAAATGAATCCCAATCCCTTTGTTGTTTGGAGAGAATCGCCGGTTTGATGACCAATCGCGAGAATTTGGTCAAGAAAACCCAAATTGATGATCATGATTACGACGAAAGTTTGAAGAGGATTAGAGAGGGGGCGGAAATGATGGCCATGGCGAGGGGCAAAGATGTAAATTCAGAGGGCTTTGCGTTAGAAGAGATGGTTCTGTGTTTGGTAATGACCAATGCAGTTGAGGTTCAAGAAAAGAGCGGATGTTGCTTAGGGATTGCTGTTTACGATGCTGCATTTTCCTGGATCAATCACAGTTGTTCTCCGAATTCTTGCTACCGGTTCTCGGTGGGGCCCGCGAACGTCGAGCGGCTGCCTCTGAGGATTGCTCCGGCCACCTCCATAGATGTCAGCTGCAGCGGCAGAAATGGTGATGGTTTGAGATATCATGTTCAAGGTATTCTGTGTTAATAATGTGGTGGAGAATGAATTCAATATTTGTTTGTCTTGCTCAGGAAGAGGAAGTGATGTGAGTTTATTTATGATGATTTAGACAGATATGGTTATGGCCCAACACTTGTAGTTCGAAGTGTAAAGTCTATTTGCAAAGGTGAAGAGGTTACTATTGCATACACTGATTTGTTACAGCCTAAGGTTTGGACATGATTCTGATGTTTTGATTTTGGTTGTGTTCCTTGCTTACATGTGATGTCTTGTTTGCTAAATAACTTTTTTTTTTCACACTCCTATATTCTTTTCTGTGCTTTTATTATGGTTGAAGAACCAAGATAGTTTATGTTTTGCTTAAACTTTATGAGTAGTTGCTTCCTCATTTGCTCTAGCTCAGAATGAGCATTCAACCTAAATGGTTTCAGTTTCAACCAATCTGTAGTTGATAGTCAAGGCGTGTAATTAATACTTGGGCTGATATCATCAACCGTGCTAACCTTGGTATGGAAGTTATGCATGAACGTAATGCTCATGACTCCTTAGCTGTAGGAACTCTGTTGCTTACCGGTGGATTAGCCCTTGTAGAAGATAGACAGAATCTGTCTTTATAGTTTTAATAGTGTGGATGGACTGACTGCATCAAATCTTTCTGGCTCTATTCCTTTATGAAATGAATAAAGGCTTATTATCTCCTTTAGTTTGCTCTTTCTACTGCTCTCCTCTGCTTAACACAAAAAATAAGCTCCAAAACCCATTCCGGTAGTGGATTGAAATGGACTTTTGTATTATCCTCTATAAGGAAAGCGTATTTTGACCAGACCCTGCATTTTTCTCAAGAGCTTTCTGGAATCAATTGAAAAAAGAAAAGTGATAATCCCGCAATTAGATAAATTTACTTTTTTTCACACACTTCTTCTGGTCATGCCTTTTCCTCTTTACTCTATATTGACATATGCAATGATGGAGATGGAGTGCATGGGATTAGCTGAATTCTAAAACCACGGAACCAACTGGTTTCACATGGGGAGACCAACATGCGGAGCAATGACCCCATAGAGAACTGCAAATAAATGGAGAAATTCTGGATAAATTAGTCGATTTTGCCTTTCTATTGTTAGATGATATGGAGACTGGGTAAAGTTGTGAAGGGCTTAGTGATGATTTGAGGGAAATGTTGGAAAAACTAAAACAGAGCGTGTTATCCAGTGTATAAGGTTTCTGATTAATGCTAAACTGTTCCTTAAGATGGCACATTTTCCTTCTCCTTCTCCTCCAATGATGCCCCCCTTTTGTTCTACCATTTATTGCTTTTGGCTATTGGTGGTGTCTGCAGGAAATGAGACAGGCAGAACTATTGTTCAAACATCGGTTCAGCTGCAGCTGTAAGCGTTGTGGTGCTTGGCCTACAAGCTACGCGGACTATGCCTTGCAAGTAAAGTCATACTTTTATTTCTAAATAGAATATGTGCATGGAAAAAAATAAATTTGAATTAGTAAGAGCGCATATGTTACTTTTAATACCTTAATTTATGAATGGTAAAGTTTGTTGGTTACTTATTTTCTCTGTTGTTCATAATGTGTTAGACTCCAAAGATTACGTGTTCATTCTTTGCCTTAGTTGGTCTGTCCTCCGATTATGGCAACCTAGCTACGGGCGCTTTATTGGAACATCAGATCATGGCCATCTGTTATTGACCTTTGTTCTTTTGTTCCCTGTGCAGGCACGCCCTACGGACAATCCTGAGAGTTCAGATGACGAAATAGAGAAGGTGATGCAAAACTCCGTCTTTGAAGATGCCATTACTGACTATCTTTCGTTTGGTGACACAAAATTATGCTGTCAAAAGCTTGAAGTCTTCCTTTGCGATTACGACTACAGTTACAAGTCCCTGGAATCAAAGGAAACAAAACTTCCGCAGAAAGTGAAGCTCCATCCTTTTCATCATATTTCTCTCCAAGCTTACACCGCATTGGCTTCTGCTTATAAAGTTCAAGCGAGTGATTTATTGGCTCTCAGTTGTCAACTTGAAGCTCTCAAAATGGACAAGATGAGTTCTGCATATTCGTTGTTGCACGCTGGGGTTGTCAACCACCTTTACATGTCTGAACCAGCCATTGTGACGGCCGCTGCAAATTTCTGGATAAATGCAGGGGAATCACTGCTCAATCTTGCTAGAAGATCCTTGAAGGATGATGGGGAACCATTCCAAATAGAGTTATCAACCTTACTAACTCTCGAATGTGATGATTGTTGTCTTGTGGATAGTTTAGAAGCAAATACAGTTAGGCCGGAGTTGGAGGAAATGAAGAGTCGGCTGTGTAACTGCATTGCGAATATAGCCTCAAAAGTATGGAGCTTTCTTTCTTCTGAAAGTAATTTTTTGAAGTTTATTCAGAACCCAGTTGATCTTAGGTGGCTTGAATCTCCAGCAGATTCAGAGGTTTCAGATACCGACTCTCGGTTGCGGGTTGAGATATGTAGTAATGAAGTGAAAATGAATCTCATTTTGTTGAGCATTCACTGTTTGAGGTATGGTGCTATGTTATTAAGCATCTGTTACGGTTTTTCGGTCGAAACGAATTATCTTAGGGCTCTTGATGATATAATGAAAGCCTGATTAGGTATGGAAAATGGAAATCAATTTCAAAAACTGTTATTTGAGAAACATGCATGGTTGTTTCATTCATACTTGAAGAAGTTGTGATGTGATTAGTAGTGAAACTATTTGATGGGTAGAAAAAGATTTTGGTGAAACTATTTCTTTTTATCTCAACTATCCCATCAAAGGTTATTAATCTGGAAATTTTGGTCCATAGCTGTTGAGAATTTTTTGTAATCTGGAAAAGTTTCCACTGAAAGTTACTACGCCTTTAATCTTACCTCAATATTAGTATAATTTTGACCACTTGTTTTGAAAAAATAATATTTTACTCCCTCTATTTAATCAGTGGTTTGTAATCAGTGGGCGCGATGCGTAACGCCCACTCGCCGGGCTGGCGAGTGGGTTTCGTCACGCTGATGCAATAAATCATTTAAAAAAATGATTTATTTAATAAAAAAAAATTTTAATTCGAAAACGGTAATATTACTGTTTTTCGACCGTTTTCCCAATTTTTTTACTCTATAAATACTCCTATTTCATCCTCATTTTACACACAAACACACATCTATTCTTCTCAATTCATCTCACTTTCCACTCCAATTTTCATCTCAAATCAACTCTTTTATTCTTCCCCCAAAGTTAATCGATCTAATGGATCCATATTAGCAAATGCGTCGAATAATGGAAGAATCATTTGAAGAAGATCGACGTCGGGAGGCGGAGGAAGTCGCGCCGCCCCAAAGACGCTCCCGGAATTACATCCATCGTAACCGGGAGGAAGCTGCCGCAAGGTTAGTACGCGACTACTTCTGCGATAACCCGGTTTGGGGAGATACCTACTTCCGTCGCCGTTTCCGCATGCGGAAACCGCTATTTTTCCACATCGCAAATACATTGGCAGCCCGGGAAGAGTTCTTCCAATAAAGGTTTGACGCCGTCGGCCATCCCAGCCACACGACGCTGCAGAAATGTACTGCAGCAATCCGTCAGCTTGCGACTGGACAAACGGCGGATGTGTTCGACGAATACCTCCACATTGGAGAAAGCACTGGGAGATTGTGCTTGATCCAATTCTGCAAAGGCGTCTGAGCAGCCTTCACTGACGAATTTCTCCGGAAGCCAAGCACGACAGATTGCCAGTTTCTGCTCCACCTTCACGAAGAAGTGCATGGATTCCCTGGGATGCTCGGCAGCGTCGATTGCATGCACTGACAATGGAAGAATTGCCCTATGGCGTGGTGGGGGTCGTACACGAGCGGCCACAAAGGCATCCACCCCACCGTTATACTCGAGGCCATTGCCGACTACCGGCTATGGATCTGGCATGCGTACTTCGGGGTCCCCGGATCGAACAACGACGTAAACGTGCTCCACCAATCCGACCTCTTCGCCGAAGTTTTGGATGGTAAAGCGCCGACCATCAACTTCATCGCTAACAACCGGCGGTATAAAATGGGGTACTATCTTGCCAACGACATCTACCCCAAGTGGCCAACCTTCGTGAAGACGTGCAGCAGACCTGTGAACGCAAAGCAGGCTCTTTTTACGCAGAAGCAGGATGCTGCTCGCAAGGATGTGGAGAGGGCGTTCGGGGTTCTCCAAGCGCACTTCAACATTATCAAAGCCCCGGCTCGTACGTGGTTTATGGAGAGTATGGTCGACATCATGTATACGTGCATAATCTTGCATAACATGATTGTCCAAGACGAAGGACCTGAGGCGGGAAACTGGTTCGACCCTGAAGCCCCCGAAAGCTCTACCGCAAGTAGTCCGCCTCGCAGTGGAGTACATCCGTCTATACAAGAACCGTTGTCTATTCGAGCAAGGACACGTGACTCTACCGCCCACGCCCAACTCCAAGATGATCTAATTGAGCACATTTGGGCAAAATTTGGCAACCGGTAGACGCACATCATCGTCGTTCTTCTGCTTCTTTGAGCTTTAAAGATTTTGAATTTAGTGAGAGTGAGCGGAATCAATTAAATTATGTATTTTTCATTTTTTAGGATTTTTAATTATGTTTTTTTATTTTTTTAACAATTTTATGTTGTAATTTTATTTTATTTAATGAAGTGTGTTTTTTATTAATTGAATTTGTTGGAAATAAAAATAAAAAATGAAAATGAATGAATAGTAATTTAAGAGACGGATAAAAGATGTAGGGTTGCAGGTTCTGTCCCTTAATTAAGAGATGGAGTAAAAAGTACACTGGAGCCCAAGAATAGTAATTTAAGAGACGGTTAAGGGACAAATAAGAGATAGCGTTACGGATGGTCGGACAAATACCATCTTACAATCAACCAGTCAATGCACTCATAACAATCAAGTTGTCATCTTCTCAACTACATTCATATATAGGCTCCTACAACCTCTAGTTGATGAGTAGCTTGTGGAAGAAGCGTTCAAAATTTTAATGGAATTTAAAAGTTACAAAGAGAAGAAAGAACAATTAAAAAGAGAGAGAAACGAAAGAGCAAATGGTCAGCATGGGGAATAGCTAAAAAACGATAGATTTAACATTATCACATCGCGACAGTAATATATAAAAAGAAAATGTGTTGCGTCATTTGCTTTATATTTATCTTAAAAAAAATCAAATCTATACATATATAAAGAAAAGTTTTGGAGATAATAATAAAAATGTCACTATGACTATATTTATAAAATTATAAAGTGGAAAGGTTTTTCTTATTTTTTTAATAAATGAGAGAATCGGAAATGGTAAAGTTTTACAAAATAAATAATGAAAGCAATAAAGTTGAGAAAATGAAAATATTGTTTTGGTTCTTGTGATTAATGAAAGAAATGAAAAGATTTGGAAGAAGAGGAAGTGAAAGGTTTTGAAAATCCTATAAATATTAGTTTTTCTATTTTTACTATAAACGATAATAGGTTTCACATTCCACTGACTCATTTCACTCATATTTTAGAGTCCAAAAAAGTGGGTCCATATTCCAAAAGCTTTTTCAATTTGCTATTCTTTACATTTTTTAAAACGCGTACCTACACTAAATATGACTCTTACTGTGGGGCGGAGGAAGTTTAGCTACGATGAAGATGTTAAGGCCTTCGAGATACGGGTCGAGAGGGAATCCACACTTGAGTCCGAATCTGCTAAGCCCACCAAACCAAGAGGACGTTCTCAAACTCGTCAGACGCCAACTCGGCGAAGCAGGCCCATGAGATCAGTCAAGAAATCATCCCGATTTGCAGACGATTGAAGACTGATTGAACACAGAATTAAGTTCATTCAAACATGTTATTACTTCATTCAACTAGATATTTGGTTCATATTAACTAAAGCTGTACGCAAACTTATACATATAACACAGTTGAGTTCACGGTACTTCATTCAACTTGCGGATTACTTCATTCAGCCACATTGTTACCTCATTATTGATTTGTTCATACTACATGCACGAAAAAATTGAAAAAATATTCATCAACAAGTTTCAAAAAGAGATTGTTCATCACATCATCAATGTTAAACACATATCAGGTATCCAAAAAAATTAATCGAAAAAGTCATAAACCATCAAATGAGTTGTCCTCTTCTTCTAGCTTATATGAAGCTGTATCAAAAAGAGTGCCATCTGGTTTTTTTGAGCATCCATAATTGAAGCATTACATTCTTCATCATTGGTCATAGGGGTAGATCCATCTTCAACTGCCGAATGAGCGGGTGTAGTTTCAAATCCATCAACATGCTGTCAATTTTCACATCATCCATGCTCTGGGATGTTGAGTTCCTCATGGAAATTCAAAACTAAGCTTCAAAAGAAATAAGAATTACTCATGCTCAAAGTAATCGAAGTAATCAAAGTTCTTCGCGTCGGGCTTCGTTGAGCAGATATCTCAAGCTTTATATTCAGAGATGAATCACGATTTGATGAAGATTGCAACACAATTTGAGAAATATTGAGAGGTGAAGATAGAGATTTAAGATCGTGAGAAAAATCGCTGCAGATCACACAGAGAATCACGTTGTGTATGGAAAATAATATGTTACTTTCCTTTAATGCCCTTCAGCTATAATTTTGTGAATAAAATAATAAAATATTGGTAAATTATATTCGACCACAAGATTATACTAAGTCAAGATCAGATTATAAAAATGGGTGGATAAGATTTGGTCTCTAGTTCGGTTTTTAAAATTAGTTCGATATTGATCACAACTCTTACTAGACTAGTGCAAACATTATTTGTTGTATAGAATGATATATATGTTGTCAATTAGATTCAATAATGTTGAAAAAATAGTTAAAATTATGAAAACGTGGCTGAAAGAAATAACACGGCCACCTAGGAAGAAAAATGGCGAGAGTTACCACCGCACCAACAGCACAACTTGGCAATAATTACATCCAGATATATAATTAATATGAAATTTGGGGTACAGTAGTACCCTTGTTCCAAGGTGGCTTCACCACTGGTCTAGATAAAAATTAAAGATTTTTTTTAGAAAAAGGAAAAAATGATTTTGACCTCTAGCAGCTCACAATAGGCTGCCTCCGCCCCGACCCCGCCGCGTATGCAGCTGTTCCTCCCCCTCCGTGGCTCCCGCCCGCCTTGCAGTAGACTGTCGCGGCGGCATATTGTGGTCACTCTTACTCATATATTATGTGGAGTCGCGCGTTTGTAGTTTTGGGGCATATCCAGAATGGTTCGTAAATTCTTTTTCATTTTGTTACCTTTTATGCACAGAACCTTTTATTTATGCTGTTAGTGATTTTATTTAAGCAATATAAATTTTTGTGATGACGTAAAAAGGAATATATATTCTCTAGTATTGAAATGCATGAAAAGTGGCTTAAATGAAGTAGTATGAGTTTTTAATGGTTTATTAAATGGACTTACCATTACCTACATTGACAATATGTATGATGTATCGAAAGAGTGTTGTACCGTTGTCTGCAATAAAATTAATCAAGTAAGAGTTGACTACTTGGATCATGAACATAGTGACTATATTTTTCTACAAAATAATTATTAAAAATATTTTTATTATTAATCAAGTAAGAGTTGACTACTTGGATCATGAACATAGTGACTATATTTTTCTACAAAATAATTATTAAAAATATTTTTATTATTATTTACTATGATCGATCCACGATGCACGTTTCTATGATTGTATTTGTGATTGCTATTGGAAGAAGTCAATATGTTTTTTAAGATAATAGTACTTCCTTCGTCTCATTCAATATGTCCATATTCTTGAATGACACAAGGTGTTAAGGGTGATTCCCCCCAACAAGTAAGGATCGACGACGAGTAGTCGACGTTGAACAAGATAGCGGCGGACGTCTCAAGCGTTCCTTGAGATCAGCTCCGGATTAGGGTTGCAGAAACTTAAAGAACAAGAAAGTAGGGAAAATATTATGTATTTCGTTGATGATAATTCACAACATTGCTCCCTTTTATATCTAAGGACCCTAGATGATTCGACTCTCTTTTGCGATCCGGGAAAGAATCACCAAGAAAACCCGGAAAGGAGCTTATTGGGCTCGACTCAAATAATAATAAAAATATCCATACTATTTAAAGGAAAATACTAAAAAATAAATAATACTAATCTAATGCAAAAATAACCGGCCGTCTTCTGTGCTCCTTCTCTAGCGCGACACAAAGTCCCCATATCGAACTATCGGCTTGGGTTGTCTCCTAGGACGGCCGCTGGTCGCCGGCAACTCCACTGCTGGTGTCTCCTCCTCCGTTGTCTGGAACGTCTCGTCCCCTGCTACGCACTCTTCCGTCAGCAGCTCCCCTGCCTCGCTCTCCTCTATCGGAGGTCCGTCATTCGGGATTGATGCCTCGCTCTCCTCTGCCGGAGGCCCGTCATTCGGGGTTGATGCTATGTCCGTATCAACTCCCCCCCGTTAACCAGCTCCTTGTCCGCAAGGAGCGTCGGAAAATGCCGCTCTATCATCGAAATAGGTTCCCAAGTTGGCGACACACCCCCGTCGTCGCTCCACTCCAACAAACCCTCCTCCCGAGGCACCTTGTCACACAAAACCGTCCTCCTCGCTCTAAGCCGTGTCGGCCTTGCGATGGGGAATCCCCTCACGAAGACGGATGGAAAGGCAGGCAAGTCGGCCATAACCCCCTCCACAAACGGGCGAAACAAGCTTACGTGGAACACGTTATGAATGCGACTCCCCTCCGGTAATTTCAACCTATACGCCACCTCGCCAATGCGTTCCAGCACCTCGAAGGGACCATAAAAACGGCGACCCAGCTTTGCTGACACCGGTCGGGCGACGGAATGTTGTCGATATTGTTGTAGTTTGAGCAGCACCCGGTCGCCGACGTTAAACTCCAAATGTCTCCTATGACGATTTGCTGCTGTGCGCATACGTGCTTGCGCCTTTTCTAAATTCCTTCGTAATGTCACAAGCAGCTCACCCCGCTCGCGAATGTCACGCGCAACGTCCGGCGGAGTAGATGCTGACGGAGCCGTCGCTATGAGGGCCGGTGGTTCGAGGCCATAGAGCGCGTGGAACGGGGACGTGCCGAGGCCTTCGTGATAAAAGCAATTCAGCGCTAGTTCTGCCCACGGTAAAAAATTGGCCCACTTTGCCGGACGATCCGCGACGAATGTCCTCAAATACTGCTCTACACCCTTATTTCTCACCTCCGTTTGTCCATCCGATTGGGGGTGATATGCCGTCGTGAAATGCTGTTTAGTACCGCTCAATTTCAACATGTGAGCCCATACTTCACTCAAAAACAAAGGATCCCTGTCTGATACTAAGGTCCTCGGAAAGCCATGATGTTTAACCACCGTGTCCACAAAGAGGTTGGCGACACGCCATGCGTCGAAACGGGCCGGCAGAGGCGCGAAATGCGCATACTTGGATAGACGATCCACCTCTACTAAGATCGTTGTATACCCCCGCGACTGAGGTAGAGAGGTGATAAAATCCATAGAAACATCCTCCCATACCTGTGATGGAATCGGTAATGGTTGTAACAGGCCCGCCGGTCTCTGTGTTGAATACTTAGTCGTCTGACACTCGAAACAGGCGGCGACGAATCGCTTCACATCTTTGCGCATATTCCGCCAAAAGAAAGATGCCGCCAGACGGTGGAATGTACGGTCGACCTCCGGATGGCCGGCCATAGGGGTACTGTGATGCTCGTACAAGAGAGCCTCCTTTGCTACCGACGCCTGGGCCACCACCACACGCCTATCAAAATACAGCAGGCCATCGGTCACCGAGAAACGGCCGCTCGCAGTCCCCGACGTGACCGCCGAATGCAATTCCAGCAGTTCTTCGGACGTGCGATTTTCGTCGTGCAAGATCTCGAGAATCTCGGGTATGGGATGACATAAGGCCGTCAAGAGTCGGCCCTGGGTCTCGATGTCGGCTATCTCCTCATCCCGCCGTGACAGTGCATCCGCAGCTTTATTAGACGCGCCTGTCTTATACTCAATCCTGAACTTATACCCCATCAGCTTCCGAATAAACAGCTGCTGATCAGGAGTCTGAATCACCTGTTGTAACAGCTCCTTGAGGCTCCTCTGGTCACTCCGAATTACAAACTCACGGCCCAGCAGATATTGCCTCCATTTTTGTACCGCCTCGACTATTGCGTACAATTCCTTATGATAAGTCGACGTCACACGCCGTCTCGGACCAAGTTTCTTGCTGAAGAACGCTATGGGGTGACCGTCTTGCAGCAGTACGACGCCCACACCAAAATCCGAGGCGTCGGTCTCCAAGTAGAATGTGGTCGAAAAGTTCGGCAATCTAAGAACTGGGGCCGAGGTCATAGCCTCCTTAAGAGCCACAAAACTCTCTTCTGCCTTGGGTGACCATTCAAAAGCATCTCGTTTAAGGAGTTCCGTTAAGGGAGACGCAATCGACGCATACCCGGCAATAAACCACCTATAATATCCTGTAAGCCCCAGAAATCCTCTGAGCTGCTTGATAGTCGTGGGAATCGGCCACGCGACCATCGCCTCTATTTTTGTTGGATCCGCGCGTAGATTCTCGCCCTCGATAAGATGTCCCAAGTAATCTACAGTGGCACAACAGAAAGTGCATTTCGACAATTTCATAAAAAAACGACGTGATGTAAGGATAGAAAGGACCTCCCGCAAGTGAACCGTGTGGCTTTCCAAAGACGGGCTGTAGATCAGGATGTCGTCGAAGAACACAATTACCGATCGCCGGAGAAGTGGTCGGAAAATGTCGTTCATGGCCGCTTGAAAAGTTGACGGCGCATTGGTTAGACCAAACGACATCACCAAGAATTCAAAATGCCCGTCATGGGTCCTAAACGCCGTCTTGAACACATCCTCTGAATGCATCCTGATCTGGTGGTAACCCGCCCTCAGGTCCAGCTTAGTGAAAACACGAGCTGCTCCCAACTCATCGAATAGCTCGTCCGTGGTTGGAATGGGGAAATGGTCGGGCACCGTCGCTGCATTTAAAGCCCTGTAATCAATACAAAAGCGGAACGATTCATCTTTTTTTCTGATCAGTAGAACTGGCGACGAAAACGGGCTGTGACTCCTCCGAATGATCCCTGCGTCTAACATCTCTTTCACCTGTCGCTCGATTTCCGTTTTCTGGAAGAACGGATATCGATATGGTCGCACATTCACGGGCTTCGTGTTGGGAAGCAAATGTATCCTGTGGTCGAATGCCCGCGCCGGTGGCATGCCCGTGGGCAATTTAAAGACCGCCCGGTTCTCCTCCAGCACCGTCAACACGGTCGGTGGTAGGCCCAGCGGAAATACCGCATTATCGTCCGGACCGGCCTCCTCCGGCGAGAGCTGGACTAGCTCAAATGCATGGGCCTCGGTCCCTTGCATCATCAGTACAGAAGCAGCCCGAAGGGACACTCCGCGTGGATCAGCTGGCTCCACCTTGAGGCACACTGGTACACCCCCGCGCAAGAACTCGATCGTACCATCCACGAAATCATTAGTCACCCGCCGCAAGGAGCGCAACCACTCCATGCCCAACACTACTTCCAGATCATGAATTGGCAAAATGTGTAGAGTGACAGCAAAGGTCTCCTCTTGGATCCGCAGCTCCGTGGCCACACTGGCGAAAGAGCATACCAACGACGCGCCATTACCCACGTAAACTCGGAAGGGCTGTACCGCGGTGAGGGGCAGGCACAGTTTCTCGGCTACCCTTGGATGTAGGAAATCGTGGGTGCTGCCCGTATCCACTAACACCCGCACCGACTCCACTCCAATCTTCCCCTGGAGCATCAAAGAGTTCAGACCCGGACGCCCACCCATTGCGTACAGGTGCGACAGGTCCGTCGTGATCAGCTCCTCCGGCGATTGGTCCCCTTCAACGTCCTCCAGCAACTCGTTCTCCACGCCCATGTAGGCCAAGAAAGTCTTGTTACAGACGTGGCCGGGCACCCACTTCTCGGGGCAATACCAGCACAGACCTTTCTTAGTCCGCTCCGCTCTCTCTGCTGCAGACAATCGGATGACTGGAATGCCGGCATAATCGCTGACCTTCTGAGGTCCCGTGCGACCCGCTAGCGGGGGCGGTGTCTGATAGGGATGCTGCTGTCCTCCACTGGCCCCTGGCTGTGGCCTAGACTCCCTAGCGTGCCACGTTCTCCGTTGTGACGATGCCGGCCTCTCTACCGCCGCATCGAATTCCACAGCCAAAGCCATGGCGGCAGCCACCGAGGGAGGATATTGAAACTTGACCTGATTGCGAACCGGCTGCAGCAGCCCTTCCACGTACAACGTTACCAATCTGCGCTCAGGTACCCCGCGAACCCGGTTCAAAACACTGTCAAACTCGGCATTGTAGTCAGCCAAAGAACCCATCTGAAACAGTTTGGCTAGCACCCCGAAGTGGTCCACAAAACACTTGGGATCGAACCGACGGCGGACATCCTCCAAGAATTCGCTCCACCTCGCCGTCGGGTTCCCCTCACGATAGTTAAAAACCCACTCAGCCACGGGGGGCTCAAATAACATCACTGCGTAATGCATACGCTGCTCCTCCGGTAGCGAAAAGTGATCAAAGTAGAACTGGACTCGAGAAATCCAACTTGACACGTTTGACCCGTCAAAACGAGGAGGCTTTATTGACAAACCGGGGGACTTCTCCGAAAACTGATGCCGCTGACCCGAGGTCTCCCACGACGCACGGGCGCCCTGAGGCATAAACTCTGTAAATCGGTTCCCATATGGATCCGACGGTGCCAAAGGACGCGTTGTGAGCGGCATGTCCCACGACGACCACTGGTGAGAACGCGACGGCCCCGGGGGGTCCCACGACGACTGTTGGAACCACGATGTGGGGGAAGTTCCCCCGCTGATCGCTGCTGCTGGGCAAAATCTGGGCGCAAAGAGCCCGACGCGGAACCAGGGTTTGGGCGAAACCCATCAAAACGGGGCGCAGGGCTCGCGCTCGCCGGTAGGGATGGTGTAGACACGGCTACTGCGGAGAAGGGTGGGTTAAACTGCATAGGCACCCCCAACGAACGAGTAATCATCCGACTATAAGGCGGTTTCGGGTCGGGGCGCTGCGGTCGGCGTGGGTAACGATCATACTCATCCATGCACGACTCTAACCTTGCCATACCCGCCAACATGTGCTCAAACATCACCTTAATTGGGTCTAGGGCAGGCGATTCATCAACCGGCAACAACACTGGATCAGTAACCACCGACATGGAACACAATGGCTCCGTGCGGCCTTCGAAAGAGTTTGGATCCGACATATGAGATCAACAATGGAAGCACCAATTGTTAAGGGTGATTCCCCCAACAAGTAAGGATCGACGACGAGTAGTCGACGTTGAACAAGATAGCGGCGGACGTCTCAAGCGTTCCTTGAGATCAGCTCCGGATTAGGGTTGCAGAAACTTAAAGAACAAGAAAGTAGGGAAAATATTATGTATTTCGTTGATGATAATTCACAACATTGCTCCCTTTTATATCTAAGGACCCTAGATGATTCGACTCTCTTTTGCGATCCGGGAAAGAATCACCAAGAAAACCCGGAAATGAGCTTATTGGGCTCGACTCAAATAATAATAAAAATATCCATAATGTTTAAAGGAAAATACTTAAAAATAAATAATACTAATCTAATGCAAAAATAACCGGCCGTCTTCTGTGCTCCTTCTCTAGCGCGACACAAAGTCCCCATATCGAACTATCGGCTTGGGTTGTCTCCTAGGACGGCCGCTGGTCGCTGGCAACTCCACTGCTGGTGTCTCCTCCTCCGTTGTCTGGAACGTCTCGTCCCCTGCTACGCACTCTTCCGTCAGCAGCTCCCCTGCCTCGCTCTCCTCTATCGGAGGTCCGTCATTCGGGATTGATGCCTCGCTCTCCTCTGCCGGAGGCCCGTCATTCGGGGTTGATGCTATGTCCGTATCACAAGGTTTTAAGATGGAGTGTGGTTGAGTATTATGAAGTAGAGTGATAAAGATAATTAAATATTTTAATAAAGAAAGAAGAATTTGTTTCTAAATATGGAAAGTAAACATTTTAAGTGAGACAAACTAAAAAAAATTGGACAGTGAGATCGAGGTAGTCCCTTATAAGAGATGTGGGCATTGCAACATGCAAGTGCAATGTGGTCCTAAATATGCGTAATACTACACAGTAAGAATTACATGATTCAGTATCACCATACTAAACTTCAATGCATATGTTACAAAACAAGAAGTGGAACTTTGGTCGAAATCAGTAAAAGAACACAATAATTCTTAAAATCGTGATCTAAGATGTGAAGTGGGAATAGGATGAACATAAGCAAGAGTCCTCAACTCTTGGACTTGGACATATATTTATCTTCAATACGAGCATTATTTAGTTAGTTAAATTAGAGATTTACGTATCTTTTCCACATCTTTGTTTATTTGCGTATCTTTTCCATATCTTTGTTTTCTTGTTAAGTAAGTTAGTTATTAGCATTATAAATAGGAGTTATTGTAATCATTTGAGAAATCAACCAAGAATATCAATATTATCGTTCATTCTCTTCTCCAAAGTGAGAGACACGTCTTGCTCGATGGGCACTTGCCCGCGACAGACATTTATCGATCGCCAATCTACGGATGCCGATCAACCCGATAGGGGGTTTATCCTATCAAATTGGTGCTTTCATCGCAATCTCACCTTCCAACACGCCGATCGAATCACAGCTATGTCGCTGCCCGACGGGAATCCACCGCGCACAGCAACTAGCCACACCGATCGAATCATAACTACGTCGCTGCCCGACGGGAATCCACCCGCGCACAGCAACTAGTTATGCCTTCCCACCATCTCGAACTGAAGTTGCGCCGCTGCCCGACGGAAGATGTTCCGTGCACAGCACCAGATTTGGTTTCTGATGTTTTCGACTCTCTTCATTGTGTCGTAGTTCACACCTTGAGGACAAGGTGGATTTCAACCGTGGGGGAGTTGATACGAACATTATTTAGTTAGTTAAATTAGAGATTTACGTATCTTTTCCACATCTTTGTTTATTTGCGTATCTTTTCCATATCTTTGTTTTCTTGTTAAGTAAGTTAGTTATTAGCATTATAAATAGGAGTTATTGTAATCATTTGAGAAATCAATCAAGAATATCAATATTATCGTTCATTCTCTTCTCCAAAGTGAGAGACCCGTCTTGCTCAACCGGTACTTGCCCACGACAAACATTTATCGATCGCCGATCTACGGACGCCGATCAACCCGATAGGGGGTTTATCCTATCAAAGAATCACCCACACTTCAATTTCATCACCAACCAAACCCTAGGAAATTGCCGAAGCATTCTTGAGGGAACGGTGGTTGGGCTCCGCGGCGAAGGTCCAATGTTTGTGTGAGACATGAAGTAGATTTACCTTTTGCAAAAGATGCAGATATGAAGCACATCCAAATTAGCGCTACCACAACTTCAACACGCGAAGGCCTCTCAACATCGAGTACTTTTGATTTCAATGATGATATTACCCATTTGTTAAATACCTATCTGTTCAGATATAAAATGTATATGTAACAATCGCCTTAAAATAAACACTCAATTTGTTACTGACAGTGTCTACATCGGTTGTGAAAATAATATGTATGGAGTGGAGTTTATACACTAAATGAGCTCTCTCTCTTAACAAGCTCGTCTTTTTGAATGAGTTCTCATGTTTGGTTAGTAACATTGGAAGGTATCCATGTCCAAAGAGTACAATTGGAAGCTGACTCAAAGTGGTGGCCGACAATGAACTCGCCGTGACTAACGAGAACTCGGAGTGGTAGGTTGACAAAGAACAAGTCGTGACAAATAAGTCATTAAGACTATGTTTATCAGCAACCACCCAACCCAACCCAACTATCCACTTTTTAATATTTAATTAATTTCTATCTCCTCCACATCTGCAATATTCATCCAACACAACCACATTTTTTTTTATAATTTATCAATGACAACCCAACCACACCATTATATATTTACTTTTTAATAATATTACTATTACATGAAATATTTATTATTATACAATAAAATTTATAAAAAAAATAATAAATGTCAAATTAAAAATTATAAAAAATAAGCAAATAAAAAACATATTTTGTGAAGGATAGAAATTTGAAAAATCAAAAAATATATTATTCTCATCATTCTTCATAGTTAGCAACAAAGGAAACTAAAAAATACTATGAAATTGTAGTAAAGTATCAAAGAAGAAGGACTATAAGAGGACAAAAAATTAGATTTTTTTCATGACAAACTATAGCAAATAATTTTTATATAGTTTTTATAATTTTTTAATATAATATATTAAAGATATATAAATTTTAAAATAAAAATTATCAGCCAATGAGATTGTGTCATTTGACAAAATCTCATTAGCTAGTGGATTAAAATAGTAAGGCAACCAGGCGGTTGGAGGTTGCTATGAAACATACCGTATGTTTATAGAAAGAGACCATCATTATTTTTTTTAATATGTAAATGAGGTGGCTGTCGGCCTTTTACTATCGATAAAGATGGTCTAATTAGGGAGGTTGATTGATATAGATTCAATGTCCCACATTAACTTGACCAAAAAAATAAGGAGAATATTTATTCAATCCTACTATCTCCGTCCACAATAAATAGAGAAAATTGTAAATGACACATGTTTTACAGTAAAATTGATAAATTAAGAGAGATGAAGGGAAAATATGGTAGAAGTAATGTTAATAGATTGTGGAGTACACATTTAGAATGACATGTAAGGTTAATATTTGTTTAAAACTTTTCATTATTAGAATTAGTCTTAGTTTTGATGGCCAACCTAGTATAGTAAAATTGAACTATTTATTAGTCTAAGGAGAATATTTATTCCTAACCTTCTTCGCTTGATTTCCCAATCTTTGCAATATCATAGTGAGAGCCAAGCTGCGCCGGCATTCGCTCTTTCTGCGGAAACATATACTGCGCGATGTAGTTGGGAAAAACCGCCTCCTTAGCCCCCCACGCGCCGCCGCAGCCCACGACCGAACAACGGAAAACATGGTAATCCCATCGCACAGCTTGTGCCACAAAACGCCACCCATCGTAAACCCGCCGCAGTCGAAATAGCTGACTTGTATCATCGCGACGGCAGAGTCCGGGCCGCGGACTCTCGAGCAGCACAGACAGATCGTGGCCTCTGAATCTGGCGACAGTGAAGGGAATGCCGGCGTCGTTGCAGTCGATGAATTCGCCCTCGGCGCTGGCTCTCCCAGCCAGAGGGTAGAAGCGGCTCAGAATAACACGGACAGTGATCGCCTCAGCTGTGGCGTGAGTGAATGTGGATCAGTGATTTTATGGGCTGTACTGTTTGGATAATAGAGGACGAATGGATTTGCCAATGGCGGGAAAATCTGGTCCAGCATCGAAAAGTTGTACTTCAGGTGTTGGACAGGATGGCCTCACGTTCTGTTCTCTCTTAACATTATTTCGCATTCCATTTTTTAGGCTTCTTTGGATGCTGACCAACTTATTTGAATTAGAAATTAGATGATTAGAGCATCCGCAATAGAGGCGAGCGCACCGGCTTGCCGGTCCGCTCGCCGAACTATTGCAGCCGGCGAGCGCCGAATCGGCGAGAATTTCGGTGAGCGCACGCCGATTCCTGGGCGCTCGCCGATCAGCTCGCCGCTATTGCAGCCTCCGATCGGCGAGCGATCGACGAGCGTAATTTTGTTTTTTTAATTTTTGAAACTCTATATATACGCGATTTGAACTTCATTTTTATTCGCACCACTTGTTTTAACGAGTACTCTCTCTATCTTAATTTCTGTACAAGATCAACAATGCGAAATGAGTAACGCGGGTGGTGGTAGTAGTGGTAGTGGTGGGGATGCTGAGGAGTACGAACGGCGTTTGAACGAACATTTGGATGCCTGTACATCCCGAGAGATAGACCGGCTGCTACAACGGGCCTTGCAGCCGGCGGTACCTCGACCTCGACCCGTTGTCCACCGCCGATCATTGATTGAGCGGGATCACGTAGCTGCACATCAACGGCTATATGCCGACTACTTCGCACTGGAGCTGCGGTTTAATGCCAACATTTTCAGGCGGCGTTTTAGGATGAGCATGGCCTTGTTTATGCGTATTGTTAACGCTTTGGAGCATCGATATTTGTGTTTCCGCTTCAGGCACGATGCGTCGGTAGATCCAACTACACACCTATTCAAAAGTGCACTGCGGCAATCAGACAGCTGGCCTACGGAGGCACGACAGACATGTGGGACGAGTACCTCCATATCGGTGAGTTAACTGCCCTTGAATGTATGAAGTATTTCTGTCAGGGCGTGATTGAAATATTCGGTGAGCAGTACCTTCGAAGCCCTACCCCTGAAGACTGTCAGGAGCTGATGCAGATGCACGGGGCAAAGCATGGGTTCCCGGGTATGTTAGGCAGCATAGATTGCATGCATTGGGAGTGGAAGAACTGCCCCGCTGCCTGGAAAGGGTTCTACACGACCGGCTACAAGGGAAAGAATCCCACGATGATCCTCGAGGCCGTAGCTGATTACCGGCTGTGGATTTGACATACATATTTTGGGGTAGCCGGGTCGAACAACAACCTCAACGTCCTCAACTCGTCGCCCCTTTTCAACAAGCAGTGCCAGGGTGATAAGGCTAATTTCATGCATAGGTCTTAGGGGGTAAATTCATAAAATTATAAGGTCTAACATATGTTTTAAGCCAGATGTGTAGAAGAATTCACCAGGTCGAGGAACAGAGAAGGTGGATTCCAAGGACCATGCAATTACGGTGAATAAGTGAGCAACTACGGAGGAAAACAACTAGATGGAGGGATCGTGAAGCTGAAGGGCAGAATGGAGATTTCTGCGAAGGTTTCTAGAAGATCCTACCGCACCTATATAAGGAAGGAAGCATGCAATCTGGAGGGATCCTCTCGGTGCGGACCTCAGTAACAGATTTAGCTTGCAGCTCACTTCACTTCTACACACTTTTGGGTTTTCATGGGGAAATTGTAGGGTAGTTCTGGGTTACTGTTTACTAGTTAGTCGTTGGAGTAACACCGTCCTCGTGAAGGGCGAAGATACACTTTAATCGCTTTCATTTTAGTTTTCTGACATGAATTTCACCGAGCTTCGCCGTTCGAAGCTCGGCCCTGTTTTCTGTCGAATTTGCTTTAGTTTATGAAATTTCTGTTTTCCGCCATTAACAAGTTTTTGTTGATTTCGATTATGGATGTCATTTACTTTGAGTTTGTTGATTGCTGAATTTGATGAAATCGCCGGAATTGGGTGTTGATCGGAGTAGATCTGGTTGAATCAGGAAAAATGGAGTCGATTTTGGTTGTTGTTGAGTTCGGGTTGCTTGGATCCGGAGTGGATTTAGCATCCTACATTGTACCTGAAGCAGAGTGATTGAGATTTATTCCTAGCTTTCGTGTTTTCATTTCATTCCGTCTAGTATATTTAGATCTGTTTTATTTCCTGTTGTTTGCGAGTTTCCGACGTCCGCATTTCTATATTTTGTTTGAATCTCGGTATGTGCTCTGTTTTCTTCATCTCCGATTTTGATTCAGTTGATGTGATGCTTGTTAGTGTTAGTTAAATGCTTTGTTACTTAGTTGCAACTTTTCTTCCGTACTTGATATTTCCGGAAGTTGGTCCCACTTTTATTTGCGTTTGTTTAGCTATAGTTGGTAATCTTGTGCTCAGTCTAGGAAGTAAGTTTAAAATTCCGTAGTTCTAAGGATGTTAAAGCACTGCATGTTGTTTACAGTTTACTAGGTTTAAGCGTCTAATTTTGAGCCTAGGTCTAGAAGTAGAATACCTCAACCAAAGTTGGCGTGGCAGCAGCCGTTTTCTAACCAAATATTCTCTAGATGCCTTCTTGCGCGTCCATCTTCGTGGGATCGACCCCTTGCTTCTCTATACTAGTCTATAGTATAACGGGTTGAGGGATTTTTGAAACACGAGAGTTTGTGTGTCCAACGACTGAGTCTTCTATATTCCCTTGAGTTCCTAGACCTAGTGATCTAGTGGATTCATTGGTCTTAGTGGCTCGACCTAGAACAGTAGAACACATCGTGCACACTCAGCACACTCTGGCTCTTCAAATGGCGCCGTTGCCGGCGATGAATGGCGTAATTTGTGATTGTGTTTAGAGGATTTTGGCGTACATAGTTTTAATTTCTCTTTTCTTTTTTCTTTAATTTTCAGTTTATGAGCAGAGGCTCGCGGTTTGGACACTGTGGTGACTCATCTGAGTGGAAGAACGATCAGTTTATTTGGCAAGTCAAGAACACAACATCTACGGTCACCACCAGATCGGGATTATCTACGGGAGATCCATTTCTGTTTGGTTCGGAAAGTGAAGAGGATTGAAACTCGTCAGGAAGGGATGATCCTAAATCATCTTCGGAAACAAGCACAGAGGAGGAAGAAATAGGGGACATGGCGAACATAATCGATCTAGATCCGGAAATCGGCTCGCTCACTGCTCATCTAGACGGAGAGCCGGCTCAAACTATAGTTATGAATCCGCGACAGAGGTCCATTGAGATCAAGATGAACGTGCTCGGCATCCTACCAACGTTCTCTGGTCGTAGGAACGAGTGCCCGCACGAGTTCTTAAATGAATTCAGCAAATTGTGTAGCATTCAGAAGAGGCCAAATGACGCAACAGAGTAAGACTATCGCCTGCGCGCGATTCCTTTTGCCTTGAAGGGGGAAGCCAACACGTGGTTATTAAGGTTACCCCCAGATTCTATCCGTACATGGAGGGACTTTAAATTAGAATTCCTTGATTACTTTTTTCCATCGAACAAAACAAATGCTCTGAAGAAGGAGATAGTGGAGTGCAAACTGGACTACGACGAGTCGTTAAGCCAATACTGGTCACGATTCAAGGGGTTGCTGGACGCCTGCCCGAATCACAGAATGATCGAGGCAGAGATTTATTATTTGTTCTATGAAGGAGCAAACCCCGAGTCGAAGGATTTGATGAACTCCTCGAGCGGGGGAAACTTTACGAAGAAGAGGGGTAGCGAGGCAAGAGAGATTCTGGGAAAGTTGATAGAGGCTAAAAAGGAATATGACAGCCCGAGGAGTGCTATGAGGAGGGGCACAGCAAATTCCCTGAGGGAGCAGGATGACGAGAGAGTAGAGGCAAGAATAGATAGGCTTGAGAAAGCATTGTTGAATGCAATAGAAAAAACCACTCTGCCAGCTGCACAAGTGAAAGATAAATCTCCAGGTCTAGGAGATAGTCAGCTTCAACAATATTATGGATTCCAGGAAGGAGAGTACCAGACCCAAGTTAACGCGATGGGGTGTTGGAATCCCGATGGAAGTTGGAATCCAGGGAGACAGAGAGACGCACCCTGGAGGACCCATCCCAATTTTAGATGGTCTAACTAGCCAGCTCCACAACAGAACACTCCGTTGACAAATCAACCAGAAAGACAGACTAACTGGTCTGGAAGGAATCAAGAAGGGCAGGACAACTGGAATAATATGAACCAGAGAGATCATTCGAATTGGGGAAACAGAAACCAAAACCATCAAGGAAACTCCTATGTACCACCGCACCAGAGGAATTTCCAACCCACCTACCAAGGGCCAGGAAATCAGTACAATAACAGTTCGGGGGGGTCAAGGAAACATTCGCCAGAATCAAGCGAGTGGTTCGAATCCGAGTACAGGCCCAGGGCCCAGTCAGTCCAATTCTAAAACACCGAGGAATCTGGATGAGATGGTGCATGATCTCGTAAGTTCTTAGCAGCATATGCAGAACAACTTGCAGTTGAACAATGACGTAGTCCACAAGCTTCAGGACACTCAATTAGAACAAAAGGCAGCAATGGATATATTGGCCAAACAAATGTCCCAGATCGCTACATCCTTAAGCGAGATGCGAGGAAACGAAGGGAAGATCCCTGCCTCAGTAAGGCCGTCAGATAGAGCTAACATCAGTCTGATCCTTTTACGATCCGGGAAAGGGTATGAAGGTCCAGAGATGAGGACGAATGAGGAGACAAAACCCACAGGAAGCAGGGACGAAAAGGGTACAACCTCTAGACCTGGGAACTTAAAGGGAAGCAGTCCGTTAGACCAGATGACCTTAGGGCAGGAGATTTGGAAAAGCCATTGCCTAAAGAAGCAGAGCCATTTGGAATTAGAGAATGAGGAGGTGAGAAAAGAACTGGTGAGCCCTCAGCTGGAGGGTCTACTGGAGCAGGGAAACTACTGAAGCCATTCCCGAGTCGAGGGGAAGCTAAGAAAAAGAAGGAAGAACCGGTAGACTTCATGGACATTTTCGGGAAGTTGGAGATTAATTTGCTGTTCCTATCAGCCTTGAAGTTGCCGGTGTTCAGCAAGTTCATTAAGGAGTTCATAGCTGGGAAGACCAGACCCAGTGGGAAGATTCTGATTGGAGAAAATGTATCAGCAGTAATTCAGAAGCGAAGGATGCCATCCAAATGCACTGACCCCGGTATGTTCACTTTGCCCATTTCTATTGGTAATGTCAGAATCGAGCATGCGATGTGTGATTTAGGGGCATCAATTAATGAGTTACCGCTTTCCATATACAAGAAGTTAGTATAAGTAGGGATGGTAGATACAAAGGTGGTCATCCAATTAGCGGACAGATCGTGCATTTGTCCCGAAGGAGTTTTAGAAAATGTTATTGTCAAGGTGCATTATTTTCTGTATCCAGCCGATTTCCATGTCATTAAAATGAGTGATAATGAATCTGTTGAGTCTAGCGGTGTGCTCTTAGGAAGACCTTTTCTCCGTACCGCTAAGACCATAATTGATGTTTTTGATGGGACCATATGCCTGGATTATAATGGGGAAAAATATACATTTAGCATTGATGAAGCAATGAAAAAAACTCGTGATGTAGAAAATTTGCATGCTATAGATGTTATTAACCCCTTAGTCCAGGAATATCTTGAGACAGAATTGATGCAGGGACAGATTGAAAATTCAGAGATGAGTTACTCTATCGACAGAGAAGTGGCTGGATGGTGTGAAGCAATGAACACAATCGACTTATCAGATGAAGAGCTAGCTAAAGCAATCTTAGAATTCTGCACAAATCCAGGAGTAGCTAAGTCAAGGAAGACACCTCACGTGGCGAGCGTGGAAGGTTCTTCTGGGTCAGGGAAATGAATGATATCTGATGGAACAGATAAAAATTTCTTGCCCCAGAAGGCAAGTACCCTGAAGAAAGAACTGAAAATGCCTCAAGTATGCTTATCTAGAAGAGAATGAGACTTTTCCCATTTTTATCAACAGCAACTTGACCAACGAACAGGAGGAGGAATTGCTGAATATGATCAGAAGAAACAAGAAAGCTATAGGATGGACTCTCTCGGACCTAGTAGGAATTAGCCTGGATCTTTGCATGCACCATATTAGGCTGGAGGAAGGTGCGAAGGCATGTAGAGACCCGCAGCGCAAGTTGAACCCAAATATGAGATAAGAAGAGCTGAAGGAAGTTTTGAAACTGCTTTCGCCGGGAATCATTTACTCTATCCCAGATAGCGAATGGGTTAGCCCGGTCCATATGGTGCCAAAAAAGTCAGGGATACAGGTAGTCCAGAATGACAAGAACGAGCTGGTGCCCACTCGACTAGTTACTGGGTGGAGGATGTGTATGGATTACAGGAAACTGAATGAAGCAACTAGGAAAGATCATTTTCCTTTACCATTTATTGATCAGATGCTGGAGCTTTTGACAGGCAAGCAATATTTCTGTTTCCTTGACGGGTACAGTGGATACTTTCAAATCTACGTAGATCCCGAGGACCAAGAGAAGACCACATTTACGTGTCCTTTTGGCACATATGCTTATAGAAGGATGCCGTTTGGGCTGTGCAATGCGCCAGACACTTTTCAACGGTGTATGATGAGCATATTCTCGGATTTGCTGGAGGATTGTATTGAGATTTTTATGGACGATTTCACCGTTGAAGTGCGTGCTCGCTAAGATATGACTCAGGAGCGGAGTGAGCAAGTGTGCACAGAGAAAGTTAATGCAGATGCTCGGTCAAGACACCGCGCTTCTTAAATCCACTGGATCACTAGGTCCAGGAACTCAAGGAACACAGAGTGTTTCTGTCGTTGGACACACTCGACTCCCCTTCAACAATTAAATCCCTCAACCCCAAATACTATGGATTAGTATAGGGAAGCGGGGTCGATCCCACGAAGATGGATTCGTAAAGTAGTGCTTAGAGACTCTGGAAACAAGCGGCTGCTGCCACGCAAAGGGTTGAGAATTTTACCTAACTCTAGTCCTAGGCACGAAATGTAAATGCTAGACCTAGGAAACTGTAAACACACTGACAGCAAACAGCGTCATGACCGCGAGGTATTAAAATCACTTCCTAGACTATGTAAACGATTCACTAATTAAGACTAGACAGAGAGAATAAAAGCAGTGGGGACCATGACTCCGAATATAGCAAGTACGGTAAAATCTGCAAACAACCAACTCATGCCCTGACTAACAACGACATGCATTTTCCTAACCGACTCAAATACATAAATGGAGAAAACAGAGTACATACCTAGATTCAAACAGAATATAGAAATCAGGACGCT
The DNA here is from genome assembly GCF_004379255.2 of Salvia splendens. NCBI lineage: Eukaryota > Viridiplantae > Streptophyta > Magnoliopsida > Lamiales > Lamiaceae > Salvia > Salvia splendens. The sequence continues at coordinate 13,831,431 of NC_056042.1, forward strand.
GGAAACTTGCTACGAATCGAAAATACATCAGATCGACATAAACTAGGCGAAGCGAAATGAAAACACGTAAACTAGGCATGAAATTAAATCAACACTGGTCAGATTCACGTCGAGTGCTTAATCCACTCCGGATCCAAGCCATCCGAACTCAACAACCATCAAAATCAACTCCATAACTCCGATTCTTACAGATCTGCTCCGATCAACTCCGAATTCCAACAATCACAGACAATCCTACAATATCAGTAAGACAAAACCCCGATTCATCCACAAACAAACTCCATTCTCCCAGATCCAACCACGAACCTGCAATAATCCACGTAAACAACCAACTCCAACAATTCCAACTCCAGAATTCAAGTAAACACAATCAACAAACAGAAATCAACACAATCAACATAAGCGAAAACGAAACCTGCATTAAGATAAGAGAAATATTCAGCAAAGAAACAGAGGACCGAGCTTCGAACAGCGGAGCTCGGCGAAATCAGCAAAGTACGAAAACGGAAATTAAATTGTTTCTTCGCCCCATAGAAGGACGGTGTTACAACCCAATCGAAAACGTGAGAAAGCTAGATGTGAACCCAAGGTACGTCACCCTCAATCTCCCCACGAAAAGAACCCAAGTGTGTGAAAAGTGAACTAAGCTACAGGCTGTTAGCGAGGCCTCCAACCGAGAGAATCCCTCCAGCTTGCATGCTTCTTCCTTTTATAGGTGCGGACATAGCCTTCTAGAGTCTTCGTAGAAATCCCTATTCTACCCTTCAACTCCGAGGCTTCCTCCGTCAAGCAATTTTCTTCATAATGTCCACTCTTTCGCCAGTTTCCTAGGACCATGCAAGCGTCCTCTTCCTTTCCTGGATCTAGCGAAAACCTTCACACACCTGGCATTAAACATGCGTTAGACCCAGCGTTTTCACGAAATAAAATCCCTAGACCGATGCATGAAATTAGCCTTATCAAACTGCTCACACTTAAACCATGCTTGTCCTCAAGTATGAAAGATAAGAAAAGAAATAAGGAGAATTTCAATGCACGGTCCCCAAGTACGACTCTACAAACAAAAACAGACTCCTAGACCTAGACAACTAACAGACTCAAAAAAGAAAACATCACAAAAACAAAACACCACAAACATAACAGATAAACATGAACTAGTTTCAACTTTTAGGCGACCGTCCCCACAAGCTTAAGTTCAATCCGATCGTCTACAGTCTTCAAATCCTCCCCCTTCCTTCTTCTATCTAAACGGTCTGTCAGTTCGTCAAGATATCCTTTTGATTTCCCAGCGGTTAGGTTCGCTCGATCACTCATTCCTCACCAGGGATGTTAGGATCAACACGCTCCACAGTTAATGTTATACCACTGATGCGTCGGGTTATGAGAGTTTTTCCCTTCTTTCTTCTCTTTTTTTATTATTGATTTTCCTGGGTCAGGTTGCAATTGCTTTCTGCCCTTGAGGATAATGATTTTTCTCTTCTGTTTATTTTTTCCTGTATTATATCCCATTTCCCCCTGGACTTCGTCCAACTTATACCTCCAAATTATTATTATTATTATTATTATTATTATTATTATTATTATTATTATTATTATTATTATTATTATTATTATTATTATTATTATTATTATTATTATTATTATTATTATTATTATTATTATTATTATTATTATTATTATTATTATTATTATTATTATTTATTTTTTTTTTTACCTCCCCTGGACTTCGTCTAGCTTATACCTCCTGTTCTGGACTTCGTCCAGCTTATACCTCCATAACCCACTTTTTTCTCCTTCATACTCTACTCCCTAAGCATCAAGTGGTAGCCCATTTTACATGTTAGTACAAAAAGTGTTTAGGCTTATAACTCACTCTTATAGTAGGGTTGCACAGCTAGGTTATCTAAGGTTTTTTCCATCGTCCTAACTTCATTCAGACCGCTTTTAGTTTATTAAGGAAGAAGGTGTCAAAGTTGACATGCATTCTCTCTTTAATCGCTCTCACTAAGGGAAACTTGCCTTATTATCTTGCTAGCTCATGCGAAACACACATACTAAAGACTCTAAAATAGAAAAACAGACACCATACTTACTCCCCCCGCCCTCTTCACTCAAGCTTGTCCCCAAGCTATCCTAGTGAAAGGGGGAAAAGGAAGTAAGAACAGCAGACAGAAACATGAAACAAAAACAAGCAAGGCGCACAAACAAAACAAACTTCTCACACTTAGACCGAACATCGGGCTAAGTGGGTGAAGGCACAACATACAAAACCAAGGCATGCAAGACAAAACAACCCCTTCTCACACTTAGACCAAAAATTGGGCTAAGTGTAGAAGGGTATAACACATATATACAAAACAAAGCATGCTGGCACATTGATAAGTCGTATTCTAGGCCTAGGTTACTGGTCAGTATGATGTGCGTAATTGAATTATATCTGCAAAAACTAGTTGCTTAAGCGTGCAGGGTAAGCATTCTAGCCAGAAGGCAGAGTTTCAGACACTTCAAGTGAAATGGGCGTCAGGACGATTACGTACTGACCAGTATACATGCAAATATGGCTCGAGACGGAGAAGGAGGATAGCTGGGACTGCTCAATCACAATTAAGGGCAAAGAAGTCATCTCACCGCAAGGTCTTACCCTAAAAATCAAGGGTAAGCCTCCCTATAAAAGGAAGCCACTTGGAGAGAGAAAAAAAAGAATCGAATCATCATCATCACTCTTAGGTAGAATTCTCTCAGAGTTCAGTCCTTCAGCCCAGTCCAGAATCTCGTTCCTCACCACTGCCATGGTCACTTGAAGATCTAGATGTTCCTGGAGTTCCAAATCGTCCGTTCCAGCCAGCAAGACCGTAGCTTAGAGATTCCATCGCCCGGAGTGGCAAAACACTTTTATTCGCTTTCGTAGTTTAATTTACTTGCTTTCTTTACGTTGGATCTCTGTTGCTTTTGGATATTTTCTGCTTTTGAAGTATTTGTTGAAGATCTGAACGTGTTTATGCTATGAAGTTGATTTCCGTTTCGGTTATTGTGTTGATTTATTTTCCTTCCTATTCCGCCTAGTTAGTTTAGATCTAAGGTTCCTTGGTGTTTTAAGTGCCGAAACTTTCCTTTCTTTGTTTCCGTCAAAATTCCTTTAGTTAAATGTGGAACTATTGATCGTGAGTGAATCGCTGCATGTGAAGTCTTGTTTGAGTTCGTTTTCGTTTTCCTGCTGAACAGTACGCGGAGTTGCATTTTCTGTGTTTTGATTTCAGATTTGGTGTTCTTATTTGTGGATCTGTGTTCGCGATTTGATAAACTGTGTTTCCGTGTTGAATCTGGAATTATTTTCTGATTTTGGTTTGTGTTGTTGAAGAAGATGATGTCCAAGTCTAATGTTGGGGACCACTTTGCTTTTTAGATGCTTTTTGCTTTTTGTCCTTTACTTTTTAGTTATAACCTGCAGATCTGTCAGCCTAGTCACCATGACTACCACTACCCTCTGAATATTCTGTCTAGCCCAAAATAGAATCCCGTACTTTCCAAATATTTTCTGTTACAAAAATGTCTCCCCATTTCCACGTACACAGCTGCACCCCTACACTCCTTTCCCCATTCTAGTCAGTAGGAAATTACCTTTAAGTTCTTGCCTAGGTAGAGACTCAACCCGAGCGTGGTAGCTAACCAAACCATCCAGAATATCACCACAATAGTTTTAACGCACCATCTCTGTGGGATTCGACCCTTACCACCACAATACTGATCAGTAGAAGTGGGTTGAGGAATTTTTGAAACCAGGGTCTAGGCTTAGTTAGGATCTCTATCCTGACCAGTAGGATATATCCTTGCTTGAACGACACCTAAGCACCCTGAGGAGAAATCCAATCGTTTCAAATGGCGCCGTTGCCGGGGATGGATGGCGTTACTAGTTACTTTTGTGTGTGATACTTTGGCGTATATATTGTGCATAATCTTCTTTTCCTTTTCTTTCCATTTCAGTTTATGAGAAGCAGTTCGGCTCCTGACCAAGGGAGACCGAAGATACTTCAGCGAGGATCTATACTCGTAACCACTCGTTCTGGCTTGTCGACCACCTTGTCTGACCTAGGGACGAGTAGTGACGAGGAGAAGGGCACCATAGAGGGACCGATACCAGAAGAGATACCACTGTTGGAAGGCAACCCAAGGGAAATGGCCAACCAGGGAGATGAGGACCCAGAGATCGGGACGCTGAACGCGCATACTGAAGGAGAGCCCCCGCAAGCCATAGTCGTTACTCCAGGCCAAACCGCCTGCGATGTGAAGCCTCATGTGATCGCAATCCTGCCTACATACTGTGGGAAGAGCTATGAAGGGCCGTATGAGTTTCTTCATGAGTTTTGCAAAATTTGTAGGGCGCAGAGGAGACCAGCAGGAGCGACGGAGGATGATTATAGGTTGAAGGCTTTGCCATTTGTGCTAAAAGGGGAAGCTAACACCTGGTTCATGCGCCTGCCCCCCAACTCCATCGAGACTTGGGCCGATTTCAAGTCAGCATTTCTAGGCGAGTTTTTTCCGTCATCCAAGACAAGCGCGCTGAAGAGGGAAATAACTAATGTGAAGCAAGGGTATGATGAGCCCTTGAGTGATTATTGGGCAAGATACATGGGTCTTTTGGAATCGTGTCCCAACCATCGCATGGCGGACATTGAAGTACATCATACTTTCTACGAAGGCATGAACGCGGTAACCAAGGACCTGGCAAATTCATCGTCGGGAGGAAGCTTCACGCAATTGCGGGTTAGCGAAGCAAAGAGAGTCCTAAGGAAGCTACTGAATGCAAATAAAGAGTATGACCATTCAAGGGAAGGATATAACCGAGAGCGGGCTGCTGTTGCCTCGGTTACTGATCAGGAAAATACACTGGAACAGAAAATGGATTTGAAAATGGATGAGCTGAAGAAGTCACTTCTGAGTGCGATCGAGAAGAGCACTCCACCACCTCCCCCAGTTGGGAATTACAAGGGTGCAGAGCAGGGAAATCAAGGACCGAACTATGATCAGCCTAATGACTTCGGGAATATGGAGCAAGTTAATGCTGCGGGGTACTTCAACTCTAGTGGGCATTGGATTCAAGGTAGGCAACGGGATGCACCATGGAGGGATCATCCAAACTTCCGATGGGGTGACGGGAGCCAAAATCAGAACCAAGGTCAGAGCCAGTATAACCCCCATCCGAACCAAAACCCTAACCGTGGACCAGCGAACCCAGACTACCAGCCCAACTGGTCAGGAAGAAACCAACATTCCCAAAACCAAAACCCACAGAACCCGAACCCTGTCTATGTGCCACCCCACCAGAGAAACTTCCAAAACTTCCAAAATCAGCCAAACCCAGGACCCCAAAACCATCAGAACCAAAATCAATTCCAAGGCCAGCACCAGAATCAATATCCTCAAGATCAGTACACCCCTCCTGCCCAGTATAACCAATACCCGCCTAATCAAGGCCAGCAAACCTCCCAGAACTATCAACACCAAGGGACAAGTCACTTCCAAAACTCGAGCAGGTCAAGGAGATCCGTTGAAGACATGATGGGTGAAATGCTAGCATCACAACAGAGCATCAAAGGAGAATTGCAATCCCATAATGAGGTCGTGCAGGGGATGCAAAACGCCCAGAAGGAACATAAGACGAACATGGATATGATGAATAGGCAGTTAGCTCAACTGGCCAGTTCGGTGGGTGATTTGAAGGGAAATGCAGGGAAACTCCCATCTACAGTCCAAATGCCCGAAAAGGCAAATGTGAGTAAGGTTACGTTGAGGTCGGGAACCACTTATGACGCGCCTCAACCGAAACAACCTGGTGGAGGATCTAATGGAACGAAGATAGGAGGTGATACCATTTTAGTGGATGAATTAGGGAGAACTATGCCTCGGATGAAGGATCCATTCTTCTTGAATGATACACCAAGTTTACGAGGTGAACCCGACACCCTACTGACCAGGAAGAAACCCCCTCAAGAGGTAGAACCCAGAATGGAGGCCCAGACCCAGGAACTACCCAAGAAAAACTCCAAGAAGGTTGCTGAAGAACCAGTAGAGGAAAAAAAAGGGGAGAAACCGTTCCCATTCTGATTTGTTACAAAGAGGAAGAAAGAGAACCCGGTTGACTACTTGTCGATTTTTGGGAAGTTGGATGTCACCATACCATTCCTCCAAGCCGTGAAGCTACCCCCTCTCGGGAAATTCATTAAGGACTTCATAGCCGGGAGAGCCCAGAAGGATGGCAAGATTATGGTGGAAGGAATAGCGTCAGCAATAGTGCAAGAGAAGTTACCACCCAAGAGAGCCGATCCAGGTATGTTCACTTTGCCTATAACTATAGGAGATGTGAAGGTCAAACATGCAATGTGTGATTTGGGGGCGTCCATAAATGTTATGCCATTGTCTATCTATAACCGATTGAAGGGAGTTAGATTGTCTAATACTAGGGTGTTGATCCAACTGGCTGATAGGTCGTGCATAAGTCCTGAGGGAGTTTTAGAAAACGTGTTAGTAAGAGTGCATGATTTTACCTATCCTGCTGATTTTTATGTGATCAAAATGAGTGAGCATGAAGCTAGGGAGTCTAGTGGAGTGTTGTTAGGAAGGCCATTTTTGAGAACGGCTAAGACAATAGTAGACATGGCCGAGGGCACAATTTGCATTGATTTCCATGGAGAGAAATTTACTTTTGATATCAATGAAGCCATGAAGAAACCGATTGATTCTGAAAATTTGTGTTATGTTGACGTGATTGACCCCCTTGTCCAAGATTTTCTTGAGACCGAACTATTGCAGGAGAAACTCCAAGCATTAGATGCTTATGAGCAGGCTGACGTCGAAGCCGCTGCATGGTGTGAAATGATCAGTAGCCAAGGGTTGACTGATGAAGAAATAGAAGCAGCAATCAAGGGATTCTGTCAGAAATCGGAGTTCACTGGAGCCGCAGGGGTTCAGCTACCAGCCAGTATAGAAGAACCATCGAAGGGAGGTTTAGAAAAAGAAGGAGAGATTGAGAAAAACCCTCTACCCGAAGACACACTTCCACCTCAAGTTGAGCTGAAGAAGTTGCCACCAAATTTGAAGTATGCCTTCCTTGGAGAGGAGAACTCTTATCCAGTGATCATCAGTAGCAGCCTCACGAAAGAACAAGAGGCTAGGCTACTGACCGTGCTGAGCAAGAACAAGAAGGCAATTGGATGGAGTCTTACAGATTTAGTGGGGATTAGCCCCGACGTCTGCATGCACCACATTAGGTTGGAGGAAGGAGCGAAGGCACATCGAGATGCTCAAAGGAAGGTAAACCCTAACATGCGAGAAGAGATATTGAAGGAGATCTTGAAGTTGTTGTCGCTAGGGATTATCTATTCAGTACCGGATAGTGAGTGGGTCAGCCCGATCCACATGGTCCCAAAGAAGTCGGGCATCCAAGTAGTTCAGAATGAGAGGAATGAACTGATCCCAACGAGGCTAGTCACGGGTTGGCGAATGTGCATCGATTACCGTAAGCTGAACAATGCAACCAAGAAGGACCATTTTCCCCTGCCGTTCATCGACCAAATGTTGGAGAGATTAGCTGGGAAGAAGTTTTTCTGCTTTCTAGATGGGTACAATGGGTATTTCCAAATTTACGTAGATCCTGAGGACCAGGACAAGACTACTTTCACTTGCCCGTTTGGAACCTATGCATACCGTCGCATGCCCTTCGACCTGTGCAACGCTCCAGGTACGTTTCAACGATGTATGATGAGCATATTTTCTGATTTGATTGAGGATTGCATAGAGATATTCATGGACGATTTTACGGTTTACGGAGACTCGTTCGACTCTTGCCTTCACCATTTAGATATAGTTTTGGAGAGATGTCAAGCAAAGAGTTTGGTTTTGAACTTCGAAAAGTGCCATTTTATGGTCGCCGAAGGGATAGTTTTAGGACACGTGGTCTCAGAGAGAGGTATCCAAGTGGATCGAGCCAAGGTAGATGTTATATCCAAATTACCATTCCCTACTGATCAGAAGGGGATAAGGGGTTTTCTGGGGCACGCCGGATTTTATCGAAGATTTATCAAGGATTTCTCCAAGATCGCCCAGCCCCTACTAGATTACTTCAGAATGACGTGGAATTCATCTTTGATGAGCAATGCAAGGCTGCTTTCAACCTTCTCAAGGAAAAGTTGATATCCGCACCTATCATAAGGGCTCCTGACTGGAACCATCCGTTCGAAGTAATGTGCGACGCCAGCGATTTTGCGGTATGAGCCGTGCTGGGTCAGAAGATCGACGGGAAGAGGTACGTAATTTTTTATGCGTCCAAGACTTTAATCAAGCCCAGCGGAATTACGATACCACTGAAAATGAGATGCTGACAGTGGTGTATTCTTTCGAGAAGTTCAGGCCATATTTATTGGGATCCAAAGTCATAGTGTATACTGACCATGCGGCGATTAAGTATCTGATTGCCAAGAAGGAATTCAAACCACACTTGATCCGATGGGTACTCTTGCTACAAGAATTTGACTGGGAGCTAGAATATAAGCGAGGAGTCGAGAACAAAGTGGCGGACCATTTGAGCAGAATAGTGCAAGATGGAAACGGTGACGAAGTGCATGATAAATTTCCAGAGGAACATTTGTGTGAGGTGATTTTTGTGCCCAGAAAGATTGATTGGGAAGAAGTGTTCAAGCTTACTGGTCAGAATGATACAGCAAAAGGAAAAGAGAAGGTAGGGCAAGAGCCTTGGTACGCGGACCTGGCCAACTACCTGGTAACTGGAGAGCTTCCAGAAGTGCCAAGTGTTACCAAAGCCCAAAGAATGAAGATCAAGAGTGAAGCGAAATACTACTTTTGGGACGACCCCTATTTGTGGAGGATAGGGTCCGATCAAGTGATAAGGAGGTGCATTCCTGACTGGGATCAGCGGGATGTTTTGACCCACTGCCATTCGTTAGCATGCGGAGGACATTTCGGGTCCAAGAAGACGGCTAGGAAGATTTTGGATAGCGGCTTTTATTGGCCAACCCTCAACAAAGATGCGTACGAGTTTTGCAGAAGTTGTGAGCGTTGCCAACTGACCGGTGGAATATCTGCCCGGGATGAAATGCCACAGGTACCCGTAATAGTTTGCGAGTTATTCGACATATGGGGAATGGATTTCATGGGGCCTTTCCCTTCATCCTATGGGAATCTGTATATCCTAGTTGCTGTAGACTACGTCTCCAAATGGGTGGAAGCCAAGGCCACAGGCACGTGTGAAGCCAAGGAAGTGGCCAAATTCTTAAAGAGTCATATCTTCAGCCGATTCGGTGTGCCCAGGGCGATCATATCCGATCAAGGTACACACTTCTGTAATCGCACAATTGAAGCTTTAATGAAGAAATACGGTGTGCACCATAGACTATCCAGCCCTTACCATCCGCAAGAAAATGGTCAAGCAGAAATCTCTAACCGCGAAATAAAGAAAATTTTGGAGAAGACGGTGAACACTTCTAGGAAGGATTGGAGTGTAAGGTTAGAGGATGCTCTCTGGGCGTATCGAACAGCCTACAAGACTCCCATAGGCATGTCCCCTTACCGGATTGTCTTTGGAAAGATGTGCCATTTACCAGTTGGAATCGAGCATCGAGCATACTGGGCAGTACAAAAAGTGAATATGGATGCTACAGCCTGTGAAGAGGAAAGGAAGCTACAACTGCAGGAGCTTGAGGAACTTAGATTGGAGTCATTCGATTCCGCCATGTGGTACAAAGAACGAACTAAATTATGGCATGATCGAAATCTGAGGACTAAGGAGCTCCATGTTGGCCAGAAAGTACTACTCTTCCAGTCAAGATTGAAGCTTATGCCAGGGAAACTCAAGTGCAAATGGACAGGACCTTACATCATAACTGCACTCCGGTCCAACAGGGCAGTAGAAATTTCAGGGAGTTTTTCTAACTCTGAACCTTTCATAGTAAATGGGCATAGGTTGAAAATATTCAGGGATAATAGCGAGGTGGGTGTAGTGGATGAAATTCCACTACAACCACTTACATCGGTTTCATACTAATCAGTAAGATAGGAATTTGGAATTCCGCGCGGCCAGTTTCCCTTTGAATAGTATGCATATACTGGCCAAGTTGAATTCCAAATTACCTAAGAAAGTTGTAAATATTGTAAATACGTAATTAATATTTGCACGCTAGATAATTCCTAAAAATCCAAAAAAATATTTTCGGGCCTTAATTTTAATTTGAAGTGCGCATTGACCAAATGATTGCTTATCTGGTGCTATTTCAAAATGTTATTTAAGTGCCCATTTAAATTAGTCTTTTTTTTAGGCAAGTAGAGGAGGAATTATGGAAAGGACAAAAATTTGAATTAAAGCTTGTGCAGCTTTTGCAGGGTGACAGCAAGAGAAATGGCGCGTGAGCAGAGGGAAAAGACGCGCGGACCAATCAGAGGCCAGCAACCTCAACCGCCCTTCCCGTCTGAAACGTCGCGACCGGCTACCCCTGATAACCGGTTACAACCACCTGCAACTGCTCTCTCTCACCCGAATTAAACTTACCGTCCCAACACTTTTCCCTCACAAACCCTCATTTTCAATTCGCTTTCAAGAAATCCTTGTCCATCTCTCTCGCGGAAACATCATTCTCAACCCTCAACCCTACCTTTTCACCACTAAATCGCAGATTTCCACTCATGGGGAAGAAAGCTGTAACATCCCAAACTTTTGTGACTTCTTTTTATGTAATTGGAATTTTGGAATTTTAGAAACGTTTGCTTCTATGTGATTTAAGTGACCTTACGTGGAATGAATTATCGTGTTTAATGTGATTGATGAGCTTGAGTTTTATACTTTTCCAATGTGGGGAAATAATTAATAGGATCATGCATTTATCCTTTCTCGAGTCGATTCATTGAAATATTTTGCCCTTCCTAATTATTGAAATAATACTTCTTCTTGTGGATTTAATTAATTATTTTGGGATACTTATCCAAATTAAATCCAAACCAAATGACCCCTAAGTCGTACTACATGAAATTTGAACTCCATTTTATTTTTCCTTGGGAGTTTCGAAAATCTCCAATGGGAGATTGGATTATTTTCCTTTGATTTAATTGGTGCTTTATTGACTTCCATCCTCCGAATTTAATCCAATTAAATCATGTGATAATGTTTTTCTTCACCCAAAATAAATAGAGAGTTGGGATATTTTTCCTTGGCTTTTAAGCCTAGCAGTTTCGGCCCCCTCCAATAAAATTGGAGAATATTTTAATTGTTTCCTAATTTGTGGGATCCCTTTTTATTCAAATAAATTCCTATGCCTAATTAATTGGGGATGTGAATATTTTTCTCCTACTTTACTTCCATGTCACACGCCCCATACTATTATTTTCCTTGTGGGAATTTAATTGATTGTTACCTATTTTATGGGAGCCTTTTTCCATAAAAGAAATTACCAAATTTAAATCCTATTCTATTTAATTGGGGATTTAAATAATTCCTTGTGCAAAGACCTCAAATTTTCGGCCCCTCACCATGTTTACTACTTGGAGATTTAATTTATTTGTTGTTCCCTTATTTATGGAATATTCACCTTTATTTCCTAATTTATGAATATTCTCTCCAAGTAAATATTGCTATATTTCCTTGTAATTAAATCAACAAATTTTGACTTCCCCACTTTCAAAAAACCACACGCCTACTTTTATTCCAATTGGGGGAATTTTATTTTTTTGTATATCTCCCACAATTTATTTAATTCATTCATGGATTCTAACCTAGACTATAAATATTAAAAAAAAAAACATTAACCCTAGCCCCCATTACTCAAAAAAATCGCCCACTCCATCCTCTCCCCCCTCCCACACGGTTTTGTCATCTCTTCCCACTCTCCCATCTCCAAAAACCTCCATTCAAGCTTTGATCTTGCATCCATTGAAGTTATCTTCGAGAACCTCCGACGAATCGCTTCATTCTACGTTTCTACCGATTCGTTTTGTCAAAGGAAGGTATATTCGCACACTTTTCCTCCTCCTTCTCTTTTGCACCATGTTTTGAGTCCTACATGCATGTAGAGAGTGTAGGTTTGATAGATCGAAAGTTTTAACGGGAGGGAATTGTATGTTCGTATGAACTTGTTTGGTTTTGCGTTGTTGGTTGAATTCACGTGTGATTGGATCGAAATAATTGTGAAAAATATGAGTTGGTATGCAAATATGTGTTTGAGGAATGTGTAAGCATGATGATGTGTTTTCGAGCATGAAGAATCGGTGTTTTCGTTGTGGAAATTTAAAAACCCTATTTTCGAATTTGAACCAGAATTCTGTGATGCTCGACCAGTGACTTATGATCTGTATTCGACCCATCAAACGAATGAATTTTGCTACGAAATTTTTACTGAGTAAACTTCAAGATTTTTTCTGTGTCTCGTGTGAATTTCAGCCTGTTTTATCGAAAAATGAATTTTTAATAAATATTTGAAGTCGACTGCGCAAATCTGCCAGAAACGTGAGTTCTCGCCATGAATGTTTCGTTTTCTGTTTGACTGACCAAATGAACTCCGATTGATGTAATTCTTGAACTATATGAAAATTTGAAGTGTCTTCTGTGTTTTGTTAAATTTTCAGCCTTTTTGGGCATCGTATGAATTTATGGTGAATTTTTCAAATGAACTGCGCAATACTGTCAGAAATTGTATGTTCCGACCAGAGAGTTCAATATGTGATATGACTGACTAAATGACGTGATTTCGATATGAAAATTTTCATGGATGAACTTGAATGTGTCCTCTGTATCGTGACCAAAATTTAGCATGTTTTGAGGTCGGGTGAATTTAAAGTGATTTTTACAAAACGATTGCGCAATTCTGCCAGTTTTCTGCCTTGATTAAATGACACTTAGTTTCAAGTTTAAATGTGTTATTTGATGCATGTATGTGCAAGGAACGTGTTTAATTGTTGAAATCACTTGCGATAAGTTGAAAGGTGTTACGTGTGTTTTATACCCTTGTGATGCATGTTGGGTTTTGGGATTGAGGAGAACGATGAGAGAGAAAAGATAGGACATGCATAGTGATATGTGTTGTGTGAGACTGACTTGTGTTGTCGTTGACAAGGGTGTTGTGTTTTCGTGAACTCGAGGATCGAGAGTTGCTAGGTTGGGTTGTGATTTTGCTAAGAGAACGAGGTGGGCTTTCTTTTCAAACCTTTTTATTTTTCCGAAAAATATTATGTGGAGATACAAGGGTGGTTTAACTGTTATGTCATGCCATGGACTGTTTTTGTTATGAGATTGTGTGCCTGATGCCTAGTTCGTATGAGTTTACTCCGTTAGGCTATATGGCTGTATTGTGAAACGAATTCGGGTCCGAGTAGGGCCGTAAACCCTATCGGGCTGTGTACACTGGTGGGATCGTGAGCCGTCCTTGCAAGTCGGCCGGTCTCGTGGGCGAATAGTGTGGCCACACTTTCGTCGCACTGTGGTTGTGACTGTTGGATTGATGTGAAAAGTGGGGAGATTATTTGACTGGCCAGTCTATGAAACATTTTTGTGTTCTCGTGATATTTTCTTTACTGCGTATAAAACTCGAGATCACTGGTATGGATGACATAACTTGATAAATGTTTTCGGCATGAGCCCATTGAGTACAACAAGTACTCAGCCCTGCAATTTCTTTTAAAAATTTTGCAGGTTGAGCGGGATGTTGCGGTGGATGTTGAGCTGGCTAGAGACCTTAGGATACGTTGTGTCGTCATACATAGGCGTGATCCTTGACTCTCCTTGAACCTTATTTATCCGCTGCTATGTTTTAATTTATGTCTTAAGACCGTAAGCTTTTCGTTTTGGTGTTGGGACATGTATGGTGGTGTTAGGATTTAAACGTGCATCTACGTTGTCTTTTGAAAATGGTATTCTCCGAATTTAAGTTAAGTGCTTGTTCTACTTTAGTTTTTAGTTATTATATTTCTTAAGTCCAATTTTTCCCCTGTCTTTTTAAAAGTATTTTATCTTATGTCTTTTAAGAAAAAAAAAATATAACCTTAAAATCTTTAAACTAAGTTGTTTTCCTTTCTTCAAATCAATTAAGTTGTCCTTTTTAAATTGTAATCCATGCATGTCGGTCACGATCGCCGCGTTTGTGGTACCCCTTGTATGGGCGGTCGTGACAAAAGCTTTCGCCCGAAAAATCAAACCGCGCCGCCAAGAAACCCAGGAGGCACAACCACAGCAAAATCCCCCGCCACCAGCACCGACCGCTCAGCCACCACCTATGATTTCCATGGATGCCATGATGGCATTTCTTCGTCAACAGGACTCTACTCGGGACTGGACGGCGGCATTGACTGGTTTTGATCAAATGGAGGGCGTAGGAACCACACCCAGTGAACTCCCGCCTGCGCCGGACAGTCATGCAGCAGATTCAGTGCCGAATTCGGCAGAGCTCGACGCTATCACCGCACATTACGACTCCGACTCTGAGGAGCGTACGAAAAAGTCGAGTCAAGGCAAGACAACTCCGGAGGGGAGCAAAGGAACAGAGAAAATGCCCGAAGCGGAGCCGGTAGTTCAAGAAGTGAGAAGGCCGGAAATAGATTTGAATGAATCGGCCAGAAAACAAGGCCTAATGACAGACGAAGAATTTGACTCGATTCTGAACAGGGTCAACCAGAGAGAAGAGGACACTGCACCAATGGCTGAGGGTCTAGACCTCGCATTGGGGGCAGTAGGAAACAGGGAGAAAGCCACATCAGGAAACATACCGGAAGGCCGACCTTTCCAGTTGGTAGGAGGGGAAGGAGAAGCACCGAGTAAAGAAAAAGAGCCAGTAGATCCTCGAGTAGAAGCAGGGGATGGTAGAACGCAGGTAGGAGAGGAGGAAACAGCTGCAGAAACCAATGAACCAGAACCGGTGGCACCTCCGGTAGTGAAGCCCAAGCCCATAAAGCGGGAACTGGTGGTGAAAGCAGACCCAAGGCAGACTCGCCCCAACCGCGGAGAATTTTGCAGAGATGCTTGGGAAGGTGGGCAGCTAGTAGGGATCAGCCGAACACAGAGGCAGATCCCGTGGAAATCTTGAGTGAAGCTGAGGAGGAAGCCAGGTACCAGATAGAAAGAAAAAGGAAAGGAAAAGTCGTTGTGAAGAACAAGCCGAGTACCAAAAAACCGCGTACCATGAACACAGGCATCGTGATCACTGAGGCTGACCAGAGGACCCCATCAAACCGGCAAACACCGAGTGACAGTGAATATGAGATTAGTGAAGAATCTGAATCCGATAGCGATACGACCATGGAAGATGAGGAGTACAAGGAGCAGCAACTCCCTAACGATCATCGGGAACTATTGCATCCACCTGCAGAACCACTCTGATATAAGCGTTGGACGGTGGAGCTCACAGATGACGTGGTGGAGGGGATGCAATTTTTTGACTCCAAGGAGCTCCAATCCATCTATCGCACCAAGAACGCAAAAGGCAAGAAGGTTAAGTGTGGAAAGGTAATTCATCTCCCCCCGTTAGATGAATTGAAGGTTCGGGAATCGTTTCTCGCCCTTTTCCACGAATTGGGTTTTGAATGGCTGTTAAGGAATGAGAATTTGAATGTTCCGGTCGATTTGGCCAAAGAATTTTTCGTGACCTTTCGATTCAAGGTCACAACGGATTTGGATGTAGAGTGCATCAGTTTCAGAGTATTTGGAGGAGAGATTATGATGAATTTGATTGAATGGACTGTTCGGCTAGGGATATGTAGTTTGGAGGAGGCCATAGGGCCCGAGTGGAGAGATAGGGAGCGGGGGATTCCCCGCAGGCATGTGGACTTTGAGCCCCAGGTAGCTTGGGAAGAGCTTACTCACCCCGGGGCAGGACAGTTTCAGTCCACTATCTCCCGATCTATCCATCTCAACGATCCTAATCTACGCCTGGTTCAACTCTTCTTGGGTTACAACCTTTTAGGACAGTCGAATTCGGCAGTCCGGACATCGATGACGGAATTGTATCTTATGTGGTGTGCCAAGAGAGGCAAGAAGTTGCACTTAGGGTTCTGGACTGCATACACATGTCACCTCATCGCTACCCACCCAGCACGGAATATTTCCCTCTGCCATATATTGGGAATCTTTGTGAGAAACAACGTCACCGTTTCAGAGGACGAAGACTTAACCCCCTTGACGATGGTGGATGCCCCAGGATTGTTTGATACCCCCCTATTCGTCCGGACGAATGCGGTATACATGAGGCAAGGCGTGCCACACTTCTACGCGATGGGAGAGGAAGCTACACCCACTGCTCGGTTGGCAGCAGCTCATGAAGCACCAGCACACGACCAGAGACAAGAGGGGATGGAAAAAGCTGTGGAGAAGATAGCGGAGGGAAACAGACAGATAAGGGCAGAAATGATCGGATTGGCATCGGACCAGGAACAACATCAAGCCAGAATGGAGAAGGAAATGGATGCAGTTAGAGAGGAGAATAAGCAATTGAAAGCAGAGATGGTCAAGCTAGCGGCAGTGATGGAAAGGATGTTGGAGAGATCTGCAGAGCAGAAGACGTTGGCTCAAAAGCAAGACGCTATGGAGACGTTAGTGACTACTTTGGGAGAGGAAAACCATCGATTGATCACGGAGATGGGCCGGATGGCATCCGTGATAGATGTGTTGTTGGAAGAAGTGACCAGCCGGAAGAAAGAACAAGCTACAGGAACAAGCGGCCATGGAGGCTAGGACGATGAGACCCACCCACCAGAGACAATGATAGATGAGCCCGAGGAAGAGAACGCCGAGGTGCCGGCAGCAGCCGAGGAACCGGCGAAGGAGAGTGAGGATCACACTGGAACGGAAGAGGAACCCCTGGAAAAGCAGCCTACACCACCTGCCCCACGGAGGAGCAGGAGACTTCGCTAAGACCACCCCCATCTGACCAGTTAGTTTTTCTTTTTATTTTATCATTTTTAGCTTTTCGTTTTTAATTGTGTTTTGTGTGTCTAGGTAGTATAATTTCTGTTTGTGCGCAAACCCCGTTCATAACACTTAGCCTATTCTATAGTCTAAGTGTGAGAAGTTAAGGGTTTGTCTTTTGACGCATGTGTTGTGTTTTCTGTTTTTCGTAAGCATAATTGACGCACACTTAGTCCGTTGCACGGCCTAAGTGTGAGGAGTTTTGTATATATATGTGTTTTGTTGGTTGCTGTTTAGGTTTTAAAAATCTCACACTTAGCCTATTCCATAGTCTAAGTGTGAGAAGTTTTAGTTTTAATTTGTTGTTTTTGTCTGTTTGTCTATGTGTTCATCATACTGGCCATTACCTTTTCCACTTCACAGGCCTATCTGAGGGCAGACACTTGTGAAGTGGGAGGGGGGACGCAATGACCAGTATGATGAGTATGTGTATATGTGTAGTTTTTGTGTTCGTGCTTGTGTTACTGTCCTGTTAGGTTTAGTTTTTTTTATTTTATTTTGCGTGTTGATTGGGCTTAAAACTCAACCGTGTTGAGCTGACGGTGAAGGGAACTGAGGGAGATAAGACGTGCTGGAAAATCGAAACCACCCTCCCTAGTACCTCCTAGTCAGGATAGATGACGTGAGTATGAGAGAAAAGCCCATACTTAGAGCCAAGCGCGAAAGCCCTCTTAAAATGTGAGTTATAAGCTTTAAGTGGAACCACTTTCCACATATATGGAAAAGAAAGAGAGGCTGCCACAAATTGCCTAGGATGAAGTGACCACGGGTAGCAAAGACTGAAGGCAGTAGGAAACCCCCCATCTGAAAAAAAAAAAAAACCACCCTTAGAACCTTTTTTTCCTAACTCTTTTACCCAGATAAATACCCCTAGCCACTGGGACTGTGTGTGTGCAAAGCGTGAGGCGAATGAAGCCTACTGGCCAGAAAGATGTACAAGGAAGCAGACTCCAGCTGGGCAAGAAGGTTCGGAAGAAAATCGACCAGAGAGTTATCCCGGGTCCACAAAAAGAAAAAAAATGGGAGAAGAAGAAGGAATAAGGGTGGCAAAGCCACAAAAAGAAAAAAAAAAAAAAAGAGAGGGAAGATTGTGGAGAAAAATGGTCAGAAACTTGACCACAAAAAAAGAGAAGGAATAAGGGTGGCAAAGCCACAAGATGATACTGAACAGTTGGAGACCCAAGCCAGAAGCGCCAGCTAAAAGGCAACTGATCAAAAGCCTACAGCACACAGTTCTCCCGCATTAATAAAATAGAAATTTTGAAAACTTAGAGCCTTAGGAACATCTACCCCAAAACGCTGCAACCCAATAGCCCCATTACAAGCCTTTAAGTCCTTCAGTAGCTGCACGTGAGATCTAAGTCCGAAGCAAGTGTGGTTGAGCATATTGAGAGAATGCGGTCCTAACATTCCTGGTGAGGTATGAGAGACCGAGTGAATCTAGTGTTTGGCCGAGAGTTTGGGCGATCTTGACAAACGGATGTACTGACCAGGAAGGAATGGGGGGGTGGCAGAAGTTCAAGGCTGTCTAAGGCCGGATTGCACCAGATCCCGAGGTAAGGGATGGTTGAAAATATAGCCCAAATCTTTGTGTTTTTGTGTTTGTGTGTTTGAGTGTGCGTAATTGAATTATATCTGCAAAAACTAGTTGCTTAAGCGTGCAGGGTAAGCATTCTAGCCAGAAGGCAGAGTTTCAGACACTTCAAGTGAAATGGGCGTCAGGACGATTACGTACTGACCAGTATACATGCAAATATGGCTCGAGACGGAGAAGGAGGATAGCTGGGACTGCTCAATCACAATTAAGGGCAAAGAAGTCATCTCACCGCAAGGTCTTACCCTAAAAATCAAGGGTAAGCCTCCCTATAAAAGGAAGCCACTTGGAGAGAGAAAAAAAAGAATCGAATCATCATCATCACTCTTAGGTAGATTCTCTCGGAGTTCAGTCCTTCAGCCCAGTCCAGAATCTCGTTCCTCGCCACTGCCATGGTCACTTGAAGATCTAGATGTTCCTGGAGTTCCAAATCGTCCGTTCCAGCCAGCAAGACCGTAGCTTAGAGATTCCATCGCCCGGAGTGGCAAAACACTTTTATTCGCTTTCGTAGTTTAATTTACTTACTTTCTTTACGTTGGATCTCTGTTGCTTTTGGATATTTTCTGCTTTTGAAGTATTTGTTGAAGATCTGAACGTGTTTATGCTATGAAGTTGATTTCCGTTTCGGTTATTGTGTTGATTTATTTTCCTTCCTATTCCGCCTAGTTAGTTTAGATCTAAGGTTCCTTGGTGTTTTAAGTGCCGAAACTTTCCTTTCTTTGTTTCCGTCAAAATTCCTTTAGTTAAATGTGG
This sequence comes from Salvia splendens, assembly GCF_004379255.2. Lineage (NCBI taxonomy): Eukaryota > Viridiplantae > Streptophyta > Magnoliopsida > Lamiales > Lamiaceae > Salvia > Salvia splendens. The sequence goes on from NC_056042.1 coordinate 13,850,726, forward strand.
AACTATTGATCGTGAGTGAATCGCTGCATGTGAAGTCTTGTTTGAGTTCGTTTTCGTTTTCCTGCTGAACAGTACGCGGAGTTGCATTTTCTGTGTTTTGATTTCAGATTTGGTGTTCTTATTTGTGGATCTGTGTTCGCGATTTGATAAACTGTGTTTCCGTGTTGAATCTGGAATTATTTTCTGATTTTGGTTTGTGTTGTTGAAGAAGATGATGTCCAAGTCTAATGTTGGGGACCACTTTGCTTTTTAGATGCTTTTTGCTTTTTGTCCTTTACTTTTTAATTATAACCTGCAGATCTGTCAGCCTAGTCACCATGACTACCACTACCCTCTGAATATTCTGTCTAGCCCAAAATAGAATCCCGTACTCTCCAAATATTTTCTGTTACAAAAATGTCTCCCCATTTCCACGTACACAGCTGCACCCCTACACTCCTTTCCCCATTCTAGTCAGTAGGAAATTACCTTTAAGTTCTTGCCTAGGTAGAGACTCAACCCGAGCGTGGTAGCTAACCAAACCATCCAGAATATCACCACAATAGTTTTAACGCACCATCTCTGTGGGATTCGACCCTTACCACCACTATACTGATCAGTAGAAGTGGGTTGAGGAATTTTTGAAACCAGGGTCTAGGCTTAGTTAGGATCTCTATCCTGACTAGTAGGATATATCCTTGCTTGAACGACACCTAAGCACCCTGAGGAGAAATCCAATCGTTTCACACATAAAAACACTAACGCAAGAAAAACGAAAAGTAAAAGACAGAAAAGTAAAGGTTACTTGGTTTGGGAGATTATTTCGGGGTCTGGCCCCCTCGGGAGCCAGACTTGGGCGGCACGGCCTGTTGGGTCACTTTAGCTTTCTTTCTTGCCGGCGATTCCGGCTTCTCTGTCCTCTCTTCTGTCTGTCCGGGTATGGTCTTCTTCAGGGCCATGGGTCTAGTAGAGAACGGGGTGATTAGAGGCTTGGTGACTTGTAGCTGTTTCTGGATAGATAGATTTCCTGGACTTGGCGCCTTGGATCCGCTACTAGGTCCAGGAAGTGTCTTTGGTGCGTCCGGGAATTTCTCGCGTAACCACTTCGTCATTGCCATTATCAGCGAGACACCCTCCGTCATCCTCTCAGTGCATCTGGATGACGTCGCCACCAGATCAGAGATGCGCCCCTTGAGGGCCACCATTTCCTCCCTAACCTTCCTAACCTCCGTTCTCATTTCTTCCACTCCCGTTCTTACTCCGGCAACTTCTTTCCTGACCCTCTCAGCCTCACTACTGTCCTTTCCATTACCCCGTAGGGCCACGATTTCTTCCCTCACCTTTTTAATTTCGGATCTCATCCATCCGACTTCCTTCCTCATTACTTCCACTTCCACGACTGACTGTCTGGCTCCATCCACATCAGCAACTTCCTTCACTCCCGCCACCTCTTGCTCCTGTTTGATCTGGGCATCCGATTTACCAACTTCATAAAAACAGACATCCTTCCCGTGCGTGATTAGCAGCCCCTTGTTAAAGAAGTAATCCATGTTGAAAACCTCTGGGGGTAGACACATCTTCACTTCCCGGCAAGCCTTGTGGATCTTCATGATCACATTCCGCTGTAGATAAGCCCTAAGGAGATGGCATGTGTATAGATGCCGAGAAGGGTTGGCAGTTACTTGGTGGCAGGCTTGGGCTAACCAATAACCCAAATGGACACGCACTCCCATGGCCATGCACCAGGTGAAGTATAAGTCGGGGGTCGTCAATGCGTTGTTGGCCGTGCCCATCAGATTGTAGCTAATGAAGGTTTGGGCGAACCTCAGGACCCTGTCCTCGATATGGTGAGCCTTCGAAAAACTAGTTTTAAATTGACCCACCCTCGGGTGAGTCAAGAATTCCCATGCGCTCTGCGCTTTGAAACCTGGTGTGAACTTTGGTGGGCCAACCATTCTCTCGTTCCATAATCCTTCGTCATCTTCTGTACGCGTCAGCAAACCCATTCGTAAAGTCCACTCACGGATTCTCATCACATGCTCTTCATTGAAAAGCCGGAAGTTGATGGAATCGGCATCCAAGTCAGTGGTGGACTTAAACCGAAAAGTAGAGAAAAATTCCTGTGCCAAGTCTATCGGAACCTCAAGGGTGCTATGTTTTAGCAACCAATCAAAACCGATTGCCTCTATATACCCCCGAAACTCATCATTGCTTGAGATCCCCTTAAGCTCGGCCGAATCGTACATCTTCCCTGATTTAGCATACTTCCCCACGGCACTCTTCTCCGCATATATTACTGTGCGTTTTGGGTCTGCGAACTTCTTCATCTCGTTCAGCAGTTCTTTAGTGATCCAGATTTCTTTCGGCTCAAAGTTGAGCTCCACTTCTTGTGCTTCTTCGGATTCACTGGACCCCTCAAGGCTTTCGGTCTCAGCAGCGTACGGTATCTTAGCAGGTGGAGTGAGAGAGTGTTCAACGGGCTTTCCTTTTGCTTTCTTGGTCGAGGAAGGAGCAATCTGTTTTCCTTTCCTCTTTCTATCCACCGCCTGGCGGCGCTCCTCCTTGTCGCTCTCCTCATCGTTAAGACTAGGAGAGATTACCTGCTCAGGGGCTGCAGTCTCTAGACCCATCGACCCTTCTTCCGTCTGCTGGACGGTTTCATCTACCTCATCAAGTAGGCTCCGGCGAGCTTGCCTCCTTGCTTCCCTTGCGTTAACCGGTGAATCGGTCCCTTCGAGGACATCAGTCAGGTCCACTATCAAATTCATCCCCTCGCCGACGGGTTCCTGTACATTTCCAGAAACGAGGGCTTCTCCCTCTTCACTCAGTAAAGGGGTTGCCCCCGTGATGTAAATAGGGGTTTCTGTCCCCTCCAAACCATCTCTAACGTGGGCATTGGCATCCACCGCTTGTATAGGGGTTTTTCCCTTACTAACATTTTCTTGGGCGTCATCGCCCTTTGGAACATCATCACCAACAACAGGGGTTTCCCCCTCAACAAACTCCTCCAAAACAGGGGTTTCCCCCTCTGTACGACTATCAGTAAGAACAGTAGAAAGATCCACACCCTCAGATTCAGGTAGGGATTCTCTCTCAACAAAATCCACAGCGGCAAACACATGATTTATCCCCTCAGAAACGCCAACCACTTTACCCTCTACCTTTAAAACAGGGATTTCCCCCCTCAGTGAAAGAACCTAACCTGGGTTCACTTACGGACAACAATTCCAACCCTGCGGTCAGATCTGCTTCTTCTTCACGAGTTTCCGCGGCGGTGGTTTCTTGAACGACAGTAGTGATTTCTGGAACTGCCTCCGGCTCAGCGGTGGCTTCTTGAACTGTCTCTGGTGGCGGTGCGGCGGATGTTGAAACGGTTGGTACGGATTTCCCCATCACAGATGCGAACATGGCGAACGCCTCCATAGCTTTTTCTGCCCCCCCAAATTTTTGTAGTAGGTCAGCCATGAATGCCGCCGCGTTAGAATCGGCGGATCCTGAAGTGTTTCCGGTATTCTGCTTGTTATCCATGAAGAATTCTGTAGAAATTTTGACAAAAACTTGGACAGAAATTTTCTTGGATTAGAGTTAGAGAAAGAAAACCTAGAGAGAAATTTGGGGAATTCTAGATGTAGAGAGAGAGTGAGTAAGGAAAAATAAAAGGAGAACACGGTTATTAGCCGATAGGTATGGGAGAGGACGATTTTGCAGGCAGTTGGCAGGCATGACGCTAGCGACTGTACGCCTCCCCATAAAGGTGTCCATTGAAATTCAAACCGGTGCCAACTCCCTCCAAAATTTTACTCCTCAATTCCCTGCCCAAGTAAATTCCTTCTTTAAAATCACACTTAGAGAGAAAAAAAAACATTAAACTACAAAAACTGAAACGCCAGACTACCCGGGTCTAGGGTATGACAGTATCAAAAACAGTCCTTAAGGAGTCTGGTATTCCGAAAATATTTTTGGAAGATTATTTTTTTCTGATTTGTTTGGGTTTTCTTGATTTAAGGAAAACAATTAAATATTTACAAATTGTGTTCAAGTGTTCTCACGATTCCTAGGTCAGGTCATGGTAAAACTTCTTGGATACTGGACCTAGGAAGTCCTTAAGAACACTCTCTTCCTAGACCGATCAGGCGATATCAGGGAGTGCGCGTAGTGGCATTTCGTACACTACAAACAGCTCCGAGTTATCCCTAAATACCTTCACACGATGACCGTTGACAAGAAAAGGAGTTGAGTTTGAAGCACTTCCCTGGATCTCTACTGCTCCATTTGCACGAAGACTCACAATAGTGTATGGTCCAGTCCATTTGGACTTCAGCTTACCAGGCATTAACTTGAGCCGGGATTGGAACAGGAGAACTTTCTGCCCAACTTGCAGTTCCTTGGTCCGGAGATTCTTATCATGCCAAAGCTTGGTCTTTTCTTTGTACATCATCGCTGATTCGTAAGACTCAAGCCTCAATTCTTCCAACTCCTGGAGCTGCAGTTTCCTCTCTCCCTCACAGGCTTGAGGATTCATATTAATCTCCTTGACTGCCCAGTACGCCCTATGCTCAATTCCCACCGGCAAGTGACACATCTTGCCGAATACTAACCTGTAAGGAGACATTCCAATAGGCGTTTTATATGCTATTCTGTATGCCCATAGTGCGTCATCAAGTCTCTTACTCCAGTCCTTCCTTGACGGATTAACCGTCTTTTCCAGAATCGCTTTGATTTCCCTGTTTGATATTTCAGCTTGCCCATTTGATTGAGGATGATATGGTGTGGAAAGGCGATGGTGAACTCCGTACTTTCTCATTAGAGCTTCAATAGTCCGGTTACGAAAATGCGTCCCATTATCAGATATTATAGCTCTGGGCACTCCGTACCTGTTAAAGATGTTAGCTCTAAGAAATTTCGCTACCTCTTTGGCTTCACACGATGTGGTCGCCTTGGCCTCTATCCACTTTGAAACATAATCAACTGCCACAAGTATGTATGCGTTCCCGTATGAAGACGGAAATGGACCCATGAAATCCATTCCCCAGACATCGAAGATCTCACACATAATCACTGGAACTTGTGGCATTTCATCTCTTCTGGAGATTCCACCAGTCTGTTGACACTTCTCACAATTCTGACAGAATTCGAACGCATCCTTATGCAATGTAGGCCAGTAAAATCCACTATCTAACACCTTCCTTGCGGTCTTCCTAGGTCCAAAGTGACCTCCACAAGCTAGGGTATGGCAATGATTCTGCACATCCCTCTGTTCCCACTCCGGAATACACCTCCGGATTATTTGGTCGGCTCCCATTCGCCACAAATACGGGTCATCCCAGAAATAGTACTTAGCCTCGCTCTTCAATTTCATCTTCTGGGCCCGGGAGATTACTTGGGAACTGGGCACCTCTCCAGTGACTAAGTAATTTGCCAGGTCAGCGAACCATGGCTCATTGTTTTGATGACATTTCCCTTTTTCGGCTTCCCCTGGACCTGTTAACGCCATAATCTCTTCCCAGCTGATAGGTCGAGGAAATTCTTTCACATAGTACAAATGTTCCTCGGGGAATGCATCCGGTATTGCTTCCTCGGTCTCCCCTTGAAATATCCTACTCAAATGATCGGCCACCTTATTTTCTGTCCCCTTTTTATCTCTGACTTCCCAATCGAATTCCTGCAAAAGCAACACCCAACGGATTAATCTCGGTTTGGATTCTTTCTTCGCCAACAGGTACTTTATAGCCTCGTGATCGGTGAAGACTATCACCCTCGACCCAAGCAAGTACAGGCGAAATTTCTCAAATGAGTACACTACCGCCAGCATTTCCTTTTCAGTAGTGTCATAATTTCTCTGAGCCTGATTCAGCGTTTTTGAAGCATAAAAGATCACATAGCTTTTCCCATCGACTCTTTGACCTAGCACCGCTCCCACGGCATAGTCGCTTGCGTCACACATAATTTCAAAGGGTAAATTCCAGTCGGGCGCTCTAATAATGGGAGCAGATACTAGCCTATCCTTCAACAACTGAAAAGCCTTTTTGCACTCCTCATCAAAGACAAAATCAACATCGTTATGCAACAGGTGAGTGAGTGGCTGAGCAATTTTTGTGAAATCTTTTATGAACCTCCTATAGAATCCTGCGTGCCCTAGGAATCCTCTTAACTCCTTCTGATTCGTCGGGTAAGGCAGTTTTGAGATCACATCAATCTTCGCATGGTCTACCTGTATCCCTCTTTCCGAAACTACGTGCCCTAAGACAACTCCTTCAGGGACCATAAAGTGGCATTTTTCGAAATTCAAAACCAAATGTTTTTCTTGGCACCTTCTCAATACCACATCCAAACTTGCCAAACATGAGTCAAATGAATTCCCGTACACAGTGAAGTCGTCCATAAAAATCTCGATGCAATCCTCTAGGAGATCCGAGAAGATACTCATCATACACCGCTGAAAGGTGCCTGGCGCATTGCACAGGCCAAACGGCATCCTCTTGTAAGCATACGTTCCGAAGGGACACGTGAAAGTTGTCTTCTCCTGATCCTCGGGATCCACATAGATTTAAAAATACCCACTATACCCGTCTAGGAAACAGAAATATTGCTTGCCCGCCAGCCTTTCCAGCATCTGGTCAATGAAAGGTAGAGGGAAATGGTCTTTCTTGGTCGCTTCATTTAACTTCCTATAGTCGATGCACATCCTCCACCCAGTTACTAGTCTAGTGGGCACCAACTCATTCTTGTCGTTCTTTACCACTTGGGTACCATATGTACTGGACTAACCCATTCACTGTCTGGTATGGAATAAATGATTCCTAGGGAGAGCAACTTCAATACTTCCTTCAGCACTTCCTCCCTCATGTTCGGATTCAATTTGCACTGAGGATCTCTGCATGCTTTTGCTCATTCCTCCAAGCGGATGTGATGCATGCACAGATCGGGGCTGATTCCTACCAAGTCAGAGAGTGTCCACCCAATAGCCTTCTTGTTTCTTCGAATTACCTTCAGCAATTCCTCTTCTTGTCCCTCGGTCAAGTTGCTGTTAATAATCACAGGGAAAGTTTCATTCTCCTCTAGATAAGCATACTTGAGTCCTGGTGGAAGTGTTTTTAACTCTTTCTTGGGAACGTCTTTTTCCTGGGGAAAGGGATTTTTTTCTGTCGACCCTGTTGCAATTCCCTTCTTAGACTCAGTAGAACTGTCCATGCTCGCCACATAAGGTGCCTTCCTTGACCTAGCTATCTCTGGGTTTGCACAGAATTCCAAAATTGCTTCAGCTAACTCTTCATATGATAACTCACTTGTGTTCATTGCTTGACACCAACTGGCCACTTCTCTATCAATGGCATGACTCATCTCGGAATTCTCAATCTGTTCCTGCATTAATTCGGTCTCAAGATATTCCTGGACCAAGGGGTTAATAACATCCATAGCATGCAGATTTTCAACGTCAAGAGGTTTCTTCATTGTCTCATCTACACTGAATGTATATTTCTCCCCATTATAGTCAAGGCAAATTGTTCCATCAAAAACATCAATGATAGTCTTAGCGGTACGTAGGAAAGGTCTCCCTAAAAGTACTCCGCCAGACTCTGCGGACTCATTAACACTCATCTTAATCACATGGAAATCAGCCGGATACAAGAAGTTATGTACCTTGACTATCACATTCTCAAGTACCCCTTCAGGACAGATGCATGACCTGTCCGCCAATTGGATCACAACCTTCGTGTCTACCATGCTTACCCCCACTAATTTCTTGTATATGGAAAGTGGTAACACATTTATGGATGCACATAAATCGCACATAGCATGCTCGATTTTTACATCACCAATAGAGATGGGTAAGGTAAACATACCTGGATCATTGCATTTCGAAGGCATCCTCCGCTTTTGAATCACTGCAGAGACGTTCTCGCCTATCAAAATTTTTCCACTGGGTCTAGCCTTCCCAGCTATAAATTCCTTGATGAACTTGCTAAACACCGGCAATTTCAAGGCCTGTATAAATTGTAGATTAATCTCCAATTTCCCGAAAATATCCATGAAGTCCACCGGTTCTTCCTTCTTCTTCTTTGCTTCCTCCCGGCTTGGGAAAGGCTTCAGTCGCTTCCCTGCTCCTGTAGAGCTTTCAGCTAAGAATTCTCCAGTTTCCTCCCTTACTGCCTCATTCTCCAACTCCGGCTCTGGGTCGAGGAAAAAAGGCTCAGCTGACCTTGGCAAGGGTTTCTCCAAATCCCCTGTCTTAAGATCATCCTTCACCCAGGAAGTTCCTCCCTCCAAGTTCCTAGGCCTAGGAATTGTATCCTCGTCCTTGCCTTCCTTGGGGCTTGTCGCTTCTTTCGTTCTTACCACTGGCCCATCATATCCTTTCCCGGATCTCAAGGTAATCTGACTTATATTCGCTCTATCCGGTGTATTGATTTGTATTCTCAAGGAGTTGTATTGATTTCCTTGACCTTGGTAATTGTTATGAAAATTCCTTTGGTGCGGTGGTACATAAGAGTTCCCTTGACTGTTCTGATTTCTGTTTCCCCAGCTCGAGTGGTCTCCTTGGTTCCGATTGATCCAGCTGCCCTGCCCCTCTTGATTCCATCCTGACCAGTTACATTGTCTTTCGGGCTGAGGTACAAATTGCTGACTTTGTTGTGGTGCCGGCTGATTTTGCTCATTGTCAGTCCATCTGAAATTTGGATGGTTTCTCCAGGGCGATCTCTCTGTCTCCCTGGATTCCAGCTCCCATCGGGATTCCAACTTCCCATTGAATTGACCTGGGCCAGATAATCTCCTTCCTGGGTCCCGTAATATTGCTGAATTTGATTATCTCCTGGACCAGGAGATTTTTCCTTCCCTTGTGAAGCCAGTGGAATCGTCTTTTCAATCGCGTTCAAAAGAGCTTTCTCGAGCCTATCAATTCTTGCTTCTACTTGTCATCTTCTTGCTCTCTTACAGCATGCACCGATCCTCTCCTCACTGCATTCCTAGGGTTATCGTATGCTTTTTTAGCTTCGATCAACTTCCCCAGGATTTCTCTTGCCTCACTTCCTCTTTTTCTTGTGAAATTCCCTCCACTCGAGGAATTCATTAGGTCCTTTGACTCAGGAGTTGCCCCTTCGTAAAACAGAGAATAGGTCTCTGCCTCTATCATTCGGTGGTTCGGGCATGCATCCAACAACTCCTTGAATCTCGACCAATACTGACTCAGCGATTCATCGTATTCCTGCTTACACTCTAGTATTTCTATTTTCAGTGCATTCGTCTTGTTGGATGGAAAGAAATAATCTAAGAATTCCAACTTGAAGTCCCTCCATGTGCGTATAGAATCTGGGGGCAACCTCAATAACCACGTATTAGCTTCCCCCTTCAAGGTAAATGGAATTGCACGTAGGCGATAATCCTCCTCTGTTGCATCATTCGGCCTCTTCTCTATACCACACAACTTACTGAATTCATTTAGGAACTCATACGGACACTCATTCCTACGCCCAGAGAACATTGGCAAGATGCCAAGTACGTTTGTCTTGATCTCAATAGTCCTCTGGCGTGGATTCATCACTATTGCTTGAGCTGGTTCTCCATCTAAATGGGCAGTGAGCGAACCGATCTCTGGATCTGGATCTACTACTTGCGCCATGACTACTTCCTCTGCTTCCCCTGTTTCTGACTATGTTTCTGATTCGGGTGGTGACTCTGGATCTTCGCGTCCTGACGACGTCCAAGATTCGTCGCTAGTAAATTCACTCGGAAACGGATCTCCCGTAGTCAACCCTGATCTGGTGGTCACAGTAGAGACTGTATCCTTTACCCGCCAGTTAAACTGGCCGTGCTTCCACCCAGATGAGTAGGTAGATATTGAGCCTCTGCTCATAAACTACAAATAAAAGAGAGACAAAATAAATCAAAACTATTTACACCACAGGCTCTGAACACTAACACAAAGCACGCCATCCATCCCCGGCAACAGCGCCATTTAAAGTGCGTGCTCGCTAAGATATGACTCAGGAGCGGAGTGAGCAAGTGTGCACAGAGAAAGTTAATGCAGATGCTCGGTCAAGACACCGCGCTTTTTAAATCCACTGGATCACTAGGTCCAGTAACTCAAGGAACACAGAGTGTTTCTGTCGTTGGACACACTCGACTCCCCTTCAACAATTAAATCCCTCAACCCCAAATCCTATGGATTAGTATAGGGAAGCGGGGTCGATCCCATGAAGATGGATTCGTAAAGTAGTGCTTAGAGACTCTGGAAACAAGCGGCTGCTGCCACGCAAAGGGTTGAGAATTTTACCAAACTCTAGTCCTTGGCACGAAATGTAAATGCTAGACCTAGGAAACTGTAAACACACTGACAGCAAACATCGTCATGACCGCGAGGTATTAAAATCACTTCCTAGACCGTGTAAACAATTCACTAATTAAGACTAGACAGAGAGAATAAAAGCAGTGGGGACCATGACTCCAAATATAGCAAGTACGGTAAAAGCTGCAAACAACCAACTCATGCCCTGACTAACAACGACATGCATTTTCCTAACCGACTCAAATACGTAAATGGAGAAAACAGAGCACATACCTAGATTCAAACAGAATATAGAAATCAGGACGCCGGAAACTTGCTACGAATCGGAAATACATCAGATCGACATAAACTAGGCGAAGCAAAATGAAAACACGTAAACTAGGTATGAAATTAAATCAACACTGCTCAGATTCACGTCGAGTGCTTAATCTACTCCGGATCCAAGCCATCCGAACTCAACAACCATCAAAATCAACTCCATAACTCCGATTCTTACAGATCTGCTTTGATCAACTCCGAATTCCAACAATCACAGACAATCCTACAATATCAGCAAGACAAAACCCCGATTCATCCACAAACAAACTCCATTCTCCCAGATCCAACCACGAACCTGCAATAATCCACGAAAACAACCAACTCCAACAATTCCAACTCCAGAATTCAAGTAAACACAATCAACAAATAGAAATCAACACAATCAACATAAGCGAAAACGAAACTTGCATTAAGATAAGAGAAATATTCAGCAAAGAAACAGAGGACCGAGCTTCGAACAGCGGAGCTTGGCGAAACTAGCAAAGTACAAAAACGGAAATTAAATTGTTTCTTCGCCCCATAGAAAGACGGTGTTACAACCCAATCGAATACGTGAGAAAGCTAGATGTGAACCCAAGGTACGTCACCCTGAATCTCCCCACGAAAAGAACCCAAGTGTGCGAAAAGTGAACTAAGCTACAGGTTGTTAGCGAGGCCTCCAACCGAGAGAATCCCTCCAGCTTGCATGATTCTTCCTTTTATAGATGCGGACATAGCCTTCTAGAGTCTTCGTAGAAATCCCTATTCTACCCTTCAACTCCGAGGCTTCCTCCGTCAAGCAATATTCTTCATAATGTCCACTCTTTCGCCAGTTTCCTAGGACCATGCAAACGTCCTCTTCCTTTTCTAGATCTAGCGAAAACCTTCACACACCTGGCTTTATACATGCGTTAGACCCAGCGTTTTCACGAAATAAAATCCCTAGACCGATGCATGAAATTAGCCTTATCAACCGTGCACGGGAATTCTTTTGACTCCTGTTTAGCAAGTTTGGATATAGTGTTGAGAAGATGTCGGGAGAAAAATTTAGTCCTCGATTTTGAAAATATGTCACTTCATGGTCCCCGAAGGAATTGTCCTAAGGCATGTAGTTTCAGAAAGAGGTATACAGGTAGACCAAGCAAAGGTGGATGTGATGTCAAAATTGCCTTACCCAACGAATTAGAAGGAAGTGAGAAGATTCCTCGGGCATGCGGGTTTCTATAGAAGATTCATTTAGGATTTCGCAAAGATTGCTCAGCCGCTTACACATTTGTTGCATAACGATTTGGATTTCGTCTTCGATGAAAAATGCAAGGAGGCTTTCCAGCTGTTGAAGGATAAACTAGTCTTTGCACCTATTATCAGAGCGCCTGACTGGAGTCTACCGTTTGAAATAATGTGTGACGCAAGTGACTATGCAGTGGGAGCAGTACTAGGTCAAAGAGTTGATGGGAAAAGCTATGTGATCTTTTATGCATCGAAAACACTCAATCATGCCCAGAAAAACTATGACACCACGGAAAAGGAAATACTGTCAGTCGTATACTCATTTGAGAAATTTCGCACATATTTGCTGGGGTCGAGAGTGATAGTCTTCACCGATCACACAACCATTAAATACTTGCTGGCGAAGAAAGAATCCAAGCCAAGGTTAATCCGTTGGGTGCTACTCTTGCAGGAATTTGATTGGGAAGTTAGAGACAAAAAGGGAACAGAGAATAAGGTAGCTGACCACCTGAGTCGTATTTTCCAGGGAGAGACTGAGGAAGCAATACCCGATGCATTGCCCGAGGAACATTTATACTACATGGGGGAATTTCCTAGACCTATCAGTTGGGAAGAGATAATGGCGATAACGGGTCCAGGAGATTCTGAAAAAGGGGAGTGTCAACTGAATGCCGAACATTGGTTCGCAGACCTAGCAAACTACTTGGTCACTGGAGAAGTACCCAGTTCTCAAGAAATCACCCGGGCCCAGAAGATGAAACTGAAAAGCGAAGCCAAGTACTATTTTTGGGACGACCCGTATCTATGGAAAATGGGAGCTGACCAGGTGATTAGGAGGTGTATTCCAGAATGGGAACAGAGGGATGTGCTGAATCATTTCCATGCCTTAGCTTGTGGAGGTCACTTTGGACCTAGGAAGACTGCAAGGAAGGCGTTAGACATCGGTTTTTACTAGCCTACGTTGCATAATGATGCTTTTGAGTTTTGTCAGAACTGTGAGAGATGCCAGCAGACAGGGGGAATTTCTAAGAGGGATGAAATGCCGCAGGTCCCAGTGATCGTATGTGAGATTTTCGACGTTTGGGGTATGGACTTTATGGGTCCATTTCCGTCTTCGTATGGGAACACGTATATCCTTGTGGCGGTAGATTATGTGTCGAAATGGATAGAGGCCAAGGCTACCACCTCTTGTGAAGCCGGTGAGGTGGCAAAATTTCTTAGAGCTAACATTTTTAACAGGTACGGTGTTCCTAGGGCTATTATTTCGGATCAAGGAACGCACTTCCGAAACCGAACAATTGAAGCTCTGATGAAAAAATATGGAGTCCACCATAGACTGTCTACACCTTATCACCCTCAGTCTAATGGGCAGGCCGAAATATCAAATAGGGAGATCAAAACAATACTGGAAAAGTCTGTTAATCCGTCAAGGAAGGACTGGAGTAAGAGGCTTGATGATGCATTATGGGCATACAGAACAACATACAAAACGCCCATTGGGATGTCACCCTATAGGCTGGTGTTCGGCAAGATGTGCCATCTACCTGTGGGTGTGGAGCATAAAGCATATTGGGCGGTCAAGGAAATTAACTTGAACCCTCAGGCTTGTGAGGAAGAGAGGAAACTGCAGCTTCAGGAACTGGAAGAATTAAGGCTCGAGTCTTATGAGTCCGCAATGTGGTATAAGGAAAAGACTAAGCTTTGGCATGACAAGAATCTCTGGGTCAAGGAACTGCAAGTGGGTCAGAAAGTGCTCCTTTTCCAATCCAGGCTCAAGCTGATGCCCGGGAAACTGAAGTCCAAATGGGTTGGGCCTTACACTATCATGAGTCTTCGAGCAAACGAAGCTGTGGAGATCCAGGGAAGTGCCTTAAACTCTACTCCTTTTCTTGTTAATGGTCATCGGGTGAAGATTTTTAGGGATAATTCTAAGTTGTGTGTAGTGGAGGAAGTGCCACTACGCGCACTCCCTATTATCGCTTAATTGGTCTGGCGGGAATACTCTCGATGAATTCCTGGGTCAGGTAAATTGGAATGTTTTTTTTCTTATCTATTCACTGAACCAAGGAATCTAGAGACTGTTTAATTGAGAGTGTAAATATTAAGCTGTTTTTATAAAAGAAAAAAATACCAAACAAAGAAAAAAAATAATCTGCCAAAAATATTTTTGAATCACCAGATTCCTTAGGGAAATTGTTTTGTCGCCTTTTGAATCCTTGACCTGGGAGTCTGGCGTTTCATTTTCGTTTGTTTTTGCCTAAGTGTGGTATCGCGGAGAGTAGCATTTACATGGGGCAGAGAAACTTAGTTGGGAGGGAAGTGGTACAGTTTTGAAATTCAAATGTTACTTTATGGGAAGGTGAACAGTTGCTTACATCACGCCTGCAACCGCCTGCACAACCGTACGCGCCCTTACCCATTCTTACTTCTTTCGTCCCTTACTCTTTATTTTCTCAAAAACACTTTCTCTCTCACAAAAATCCCCAAATCTCCTCTCTCGCGATACCCAGCTTCACTAACCCTAACCCGTAATTTCTTTCAAAGTTTTGAGTAATTTTCAGATTCAAGCCATTAAGAAAACATCAACTGCAGGAAGTACCGCCGGATTTGCCGATTCCAACACGGCGAGTTTCATTGCAGAATTGATGCAGAAATTTGGAGGACCGGAAGAGGCGATGAAAGCTTTTGCCTTACTCACAACAATGATGGGGAAGTCCACGCCTGCCGCGTCGACAACCACCGCACCACCTCCGCCACAAGTTCCAGAGGGTACGTTTTCCCGACCATCTACCGTACATGCAGAAGTCGAACCGGAAAAAGAAGTCGCGGTGGGCGAAGACAGGAACAAGGGACAGATCTGGTTGCGGAGATGGAGCAGATGACGTTTGTTGAGGGGGGAAACCCCGTTTATCCCTGATGTTGATGTTGTCGAGGGGGAAGCCCCTGTGGTGTTTGAAGAAGTCGGAAAGGGGGAAACCCCAGTTGTTGGTGAGTTGGAGGGGGCAACCTCTGGTATTTCTGACGAATGTGTTGGGGAAGAGACCCAGAGAGGATGGCGGGCGGAGATGCCCTAATTTCTGAGAAAATGGTTGCTGAGGGGGAAACCCCTGTTTACATTGAGGGGGCAACCCCTATTTTGTCTGAGGTGGGAGAGGCCTTGATTACTGACGACGGGTCAGAGCCCAAGGAGAGCGGGCTGGAATTGGTAATAGAACTGGACGACCAGCCGGTGGGTACAGAAGTACCGATAACTGACCGAGAAGCTAGAAGACGGGCCAGACGGAATTTGAGAGAGGAGATCGAGGATCTCACTTTGCCCGCAGAAGAAGTAGTCCACGTCTTGGGAACGGAGGGTGAGCTAGAGAAAGAAACCCCTAGATTTGACAGGGAAGCGGACGAAGAGGAGGAGCGCCGCCTGGCGGCCTAACGAAGAAGGAAGGGAAAGCAAGCTGTTGCTTCCCGGGTCAAGAAGGCTAAGACGACCGCAGGAAGCAAATCTGAGGAAGCTTTGCTCCCGACCCCAACTAAGGTTCCTTTCGCCAAGGAACCTGCCGACCCTCCTTCGTCTAGCGAGTCTGATGAGGACGAAGTGCCCGAGGAGATATTGAACTTTGAGCCAGAAAAGGTCTGGCTAACCAAACAGCTACTGGAAGCAATGAAGAAGTTTGAGGACCCCAAAAGAACTGCTACGTACATAGAGAGATGTAGTTCTGGTAAGTTGGCAAAATCGGGAAAGATGTATGTGCGGGAGGAGTTGAAAGAAATAGCCTCTGACGACGAGTTCCGGCAGTATATAGATGCGATCGGGTTCGATTGGCTCCTGTAACACAGTGAAGCAGAGGTGCCGACAGCTTTGGCACGTGAATTCTTTTCTACTTTCCGGTTGAAACCAACCACTGACTTGGATGCCGATTCCATCACTTTCCACCTATTCATCGTGGAGTATGAAATGAGTATACGAGAATGGTCCCTCCGAATGGGACTGTTCACGCGTACGGAAGATGATGAGGGGCTATGGAATGATCAGGTTTGGAGCGCCGAAGTTTACACCCGGTTTCAAACCACAAACAGCTTGGGAGTTCATTACCCACCCGAAGGTGGGACAGTTTAAGACAAGTGTTTCAAAGGGGTTTCATATAGAGAATCGCATACTTCGATTTGCTCAGACCTTCATCAGTTACAATCTCATGGGGACTGCGAATTCGGCTTTGACAACAATGGATTTATACTTTACTTGGTGCATGGCCACGGGAGTAAGAGTGCATTTAGGCTACTAGTTAGCCCAGGCATGCCACTAAATGACTGCCAACCCTTCCCGACACAGAAGTTGTCGAATCTACAGTTAAGATTGAAGTTGAGGAGATGAGAAAGGAGGTAGGATGGATGAGATCAGAAATTAGGATGGTCAGAGAGGAGATGGTGGCCCTACGGGGTAGTATGAAGGAGTTGGTGGGGATGTCGTCGACCAACAGTGGTCAAATGAAGGAGTCTGTCCAATTGATGATGATGATGACCAAATGGTTGAAGGAGAATTGCTCCGCGCCCCAGGCGATATCGACTACTGGACCCAGCACGGTGTCCACCCACCCTGGGCCAGGAAGTTCATCTCTACAGCGTCCTCCACCCGCGTCTAAACCCTTGCTAGCCCCGTCGGCATCAAAGTCCCTGACTGTGAAGAAGACTTGACCAGGCAACCGAGTGAGACAGAGCATGAGAAGCCAGATTCGCCGGCAAGAAAGAAAGCAAAAGTGACCCGACCTTACGTACCGCCCCAGTCTGGCTCCCGCAGAGGCCAGTCCCAGAATTAAATCCCCCATGAACAAGTAACTTTTACTTTTCTGTTTTTCTTTTCTTTCTTTTCGTTTTATCTATGTTCCTTGCCCAACATGCTTTATTCTGCATATATGTGTTGTGCCTTCCCACGCTTAGCCCAATGTTTGCTCTAAGTGTGCGAAGCTGTTGTTTTTGTTCGCATGTTTTGGCTTTTGTTTGTTACCCTTCTCCCACTTAGCCCGATGTTCGGTCTAAGTGTCAGAAGTTTTTATTAATGTAGCATGTGTTTGTTATTTGTGTTTTCTATGTATATCTTCTCCCACTTAGCCCATTGCTTGGCCTAAGTGTGAGAAGATTGTT
This sequence comes from Salvia splendens, assembly GCF_004379255.2. NCBI lineage: Eukaryota > Viridiplantae > Streptophyta > Magnoliopsida > Lamiales > Lamiaceae > Salvia > Salvia splendens. The sequence goes on from NC_056042.1 coordinate 13,867,650, forward strand.
GTGTATATACGTTCTGTTAGTTGATGTTTGTGTCTTCTCCCACTTAGCCCAATTCTTGGTCTAAGTGTGCGAAGTTTGTGTTTTATTTATGTCAGAGACCTCTGTTTTGTTGTCGCCACTACATGCCCTGTTTTTCCACCTCATTGGGATTGCTTGGGGACAAGCATGAATGAAGTGGGAGGGGGAGAGCAGTTAGTGCAGTTAGTGTCAAGCATGTAAATATTTTGTTCTAAGAGTCTGTAGTTTTTTTAGGTTCTGTGTTTGTGTTCGCATGAGCTGGTGAATATAATAAGGCAAGATTCCCTTAGTGAGAGCAATTGAAGATAGGATGCATGTCAACTTTGAGGCTTTTTTCCTTAATAAGCTGAATTCAGTTTGAATGAAGTAAGGACGCTAGAGGATGCCTTAGATGACCTAGTTGTGAAGCCCCACCATAAATGTGAGTTATAAGCCTATACATTGTGAGCTAACTTGTATAAAAGGGGCCGCCACTGAATGCTTAGGGAAAAGAGTCGTAAGGAGAGAAATAAAAATTGGGTTATGGAGGTATAAGCTGGACGAAGTCCAGGAAAAGGAGGTATAAGCTGGACGAAGTCCAGGGGAAAAATAAAATAAAATTCGGAGGTATAAGCTGGACAAAGTCCAGGGGATATGAAAAAAATATATAAAAAAAAGGAAGGGAATAGAAGGAAAAGAAATCCAAGGGCAGGAAACAATAGTAACTTGACCCAGGAAGCAAAAAGGAGGACTGTAGGATAGCGAAACTCTCATAACCCGATGCATCAGTGGTATAACATTAACTTAAGAGTGATTCGATCTTAATATCCCTAGTGAGTGATCGAGTTAATCCAACAATTGGGAAGTCCATAGGCTATCTTGACGAACTGACAGACCGTTTAAGTGAAAGAAGGGAGGAGGAGGATTTGAAGACTGTAGACAATCAGATAGAACTTAAGCTTGTGGGGACGATCGCCTAAAAATTTAAACTAGTTCATGCTTATGTGTTTTTCTTTAAGTGTTTCAAGTCTGTAGTATGTCTAGGTCTAGTAGTTGGAGTAGTGTTCGTGTCTTGTTTGTAGAGTCGTTCATGGGAACTGTGCACTGAAATTCGCCTTATATCTTTTTCTTGTCTTTCATGCTTGAGGACAAGCAAGGTTTAAGTGTGTGCAGTTTGATAAGGCTAATTTCATGCATAGGTCTGGGGGGTAAATTCATACAATTATAAGGTCTAACACATGTTTTAAGCCAGGTGTGTAGAAGAATTCACCAGGTCGAGGAACAGAGAAGGTGGATTCCAAGGACCTTGCAATTACGGTGAATAAGTGAGCAAATACGGAGGAAAACAACTAGACGGAGGGATCGTGAAGCTGAAGGGCAGAATGCAGATTTCTGCGAAGGTTTCTAGAAGATCCTACCGCGCCTATATAAGGAAGGAAACATGCAATCTGGAGGGATCCTCTCGGTGGGGACCTCAGTAACAGATTTAGCTTGCAGCTCACTTCACTTCTACACACTTTTGGGTTTTCATGGGGAAATTGTTGGGTAGTTCTAGGTTACTGTTTACTAGTTAGTTGTTGGAGTAACACAGTCCTCGTGAAGGGCGAAAATACACTTTAATCGCTTTCATTTTAGTTTTCTGACGTGAATTTCACCGAGCTTCGTCGTTCGAAGCTCGGCCCTGTTTTCTGTCGAATTTGCTTTAGTTTATGAAATTTCTGTTTTCCGCCATTAACGAGTTTTTGTTGATTTCGATTATGGATGTCGTTTACTTTGAGTTTGTTGATTGCTGAATTTTGTGAAATCGTGGAATTGGGTGTTGATCGGAGTAGATCTGGTTGAATCGGGAAAAATTGAGTCGATTTTGGTTGTTGTTGAGTTCGGGTTGCTTGGATCCGGAGTGGATTTAGCATCCGACATTGTACCTGAAGCAGAGTGATTGAGATTTATTCCTAGCTTTCGTGTTTTCATTTCATTTCGTCTAGTATATTTAGATCTGTTTTATTTCTTGTTGTTTGCGACTTTCCGACGTCCGCATTTCTATATTCTGTTTGAATCTCGGTATGTGCTATGTTTTCTTCATCTGCGGTTTTGATTCAGTTGATGTGATGCTTGTTAGTGTTAGTTAAATGCTTTGTTAGTTAGTTGCAGCTTTTCTTCCGTACTTGATATTTCCGGAAGTTGGTCCCACTTTTATTTGCGTTTGTTTAGCTATAGTTGGTAATCGTGTTCTCAGTCTAGGAAGTAAGTTTAAAATTCCGTAGTTCTAAGGATGTTAAAGCACTGCATGTTGTTTACAGTTTACTAGGTCTAAGCGTCTAATTTTGTGCCTAGGTCTAGAAGTAGAATACCTCAACCAAAGTTTGCGTGGCAGCAGCCGTTTTCTAACCAAAAATTCTCTAGATGCCTTCTTGCGCGTCCATCTTCGTGGGATCGACCCATTGCTTCTCTATACTAGTCTATAGTATAACGGGTTGAGGGATTTTTGAAACACGAGAGTTTGTGTGTCCAACGACTGAGTCTTATATATTCCCTTGAGTTCCTAGACCTAGTGATCTAGTGGATTCAGTGGTCTTAGTGGCTCGACCTAGAACAGTAGAACACACCATGCACACTCAGCACACTCTGGCTCTTCACAGGGCGTTGGTCCGGCCATCAGTTTTGTCGCCAACGGGAACCAGCATGATAAGGGCTACTACTTGGCGGATGAGATATACCCTAGGTGGCCTGTCTTTGTGAAGACGATCAGATGCGCATCGGATGAGAGGAAGGCCTACTTTGCGGAACGCCATGAGTCGGCGCGCAAGGACGTGGAGCGCGCATTTGGTGTGCTCCAAGCTCGATGGGCTGCAATTAGGGGTTCAACGCGTTTGTGGCATATCGACTGCATTGCTGATATAATGTACGCATGTATTATCATGCACAATATGATTGTCGAAGATGAAGGTGTACAACTGACTAGTTGGGCCAACGACGATAACGAAGCCGGTCCAAGCCACAGCGTGGCCACCCTGGGTCCGGCAGAATATTCACGCACATGGACTTATAATTACACGTTAGCACCATGGAAAACACAGAATTTAGACCCAAAATAGATGCATAAAACGAGCCTTATCACCTATATGATACAAAGTTGCACATATTTATTGATTTGTAATGTATGCTTAGTTGAGTGCAACTTTGGGGGAACCCTTGTTTGCTTGTCTATTATTTGGTATTCTTTTAGAGTTTGAACTTTCTTTTGTAGGACAATAACAATAAGAGGTGATGTGGAAGAGAGTCTCGGCAAGAGACACGGTGCCCTCACGGTACCCCCATGAGCTTCCCCTCGGTACTTTGGGGATTTTGGAGGACTTTTGGGCGTTATGCAACGTCGGGGAGGGTAACGGCATTATTCACATGTTCCAAGGGAGATGGCACTCTTATAGGAGACTCACTCTTTAGTTCCTAAGCACACTTAAGGTGCACAAGAACCGTCGTTCCTGCAGCTCTGAAAGGATGGACTTTCGCTTCGGCAACTGCAACCACACTTTCTCCATGGAGGATCTTTGCGAGGTGTTCCATTGCTATGACCTCAACCCCGATGAAGAAGTGGAGTATGAATATTCTGATGTTTGGGGTGCGATGATGACCGAAGGTGACGATCATGAGCTGGGCTACGCCAAATCCTCATCCATCCGCAACCCCGTCTTGAGGTACCTCCACCGAGCCATGATGCAATTGATGTTCGCTAGAGTCGATGGTGGAAGTGTCTCCCAAACAGAGCTCCATGTTATGTGGTGCATTCTCACCAAGGGATCCTCTTCACTCTCTATGTTGATCAGATTTCCAAGAAGGACGGGAGTGATATTTGTTACGGGAGATTGATCACGACACTTGCCGAACACATTGGCATCTCGACCGCGGGGTTCGCGGAGGATATGGGGAGCGTTTTATCACTTATGAGGTGCTCTTTTCGGCTGGGCTATTGAAGACCGATTTGTTGGGACTACCGCACCGGAAGACATGGAAAACAAACAGGTCCTTATGGATCTATTTAGGTGATTATGCATTCAATTCCAATTTCATGTAATTATTCTAGATCTATAGATGAACACATCAAATAAACACGTTGACATGCAATTTGATGTAGATTCGATTGTTACCTCTTGATCCATCATAGGATTGACGTTGCTAGCTGCACCACCCGGAGATCCTTGATTTATCGACCACGAATCTTCCACTCTATTCCCATGTCCTCGATTATTCATCCGTGTGGGCGGATCTCGAAGAATCAATAATAGTTTGATGAGATCAAGGAAGAACACTACATAAAATAATCTACCTCAGTTCAATTCTATGGATTAGAATGAACAAGATAAGACAAGAATCAAAACCCTAGCTCTCCCTTTGGTAAGGCTCGAAAATCGAGGTGATGGAGAGAGAGAAGCCACGTGAGTGGTGGCTAGGGTTTAGTATAGGAGAATTGTGTTATATGTCTTGTGTGCTAGGGTTTCCACATCTCATCACTACTTATAAGCTTGGACTAGGTTTGGGCTAGAGTGAGGATCCATTGAGCAATTTAGATGTTGGGCTCACCCATTAGATAAATATATAATTAAATCAATTGATTCATGATTTAATATATTATCAATGGAATATTATTTTGTTCCACTAAAGAATAATATTGCACTCCCATCTAAATTACCAAATTACAAATAACTTGGGTCCATTTTATTTTGTAATATTTCCCGTGTTTAAGATTATCTTAATCCATCAATTTAATTCTTTTGTCTGCTACGTGACTTGAATTAAATTAATTCTCCAAAGAGTTTTCTAGTTTGAAACTTTATTTATTATTCGTGGAATAAAATTCCAACTGCGCAGATTTCTGAATAATAAATTTCTTTTTCAAACACCTCTTGGGGATTTAATCATACCACACTGGGCACGCGAATTCTATGAAATAATATTCCAATACCTTCATGTTATTCAATTATTACCACCCAAGATATCATGTTTGAGTTACGTACAAACTCTCTCATATTGATAAGTCAAAGTTGCGTCTGATTAAATAAACAATATTGATATTAATTTCATAGACTAGAAAATACTAAAATTTCTTAAATATATTCTTTCAGTTGATAGAAATAAAGAATACATTTCGCATTAGATCCTTTCAATGCTTTACAACACCGGCGTTACTAATCTCTTCTTATGTAAGAGAGAATTATCACAAACACCGCAACCATACCAATAGGTGGCCAAGCCTATCCAGGTTGTGAATACGTTTTTCTTCTTACTAGATCTGGCCAAGTCCCCTACTGGATAACTCATGAGGATTCATCAAATTTCCCTACTTTGACCTTCTTAGTAAGAAGCCTTAGACTTGTTTATTATATTTCAATAAGTAAACCATTATATTATATTATTTATTCTTATAATTAGGTAAACAAGTGGACGTGACATTTCTCGTATACATGCACAAGCTGACTGTACAAAGGCATGTACGCTCGAAGCATCTTTTAGTATACAAATCCCAACACGATTCTAGCGGTCAAGCGTTTTTCATGCAAGTGGCTCGAGATCACTCTCCCGTTCTCATTTCTCACTTGACCAAGGTCGACATGTGGGACAACCGAGCCACGTGGAAGCTCGACACCGCCGCTCACCGACGAGCCATCGAAACCAACCCCATCAATGGGGAATTTAGGAGGAGGAACATTTCTTCTCGCATCCCCGCTTTCGACCCCGAAGATGACTCTGCCTTCGACACCATCGAAAACTATCAAGGGAGTAGGGCGCCGCCGCCGCACTAGAGCCAACCGCCGTCGCGGAAGGCCTAATGTCTATGAGGAGTTTCAAGCCAACACCTCCGCCCAATTAGGAGATATGTTCTCCTATATGCAAAACATGTCCAACACTTGGGACAATAGATGGGCGGAGCAACAACAAGAAAACGCCTTCAACCGCCAAGGATGGACGACATAAGGTGATTGGCGAACGACAGAACAAGACTTTTGGGAGCAATAAAGGCTAGAGGATGTTCATCAACGTCAACAAATCGCCGAGCTCCAAAGGATGACCGCCGAGGCTCGCGACGAGCCCCAAACCATGAGTAGCGACATCACCTATCTCATTGGCGCCTTCGACGACCTCAATGCTCGCTTCCCTCCTCCTCAAGAATGAAGAAGTCAAGCTCATGACTTAAAATGAGCACTTGTATCATTATTTGTTTTGTTTTGGATTGAGACAATTTTTATTTATGCTTTTGAACATCTTTTTGAAGAAGTTTTTAGTTTAGTTTTAGTATTGAATTTTTTTCGCTGGTACTGGACTCTTCCCAGCGAACGCTGGCGCTTGCGCAGCGGCCCGCTGGCTGCTCACTAGAATGGTTCTGACTCTAACACAGTGACCGCTGAAGACGTCCAGTGACCCGCTGGCCATTCACCTCCCTCCAACCTCTACGCGAAAAAATTTCAAGGTATCTTTTATTGCTTTCATTAGTTTACTCATGTCCCTACCGACTCTATAAACTTATTTTACACTTTGTTGTAAATAAGTTTGGGGGGATGAAGTGGTGGACCGTGAGCTTAGATTTTTGTTTTTGTTTTTGAAAATTCCCGAAGTTGCATCCTTGTCATGAACTTAACATGAAGAACTTAGAGACATGCATGCTTAGGGACACATTAGACCGAGTTACCTATGATATAAAGTTTTTTCATCTTTGATTAAGCATGGCTTGACGTTTTGATTTGATGGTTTGGTAAAAAGGTGCATAGTTAGTGAATTGCTTGTTCACCTTGAATCATGCTTATACCCTGTGAGATTTGAGCCTTAATTTCTTTCATGTGTGATTTATCTGCATTCATGTATATGTTTCTAGAACTTGCTCATAGTCTGCCTAAGTTTACATAGTGTTTAAGTTGATTTAGGAGGATGTTAGGCCATCTTTTCATACCTATTTTTATATCCATTTTTTTTTTACCTTTTTCAAAAAAAAAATTTCTTTATCCCTTTGGAGCCAATTTAGAGCCTTCAAGCCTTTTCTTTGGAAGCCAAATCAATGGGGACAATTCCTTGGATTAGTATAGTTTTTACTTTATCTTGTGTAAAGGAATTGGAGAGATAAGGGGAAATTGTAAAAAGTGAAAAATAGTGTGCTTAATGTTATAAAAGTGCATGTTGTGAAATAGAAAAAAATTCAAAAGTGTGCTTAATGTAGAAAGGATGCCTATGTAAGAAAAGAAAAGAAAAAGAAAGAAATGTTGTAAAAGAAAAGGAAAGAATATCGGAGGATTGGAAAGTGAGTTGAAGGAAGAATAAATGTTAAAAGTGTCTTGGGTTTATAAGAAAAGTGGAGTTTATTTTACTCTACTTGCGATTTTTATTTTAGCCACTCTCTAGCCAAATATTCCTCACCTACCAAAGAGCCTACATTACAACAAAAAATAAAGACCTTTCGGGCTTTTGATGCTTAATCACATCTAGTAGAGGAGTGATTAGACTTTGAGCTAGCCTATGGTAAATATTGCATGATGCATGATTTGAGTGCTTATACACATTACCTTATACACTTTGAGAGTGAGAGAACACTTCCCATCTTTGGAAATTTGCCACATGTGAGTGCATGAATTCAAGGTGTTCCACGAGTTAGTAATGAAAGTGCACTAATAAGTCCTACTTGATTTGATTGCGTTAATACATGCTTGATCTATCTTTTCCAAACTTTGAGGAAATTATGACGTCTAGTCCTTGTGCATTCCGTGCGTCTATTCTTGTGTCTTCTATGTTTTGTTCGAGGACAAACAAAAATGTAAGTTTGGGGAGTTGATACGCTCGGATTTTGCATGGTTTTAAGGCCTTCTTTTTGTCCGTTTTTAATGTCAAAGTTGCATTACATGTCCATTATTTACATATTTTATCTATTTTGGTTTTTTTGACATGTTTCGTGAGAAATGTGCATATTTGAGCCTAAAAAGGGAGTCAAAATGCAAAGTTGGAAATTTGGAGCTGTTTTGTATGTCCAGCGGTCCGCTGCAACATTGCCGGCGACCGCTGGCGCCCAACGACCGCTAGCCAGTAGTGGCCCGCTCTGGGAAAGTTGTGCATGAAGTCAAGACACGCCCAGCGACCGCTGGGGAATGCATGGCGACCGCTACTGAGAGTCCAGAGAGTTACGGGATGATGGATGGCGACCGTTGAAACAAGTGCAGCGACCGCCAGCCAAAGGTTAGAAGCCTCGGACCAACTCATGGCGACCGCTGGCCAAGGTGCAGCGGCCCACCAGGAAAAAGCGGCGAGCAGAATTTGCCCTACTTTCTCTCCAAGATTTACCATATTTTGCAACCCTTTTTCTTATATGAGAAGGAGAGATTTCTCCCCTATAAATAGCCTCCAAAGTTTCATCAAAAATAGATATTCTCTTTGCCAAATATTTCCTGAGTTCAAAAGTTAGAGTGCTTCATTGTGGAAGGATTTGAAGAAGGATTCAAGATCATCAAGGCTACAAGGATTCAATCTTTGGGTTTTATTGCTTTCATTGTCTTCCCTTCAATCTATGTTTTTAGCTTATTCTATCATGTGTAACTAAATTCATAGGATTCTAGGGATGTGTTAGTAACTTTTATTGGTTTATACAATTCTTATTTGTATTTAACATCCGTTTGTTCTTACTTTGTTTTTCCTTAAGTTGTTCCATAATACTTCACGTTTGAGTGACACATTCGGTGATGATTTAATATAACTTGCTAAATAATCGTGAGAGGAGGTTGGCGAGTTAGATCACTTAATAGACACTACAATTAGCTTCCTTTAAAACAGCACTGTTAATTGAGAGTGATGACTTTATAAGGGTCTTAGGAGCTTCTAGGAGTTACGTATTTAGGATTGACAAGCCTAATGTTTGTAATCAACGTTTGCATCGCATGAGCATAAACTAGGTGACTCGTTCTATCAAAGTAAGAACTGTGCTAGGGTTGTATAGTTGGAATTTGTATAATCATAATTGTGAAAGCACATCCCTGGAATTCCTTTATCTCTGTTCTTTTATCTCCTTTATTTATTTGCAATTAGTTGTTTCTTTGCTTTCTAAAGTTCTTTGTTTTCAAAAATCTCCAAATCTTTCGGTTTTCTAAATAGTAATTGAGTTTTAGTAGAGGATAGACAATTTGTATTTGCTTTCCCCGTGATCGATATCCGGTACTAACCTTTAGTATACTATTCCTACTCTGTATACTTGCAGGTATTTATAGTGCTAATAAAAAGTGCATCATAAAGTAAGAGAGATGAGGAAAATGATAGTTAAAATAGTGTTTGTGAAGAGTGAGACCTACATTATTAATACTAGTATTTAATGGTGGCATATTGATATAAGTCGTAAATAAATTTATGAATATGGAAAATGAGTTTGGAAGAACTTTTCATAAATTGAAATGAGATATTTTTATATGATGGATGATAAAAAGAAAAATATCCTTATTTTTGTGGCTCCATATTTCTAGCTCAAATGCAAGTCATATATGTGGAAATTTGTGAGTGTGGCGTTCGTGGTATTTGGGAGCACACATTGTTGACTTTCTCTTAACCATTTTGTCTATAAAAGGGTCATGAGAGAAATATTTATTGGTACACCGCTACTACATCAGAATAAAGCTTTTGAAAGCTTGCATCTTCTTCTCTCTTTTGTAGCTTAGGCTTTCTAATCCCAATATCTCAAAATATTGGTGTTGGCCTTTTTTAATAATCTCCACATTATTAGTGAAATTTTCTCCCTTGACCATGGACGTAGATCACATAGATCGAACCACGTAAATTTTTGTGTCTATTATCCAATTTTTTTTTTCATTCTCTTAACTTTGTTATTACTATACTACTTTTGGACTATTAGATTGAATTGGATCTCTAGTTCCTAATAAAAGAGATAGATTGCAGCAGAATTGATTCCATAATATTGTTATTTAGATTGTTCTTATTGCTGAGTTTGCTAGCTTATTCATTTAGATCTTAAATCCTATGCATACAACTATTTCATATTATACAAACATTACACACTTCATCTTTCAGTTGAGTTGAAACAAATACAAGAATAAAATATCCTTAAAATCGTGATCTTAGAAGTGAAGTGGGAGTAGGATTAATAGAAGCAAGAGTTGTCAACTCCTTGACTTGATTGAAGATTGACATATATTTATGGTGAAGAATCACCCATGCTTCAATTCCTTCACCATTTCTAGTCTCTACCAACCAAATCATATTCCAAACCAATCCTTCCATGGATTCATTGATGGTGTCGCATCTACTGAACCATATTGGCTTTCCCCATCCGAAATCAACACCGTAAAAATTATGACCACATAGGCTGGAGATGGGCAAAATATCAAATTCTGGAGAATATTCAGTCCACGTATTTTGAAGATTCTGGTAATAGCCCAACAACCCTAGGTCACCGCGCATTCGGTTGATGTAGTCGTCGTCGATCTTGACTATAGAGTCCCTCATTTTCCAGTGTAACGTTGTCGTCGTTGGTGCTAGACCCAGGAAATTGCCAAAGCACTCTGGAGGAAACGGAGGTTGGGCTCGGCGGCGGAGGTCCACGGTTTGTGTGAGCAATGACGTGGATTTCCCATTTGCAAGAGATGCATACATTAAACATTTCCAAAGTAAGGCTGACACAACTTCTACTGCCGAGGGGCGTTCCACATCGGATAATTTTGATTTTAGTAATGATACTGTCGATCTCTCAAACACGTATCTGTTGCAGATGTTAGTTAACTAAAGTTTACATATCTTATCTCTTTATCAAACTCAATTATATGTGGAGTATTATAATTCATACTTAGATCCGTCTCATTTAAAGTACTTGTCCGCTGTTAAATGTCTCTTTTTTTTCATTAGTCCACCAATTAATCTCATTTCACTGTGATACTTTTTTTTCATTAGTCCGCCAATTAATCTCATTTCACTTTTATCACATTTGGCAAATGATATTCATTCTACTCAGATTTTATTATGAAATCAATATAAAAAAGTAGGACCATCTTTCACTAACTTTTTCTACCATTTTTTATATAGTCAAACAGTTTCTTAAAACCCGAGCCCGTCAGAAATGGGACGTCTATTGGCAGACGGATCGAGTATTATTTTTTGTATTATTTAATTGTAGTGTAAAATTGGTACTCCCTCCGTTCCTTATTAATCAAGGCACTTCTTTTCGGCACGAAGATTAAAAATAGTATGTTAAAGGATGATGAATAAAGTAAGAGAGATAAATAGATAATAAAATAAGAGAGAGAAACCTTTTGCCAAAAATAGAAATAAATCAATCATATTAGAACCTCCCAAAATGAAAAAATTACTCATTTAACATGGAACGAAGGGAGTACATATTAAAGAGTACCACTCCCTTCGTCCACAATTAATTGACACTAATTTCCCTTTTCGTCCGTCCACAATTAATTGACACTCTTACTTTTTAGTACTCCCTTGATCCCTATGTAGTAGAAGCGTTTCATTTTGAGCACTCAGTTTGAAAAAATGATGATAAATTGTTCTAGTGGAGAGAGAGTAAAGTTCGAAAAAGAATAATATAAAGAAGAACATTCTATGTATTATTCTCTCTCTAACTTTATTTTCTCTCTACGTTAATTATTATCTTTTTTCTAAAACGCAGTGCAGAAAATGGACTGCCTCAACTACATAGGGACGGATGGAGTATTACTAGCCCACAATCCAATAACTTATCACAATACACATTTTATTATAAAACTAATACGGAGTATATAAAAGTAGGACATAAGATATATATAAAACTTATTCAACCAATTTCCCACTATATATTTCTTAAAACTCGAGTCAAGTCAAAACAAACTCAATTAATCGAACATTAATACTTGAAGTTGAAAAATTGGTGGATAATGTTATTAAAAATAAAAATAGATTGAAACCGAAACAAAATACCACTAAAATTAGATTAATTTAGATATAGACTAAGCGATGGAATGAGGGAGTATTACATTGTGACGATTGATCTCCCAGTGTTGTGGATATCAGTAGTTGAACCAAGCTGCAACGCCATCTTCTCCTTCTGCGGAAACATATGCTGCGCCATGTAGTTGGGTAAACCGCCTCCGTACCCCCACGCGCCGCCTCACCCCACGACCGAAGAACAACCGACACCGTCGACCCATCCACCACCTTGTGCCAGAACACCGCTCCGATGGCCACGCCGCCGCAGTCAAACAAGTTGACTTGTACGAGCAAGACCGCGGAATGTGGCCCGGGATCAGTGCCCCAGTCGACAGCGCAGGTCAGGAGGAGACGCGAGCGGGGATCGGTGAGATGCTCCGACAGGTTGTGGCCTCTGAATCTGGCGACGGTGAAGGGAACGCCAGCGTCATTGCAGTCGCTGAAATCGCCGTCTCCTCTGGCCCTCCCGGCCAAAGGGTAGTAGCGGCTCAAGATAACGGAAAGCGATCGCTTCAGGTGGCGTGTGAGTGAATCTGGATCGTTGATTTTTTGGGCTGTGTTTGGATAATAGAGGGCGAGGGGAAGAGCCATTGGCGGGAAAATCTGGTCCAGCATCGAAAAATTGTAGCGCTCGGACAAGATGGCTTCACGTTTGTGCTTGATATTATTATTTCACCTTCCATTTTTGTTTTCTCTAAATTTTATGAAAATAATGCTTCACTAAAACAACATAATCAGGTAAATCAATTGTTTATCTTGACGATATATACAGATGCATTATTCATATGTTTCGTGATTGAGTCTTCGTTTTATAGTCGGCTTCTTAATTTTGCAATATGCTACTCCCTCTGTCCATAAAGTTTGTCCCAGTTTGACCACCGACATTGTTTGACAAAATTGTTCAACTTTGTATTAAATTGAGGCAGAGGTGTGTAGTTGAATAAATGTCCCACATTGAGGAGATTGGAGTTTATTTTTGAAAAGATTCGAATTGAGACAAACTTTATATAACAGATGAAAATGATAAAATAAGACAAAATTTATGGAACGGAACGGAAGAAGTAGTATCTAAAAATTTAGTGTCTCTCAAGTTTTGTTGGCCCATTTGAGTCACCACCCTATTTCATGTCAACAATGTGTTATATATGGACCGCCTCCAATTAGTATATTGCTAGACGTACTTTTTTCATCTCAACCACAATGATACACTTTTTTTAGTTTGTTCCAAATAAAATGACATATTTTTATTTTTAGAAACTTTCTCTATACAATTAATACACATAACTGTTTTATCTTTCTACAATTAAATGTTCGTCTCCCTTCCTCTCTCTCCATTTGATACATGTACCCACATTTTCTCTCACTAATTAAACATATTAATCGACAACTCCTAAAATTCCGTGACGACTAAATAAATATGTATTCTTAGCTAGGATAGAGGGAGTAGTATTTAACAATCCTCGTTTATAATATATTAAGCACAATTTGGTTGTTATTCACTTTATCCATTTGTGAAAAAAAGACAGATTTTGCCTCAGCATAACTTTTTAAAAATTGCTTGATGTGTATAATATAGATGGGTGGAAAAAAATAGTAGATTGAGAAGCTCATTACTAAATATGGAAAAAAAACTAAATCTTTAATTTCTTTTATTTGCAGACATTCTAAGATGGCAATATATATATAAGATTTTGCACATAGCTGGAGTAGGAAAATGATCAATACAAAAAATATATCTCAATATAAAATCTAGACCAAATCCTGACCATGAGATTTACCAATCTGGTGGTCAATAATTAACCAAAAACACGAGGTCATTATTAAGCAGTTTTAGATCATATTATAAAATTCGGATTTGAGGGCATATTTAAGATTATTTTAGATCATCCTTACTATAATGACCTAAAAATAAATTAACAATGACCTATAAATATATATATAATTTTTGCAGATAGCTCGAGCGGGGTTTTGATCTATGCAAAACTAGATTTAAATACAGAAACGCAGAACAAAATCATACATATGACATTTTTAGGTAATTTTAATAAAGGATGACCTAAAATGATCTAAAAATGACATCAAACTCAAATTATATAATATGACTTAAAACTGATAAATAATGACCTTCAGTGTTTCATCTAATTCTAGAGTCAAGATTTTGACTGGATTTCTGAATTTAAACACATACTTATTTGGATCATCTCCCAACTAGAGTATATTTAAATATTTATTCTTGTTAGGGCTGGAAAAATATACCGAAATACCGCACTCACCGTACCGAAAAAATAACGAAAATACCGGATTTTCGGTATACCGTACTTTTCGGTATGGTATCATACCGTACCGACAGTTTTAGGTACGATAAAGGTATGCATTTTGTATATACCGCAAATAACACGGTATACCGCAAATACGGTATATACCGCAATTGCGGTATATACCGAAAATCATGGTATACCGCATATTGCGGTATACCGAAATCACGGTACGGTATACCGACAAAAGCGGTATGGTAACGATATCTAAATTTTGGTATACCGACTTTTCGGTATACCGCAATTGCAGTATACCGACAAAAGCGGTACGGTAAAGGTATGATTTTTGGTCATACCACATGGTACGGTACGGTATACGGTATGACCATTTCGGCGCGGTATATCGTACCGTTCCAACTCTAATTCTTGTTCATGGCAATCTCATGATAGACTAGGTCATGGTGTTCGGTCAATACAAATATTGATTTTTTTCGCGACACATGAATATATTATTTACTATTTCCTCCGGTCAGGCTAAAATGATACATTTTTTAATTGACATGGGATTTTAAGAATTATTGGTTAATACGGTTAATTGGAGAGAAAAAGAGTGAGTGTAAATATTATACGGAGAGAGAAAAAGAATTGAATATTTAATTGGGGAAAAAAGTTGGATATATTAATTGGAGAGATAAAGTTACCAAAAAAAAAAGTATCATTTTAGTTGGGATAAAAAAAGAAAAATATATCGTGTTAGTTGTAACAGAGGAAGTAGTTCTTTGAAAATAAAGAACAAATAGAAGATTGCAAATTGAAGATTTGAATTAATATATGAAATCTGAAATGGTAATGAATATCTCTTATGAAAATCACGCATGTTTTAGCATGGATGATGGGATATCCCACCAAGTATATATATTGCGTAATTGTAACCAACAAGTTATATATATATATATTCTTTTCATTCCAATAAAGATGGCCAATTTTTCTTTATGGTGTGTCTCCTTTCTTTTTGGGTTTATCTTAATTATTATTGTTAGAAAATATTAGAAAAATAGAGTGAACTATAAAGTTAGTACCAAAAAATAGAGTTCGCATCTTTTTAGTACCCAACATTTACAAAATCACATTTTCAGAAATACTTTCGTATATAGCAAGAGTAAGTAACAAATACTCAGCAATTCAATATCAAGAGATTAATAACAAAACAGTGAATTCTCAAAACCAAAACTTGATCATTCCAGTAGCAGCCGGCACTAAGAACAAAGTTAGAGCCATATTATCTGGATTCCAGAATGAAAACATATGTATAGCCGGAAAGATAGGGCCCACGAACAGCCCAGCGGATTGAGCTTACAAAATCTAGGCCATCTCTACAGCCGCAGGTCGCCATTATTACCTGTTTTTCAAATTAGAGGGACGCCCAGTAAGAGACGAATAAGCACTCATGCCCATGACGATTTAGTCTCTTTAGAAACATCGTTGTTGATCAACTTCTGAATTGGTTTGATGACGAACAAGTACTGCCCAATGAGGAGAAAGGTATAAGACTGTGGTCTAGAAATTCTTGAACTTACTAGTTAGAAAGAGAGGGCTACAAAAATACACAGAAAAGATAAAAGCTTACTTGGAATGCTAGAATCAAGGGGATGAAGAGCTTTCCCCTGTCATTAGCATTAGGCCCTTCTATCAATTTCTGGTCGATGAGAATACCTCTTTTTCCATTTAAGGCAACATCGGTGATAGTATGTACCAAACTAGGAATCCAAGGGGTTCCAGTTGGAAGGATCTGGCAACCCAACAGTCAGCATAAGAACATGAAAAACACAGAAGTGTTGAAAAACTTATGTGAAAGAAGTTTACCTTCTCATCGTTGTCATTCTTGTTACACCTCCCACTGTTCTCAACGAGTGCAACAGGAATAGCAAAGTTCTAAGATAAGAGGAAGCCATAGTTCGAGTAAAAGGCATTAGGAAACCAAGAATGTTGATCTCAGAAACAAAATGTCAAACAAAATGTCGATACACAGACCCAAATCCCATATAATTAGACAAATTATAAGACAACATCTGACTGAGAGATCACTAGTTCAGTAGTCCACCAAAATATACTGTATTTGTTTTTTTGGAAATAAGAAAGCAAAAAATTAGACCCATCAACTATTGGGGCTATTAATATGATTCAAGCTTTGTTAGGAAGCCAAGCCACATCACACTAATGATGGAGTTGGAAACAAGACGTAACACATGTATTCAATGAGAATTATTCCTCCTCATCACACTTAGTTGAAAGCTTACTTTCCTTTCCCAGACTGAAATAAACACATATTTTACCAAAACGTAGTCATACTGATTTTGGAATAATAAAGCATAAATAACAAAACGGGAAGGGCAAGGTCCATTAAGCATCGCGATCCTAAATCTTTTCCCTCCATAACTGATATAGAAGCTAAAGCAACTTAGATTAACGAGCATGTTAAATGAATCAATGGTACGCATTTTTGTAAGTCGGAGGGATGCTATAGAATTATACGACTCTACTGAACCAAATTTGAGTGCTATCACATTCGGTGTCCCATCCAATATACTTTTAACTTCAAGTTAATGTCGTCTGGTTTACCATGATTCAGGGCTCAAACTTACATTAGCAATTTAGCCCACTTAAGTGGATGCTCGTCAAAGTGTCATACAGGAACCAATCAACTAAGAGCTTATAATGTGTTCATAAAAGGCTTCTCAACACACACACCTAAAGTGGTTTAAATAAAAGATAATAAAGCAAAACATTTAATCCAAGAGGGCAGTAGAACATAAGATAAATAATGAAAACGAGTATACCTTAACTTCCTTTTTGCTAATCCGAGCCCCTTGTCGAACACATTTCAAAAGTGATTCTGATCTCTTGGAAAAGAACTCCTCATAACTCAATGCATCTGGAGGTGAGAGCTGAGCATGAGTAAGGACAATCATTGCCTTGTGCCAGATATCTTTGCCAAAACCCTCGGTGATGGCTTTCACAATCTGCTTGTCCAAATTATCCACTCTATATGCATCCAAACGATCCACATAAAGCAAGACATCAATTGTCTTGGTCATAAGGAGGCTGCCCAGAAATCTATCGAAGAAAGAGGTAATAAATAAGATACGACTTAATCGCAAAGAAAGTCTCAGTAGTTGCGGCTTTTGATCAAGTACATAACAAGACTAATGAGGTGTAGCTTTCATGGACCTTTTTATGGAATCTAGAACTTGGTGATTGACACAGCCTCCTTCAATGAGTCCAGGGGTGTCAATAATGTTCAACGTAAAACCTAATCGCGAACGTGAAACCATATATGGCCTTGGGGTTTCCGACTAAAGGAAAGATAAAACAAGTTAGCAAGTTTACATAATCACATCACATCTATCATAAATTGCAAGACTATGTCTCAAAACCAAACTACATTTACCTGAAAAGCACTCACAGTGACCACTCGTTCCCCTATGATCGAATTAATCGTTGAAGATTTACCAACACCGCCTTTTCCCATAACAAGGATCGTTAAAGTGTCAACATTCTACCAAGTTCAATAAAGTATAAGTTAAACAACGATCTATTTTGATTAAGCAAGTTAAACATAGTAGGAATAGCATCTATTTCCTTTCTGCTAACTGAAAATGGAGCAAAGATAAGCCAAGGTATGAGCAAAAATTCGAACCTGAGTATTTAATTTTGACAGCAAGTTAACCAACTTCTCTTGAGTGGCGGCGGGAAACTGCTGAATTGCAGTCCATTCTTTGATTATTAACTGTGCTGCCATTTTCTGATGCCACCACCAAAGGAAAACTCCATATCAACATTTGGGTCAAAACAAGAGAATTACAAAAATCACATTAAAAAATCCAATGTAAATGAAACAAAGCATAAAAATACCAGAAAGCAAGCTTAAATCAAAACAATGCCAAGAAAACCTAACCGTAATTTCAACAAATGGCAAATTATAACATTTGTCTACCCAGAACGAGCTCTTTGAGTTTCAGAAACCATTGGCACATTCAACCGCAAAATTAGGAGAAATATGAAGACTAATTAGGGCAAGTAGAAGAAAGAAGATGATAAAAAGATTGGAAATTTTACAATTGTTCAAGAGCAGCTTAATGCAAGATTAGATGCGAAGAAATTTGGGAAAATAGGAAGCGTTTAAAGAGAAACCTCAATTGTTTTAGTGAGACTCGATGCAAACCTTAGAGCATCCACACTGGGAGACCATGATCAACACACTGGGAGGTTCCGGTTCTTCGACGCCGGGGACCTAGGGTTCGGCGATCCCGGGGGGTACCAACCACCCAATTTTGATGTTGATGCTTATGCACGTCCCTCCGCCCCGCGGTATTCGCAGGGATTATCCCAGATTCGGGAGGATTTTCCCGTTCATCCCACGCAGGGAGTAGGCCGAGGTGGTGGAGGTGGCCGAGGCGGTGTACAACCCTAGGCGGGCGAGGAAGAGGAAGAGGAAGAGGAAGAGGATCTAGGCCGGCATCCGTACAACAACCTCGAAACGCTGGCGGTGTACAACGCCTGGGTTACCGTCTCGTACGATCCCATCGTCGGGAATCAACAACCCCGGAAGTGTTTCTGGGAAAAGGTCTGCGAGCTCTACCACCAGATGAAGCCGAAAGGCTCCCGCAAGTGCACATTTAAAATGCTCCGCTCTCATTTTGACCGAGTCGACAGACAGGTCAAAAAATTCTGTGGCATCTACTCGACCGAAGCGGCGCACTACCAAAGCGGCGCTTCGGGAGCCGACATTCTGAGGGCGGCTTTGCGCGCCTACATCTAGGACACTGGCAAACAATTTGAATTTGTTGATGTTTGGCAGGCTGTCAAGGACGAGGAATGGTGGGCCGGCGGTGTCCGCTCCAGCTCGGGCTCAACCTCGAAGCGCACGAAGCACACGGCGAGTGGCCAATACTCGTCTGGTGACACCGGTGAGGGCAGCGACGCACTAGAGGCTGCCTCGCAGGAGTTTGCGGGTACGGCCGGCGATGCCGGGGTATCCAGCCGTCGGCCGCAAGGGACTAAGGCGGTGAAAGTGGCTAGAGCGAGGAAGGGCCGAGGTGAATCAAGCCAGGCGGGCTCGGGATCGGGCTCGCGGGGAGGCTCAGACACACTTTTGGCGGTGTACATGACCGCCACAATGGCGGACGTTTCTCGCTACTCGCCCTCCCAATACGCGGCCTGGTGGAACGGAATTGTGCATATGGCAGCAAAACTTGGCCTTCCGAGTAGTGTATTTAAAATGTCAACACGATCACATTAAAATGTCAACACAAATTTGTGTTGGCATTTTAATAAACTATGTTGACATTTAAATATTAATATCAATACAATGTATTAAATATCAACTTAAGTTTATGTTGACATTTAATTATTAGTGTTGACATTTTTCTAATAGTTATAGTAAAATATTCTAAAATAGAAAAATGATTCAACTATAATAGAACGGATGGTTTTACAAGTTATGGATAAAAAATTATTATGGTCATCTGAATTTGACTTTTGAAGTTATATTTATTCTTTAATCCTATAAAACCAATTTATTAAACCAAAATAATTGTAATTCCTCCTTCCCAGACTAAGTTTATCAGCAACCATCCAACCCAATCCAACCATCCACTTTTTTAATATTTAATTTATTTTTATCTCCTCCACATCATCTTCCACATTATCAATATTCATCCAACCCAACCACGCATATTTTCATAGTTTATCAATGACCACCCAACCACACTATTATATACTCTATCCGTCTCATTCAAAATGACCATCTTTCCTTTTTTGTTTGTCCCAATCAAGATGGTCACTTTCCAATTTTGGAAATAACCTCCTCTCTCCTCTCTCCTCATTAAAATATTCAACTACCTTTTTTCTCTCTACTTTATTCCACCTAACAACACTTCCTAAAATCTCGTGCCAATAAAAAAATGTGGTCATCTTGAGTGGGACGGAAGGAGTATTTATTTTTATATTATTTTTTAATAATAATGTTATTACATGAAATACTTATTATTGTAAATTTATAGAAAAATGAACTTTGGAATTTATCATAATTCGGAAAATCATCAAAGCTAGGGAAAATAATCTTGAGAAGGATTAAAATTTTGGGAAGGATTGAAGTTTTGGGAATGATAGAAATTTGGGGAATCGGAGAATATATTATTCTCATCATCCTCCATAGTTAGCAACAAAGGAAACTAAAAAATATGAAATTATATCAAACAAGGATTATAGGAGGAAAAAAGATGATATTTTTTTGTATGCGAAACTATAGCAAATGTGATCTCTATTTATAGAGGAAGAAAAATTATGAATTTTGATATAATTTTTTAATATAATACATTAAAAATATATTAATTATAAAAAAATAATATCAACAAATGAGATTGTGCAACTTCTCATTGGATGAAATGAAATTGCATCGAGACCAGCCGGTTGGTATTTGCCTTGGAAGAAGCCTCGGTCGTGGAGAGAGAGAGGCCTCTTGTTTCAATTTTTTTTATAAATATTTAGTGATGTGGCGGTCGACCCACACCGCCAATAAACTTAGTGTAAGGAGTCACTTTCTTTTTGATGTCCCACCATAAATGAATAATTTCTTTTAAGCAAAAATATTTTTTCTTATTTTATTTTTCCATCTACTTTGTTTTTTTCACTCTATTTTTCTCTATCTCATACTTTACTCTCTCCATTTTAACTTTTTAAATATTATGTTATTAAATCTTGTGCTCGAAGAAATGGTTCGCTAATGATAAGAGCATCTGCAACGGTGAGCACAAGCTCTCCGTCCATCCTTGCCGATGGCAAGGACACGCTTGTTCGCCGCTGCGCTCTTGCCGCTGGCACGGACGTGCTCTTAGCTAAGAGCACGTCCGTGCCACGAGCAGGGCGACGTGGCGTGTTTCTATTAGCCGTTGGCATTTTCTTTTTCTTTTTTTTTCTTTTTTTTTTTAAAATTGAAAATAATACCAAAAATTAAAAAATATATATTTTTTCGGATTCCCAAAAATATAGCCGTTTTATTACTAATTTTTTGAAATTTTTTTGAAATTTAAAAAAAAATTAATTCCAAAACCACCTATAAATACACACATTCATCATCCATTTGGACGAAATTCGGTCACTTATGAATTTAATTATGTAATTTTAAAATTTTAGGATTTTAATTATGTAATTTTTAAATTTTAGGATTTTAATTATGTAATTTTTATTTTTTAGAATTTTAATTATGTAATTTTTACTTTATTTGTAATTTGTAATATTATTCCGGATATTTTTAATGCATTTTAATTTTGTGAAAATGTTTTTATTCAAATTGAATAATAGAATGGTGGGGCTCTTGTGCTCGTCCTTGCGGAAGAGCACGACTGTGAGTGTTGTGCTCTTGTCTAAGAGCAGGCAGAAAAAGTGGGGTCGGGCCCACAACCGTGTTCTTGCCAACGAGCACGGTTGTGGATGCTCTAAGGGGTAGATAATTTAATAAAATGTAACCATAAAAGCGTATGGTTCCATATTTCTTTTTCTCTTTTCTTTAAACAAGTGGTCTTTAATTTAGGTACATGTATAAAAAAACACATTGGCCATGTTTGGTTGGCGGGAAAGTAAAGTTGGCAAGGAATATGATCAGGGGCGGACGCAGAAATAAACATGAGTAGGGGCTAAATTTTCAAAATTCTATACAAAAATAAATTTTCATGTAATTTAAATTATTATCAGGGGCTTTTATATACCAATATGTTCAAAATATGAATAAAATTTAAAATTTTATAATAGAAAAAAAATTAAAAATTGGATTCATTAGGGGCTAAAGCCCTCCCCTCTTTACATGTGGGTCCGCCATTGAATATAATTCCTAGGAAAATGAATCTCTAGAATATGATTCCTATTAACTTTACTTTCATGTGTTTGGAGAATACCAAGATTTTAAATTTTGTATTTCATTTAAACATCAAACTAAAGATAGACTTATTATTATTTTATTTATAAAAAGAATAATAATTTTTTTAATAAATTATTAATTACAAATGATGACAATTATATTATTATATATTTATTATTATGATGGATAGTTTAAATATGAATCATCCATCACAATATATAATAATACAAGTATAATTATAGTTACATGGAGTATTATAATCATAAATTATAATAATAATAATAATTATTATTATTATTATTATTATTATTATTACTATTATAATATTTAAGGATATTATAATTAAATAAAATTTATAATTTAGAATTTCACTACAATTTTATTAATTATTAATTTATAAAATAATAATTAGTATTTATTACAATATAATTTATATTATATAATTATATTTTAATTATTTAATAAGTTATTAATTATTATGATAATAAAAATTATATATAAATATTATAATACAAAGTTATAATTATGATATTTTAATTATAGTTATTTATTATTCTGAAATTAAGTATGATTTGTAATTTAAAATTATTTTTAAAACATTGTAATAATAATAATAATAATAATAATAATTATTAAATATGTAACAATCTTAAAACTGAGAAAAAGAATACCTAAAAAAAGTTAGGATTCAAAATCCTGGAAAGTTGTACTAACTTTCCTTGTTCTTGGGATTCTGATTACTTTCCCTGTTTGATTAAAAATCGAAACAAACATAGGAATTTAAAATTTAAGGAATCAGATTACTTTTCCAGACAGAATCATGGCAACCAAACGTGGTTACCTAAATTAAATTAATTTTGTATTGTTAGCTATAAAAGTCCTTCAAAAAAAAAACTACTATAAAAATCCACAGCCCCCAAGCACGAAATTTCATGCCACGTTTTCTTTAAAATGAATTTTGGTACTTTTTAGCCTTAATATAAGGATGGTATCTCTGACAGCTCGTCTTATTTTGTTTTCTAGATCTTTTTCTAGCTATTTTCAATCTGAATTGTACTTTATCAATTACTAAAATGCACCTAAAATTCATCAACATTAATATAACTTGTATTTAATGATTTTTTTATAGATTGTCGTGTCATTACATTAATTAGATTTGTGAATTCAATGTTTGACGAATCTGATTTTCCAAAAGGGTGATGCTAAACAACCATAATATGGACAATTATACAGGGGTATAAAAGTAAATTTAAGTGTTAATTAAATAATAAAATATCAATTATAGTTAGTGGACAATTTCAAAAGACTTTATTACCATCAGCCTCATTTTCGTTCCATTTTGATTCTGCATCACTCATCCTTTTCATTTTCAAATTTGAATTCAAATTAAATGCATTAATTACTACTACTACATTTTATAGTTCCCAAAAAAAATAAAAAATCAATAACCAAGTTTTCAATATATATTGTAGCAGCCATATTTAATATAATATTGTAACAACAACCGATATGACAAAATCTTTACTTACAATACTCATCCTGAAATATTCATATATAACAACCATATTACCATTTGGAAAATTGTCATATACTAGAGAATTTCCATAAAGATTAGCCAATTTTTTTGGGAAAAATATTCATATATAAAATTTCCATAACTCATTCCAGCACAAAAAATATGATATTAGTATATGATTATTTTGTAATAAAATATTCATATACTCCTACTAATAATTTCCATAACTCATTCCAGCACAAAAATATGATATTAGATACCTATTATTTTGGAGAAAATGTTCATATACTAATAACTATTTACATAGTAACTCATTCCATTCCAAAAATATGAAATAACAGATGTGGGTTTATTTGGTGAAAATATTCATATTCTAATTATAATTTCCATAACTCATTGACTCATTCCATAACATTCCTTCTACTAGCAGTTGGAGAAAATATTCATATGTTAACCGATTTTATTCTTGCTTATGATCACATCTATCTATTTAAATATAAATTGGTATAGCATATGCATATTGTTCATTTGACAATTAATCAAACTTATAAGCGTGCATCACTTGAAACTTTGTGAAAAGATCTCTTAGATTTTAGATGTTAAATGTTTGTCGGTAATTTAAAGTTACATGATTAACTTCAATTAAAGTTTCAACTAGTTGTTAGGGTTAACTCAACACCTGCCAAGATTTTAAACTATTATCTTTGATTTATTGGAGTTGAGGAATGATATGTAAATCAAACATATATATGCTTAAAAATGAAGATACATAATGAAGATAACCGATTACATAACATAGAACAAATAGTACTACTAATTAAGACGATGATATTGAAACCATATTGCATAGAAAGAAATAAGTCCGACAGGGAACAAAACAAACAAAATACTTAGAACATAGTAAAGCAAATTAAACATCGCTCGAGCTATCTGGGATTAACACCACAGGGATGGGGCTGGAAGTTCCTTCTTGATCCTTGTATGTAGTATCCAGCTTCATTTCCATGAGTATATCATACAACTTTACTAAAGGGGGGTTGTGCAATAGGAAGCCTTCAATTGGTTCGACGTTACCAGCCGATGACAGCCGGCGGAATAACTCGTTCACTTCATTTTTCAATTTTGTTTCGGCTTCTTTGAAGTTCCTGCACATAGCTTCCAAATTTGTGGAGGGCGATGATTCATGAAGGCTCAACTTCGTCTTCTTTGTTGGAGTTGCGTAGGTTGTACCAGACTCTCTTTTAGGAGTGATGTTTCTGTTTGGGGTATTGGGTTTGGGGCTTTTAGTAGGAGTACTCTTCTTGAATGGAGTATGTTTGGAGCTTTTATGATCAACCATTGTTAAAGATGAGTTTGAAACCCTAAACCCTAACTGAGTTTGCTTTGAAATCTTCAAGAATTTAATATTGTTGGCAACAACACAACTTTCAATATAATTTTTCATCTTTATACTTCATGCGTTCATATGGATGTGTGTTTTTACCATTATTGATGTTTGTCTCAGAAGACGATCCCTACTTTTTATGTAATCAAAATATATATATGCGATATTTGTCTCAGAAGACGATCCATCCCTACGTTCATTATTAGTGTGAATGAATAGGTTGGGTGAGAATAAATTTACTGATTTGCACATTCGAAAAATCATTTAATCAAATACTATCGTGATTAGAATTTCTCTTATGAATCAAAAGAGGTTGGATGAGAATATCACTGATTGAATTTCAGATTATTAGATAACAAGCATATTAAAAAAATTATCTAGTCTAACAGTAATGTTTATTAAGATTTATTGAATAAATCAAAAGGTTGGATGATATAAATTACTAATTGATATATTTATTATGTAACATGAGATCTCAATCAAGACTGATGTCGTCAGTATTACTCTTACGAACCAAAGAGTTTGATGAGTATACAGCAACTAGGCAACGTACCTCGTGAATGAAAAGGTTGGGTGTGAATAAATTACTGATTGATCTATCAAGTTTGTAATGTTAGATCTTGCGCACATTCGATCAAATACTATCGTGATTAGAATTTCTCTTATGAATCAAAAGAGGTTGGATGAGAATATCACTGATTGAATTTCAGATTATTAGATAACAAGCATATTAAAAAAAATTATCTAGTCTAACAGTAATGTTTATTAAGATTTATTGAATAAATCAAAAGGTTGGATGATATAATCACTAATTGATATATTTATTATGTAACATGAGATCTCAATCAAGACTGATGTCGCCAGTATTACTCTTACGAACCAAAGAGTTTGATGAGTATACAGCAACTAGGCAACGTACCTCGTGAATGAAAAGGTTGGGTGTGAATAAATTACTGATTGATCTATCAAGTTTGTAATGTTAGATCTTGCGCACATTCAAAAAATCATTTAATCAAATACTATCGTGATTAGAATTTCTCTTATAAATCAAAAGAGGTTGGATGAGAATAAATCACTGGTTGAATTTCGGATTTTAGATATCAAGTTTGTAATGTTAGATCTTGCGCACATTCAAAAAATCATTTAATCAAATACTATCGTGATTAGAATTTCTCTTATAAATCAAAAGAGGTTCGATGAGAATAAATCACTAGATGTATCTATTATGTAACATGAAATCTCAATCAAGACTAAGGTCGTTAGTATTTCTCTTACGAACCAATTAGTATCAAGTTTGTAATGTTAGATCTTAAGCACATTCAAAAATCATTTTAATCAATGAGGTAGAGAAGATTCTCTTCTAAGTTATTATCTCTCTTACTTTACTCTCTTTACACTTTAGCTATTTATAGTATCATTTTTCTAAAATGGGTGCAAAAAATAAAATGTGACAAAAATGGGTGCAAAAAATAAAATGTGACAAATTTTCAGGATGGACGTAGTATTTAATTAAACAATAATACACCAATTAATCTATCTATTTTTGTGTTATTAAATCTTAAGCACTTTAAAAAAATCTGAAATAAATTCGTATAGCATGGACACAGAGAGCATGCTTTGAAGTTCAAATTGAAATTTGAAATAAATTGTAATCATGGTAGTTTCCTTAATTAATACAATACGGATACAACCGTTTCTTTAATTAATACTACATCATTCTACTTTTTATCTCTTTAGATAGAGAAGTGACTATTGGCATTATTATATGATTATATCTCAAATATCAGACTGAAATCTTGTAAATTTCTTCAACGAGAAGCTGTTTGTCTCTGGATAGTGAGTTGAGGAATGGCATCTCCATCAACTTCGACTCAAGATTATCATGCGAACCCGGAGACTCCACTTTCATCTGATAGTAAGAATTTGGTGTTCATTTTAATTAGTCAAAACTTTTTATATGAAGTAAGACACATGGCAGAGAGTTTATATGAAATGAAAAATGAAATTGTTTCTGGTATTGTTATCGGATATGTTTATCCTTTATGAATGAAATTATCAAGTTGTCATTGACACCATGCAAAAGTCCTCTTTGTTGCTAATGCAAAACCTTTTTTTATTATAGATGCATTCAGAAGGACAACGATGCAAGACATTTTTGGATCTTCCACCGAAAGCGAAAATAGCATGAAGAATGAAGTTATGATTGAAGATGAGGGAAATTCAAATGAACTTTGGGACCAAATTGAAGAAGATCAAGATGAAAATATGGAGGATGAAGAAGATTTATTTGGAGTTGATAAGCATGTGTGTGAGGAGATGACGAAAAATGGGCCTCAATCTGGTTTACAATTTGAAAGTAGAGAACGTCTATTTACATCTTATCAAGCTTTTGCGAAGATCAAAGGATTTAGTATTTTTACCAGAAATGCAAGTAATGATAAGTATCTTGTGCTCGCATGCGAAAGGGCCAGAAAGCCAAATGCAAAGAAATTCTCAAAGAAAATCAATTGCCCTGCTCGTTTGAATGCGGTGAAACAGAGCAACGGCTATTGGCAGATTTCAACAGTTCACAGTCAACACAACCATGATCTAGAGCCACAATTATCGGAATTTATGCCGGCACATAGGCACCTTTCGACTAATCTGAAGGTCCATTTGGAGGCATATGATCGTGCAGGAGTAAGGACATGTAAGACTGTTCGAATGTTGGAAGCTCTTGTTGGCGGACCGCCTAATTTAGGAGCTTCGATGAAAGACTGCAGAAATCATATTGAGAAGATGCGAAGACTAAGACTTGGAGATGGAGATGCGGTTGCCATTCAACAAATGTTTAAGAGGTTGCAGCAAAAGGACAAAGACTTTTTTTTATCTACTTGATATTGACGATTACTCTAGACTCCGCCATGTCATGTGGATTCATCCTCGGAGTCGGGCTGCATACCATGATTTCCATGATGTCGTGAGCTTTGACACGACTTATCTCGTGAATCAATACGACATGCCATTTGGAAATGTAGTCGGGGTGAATCATCACCACCACTCCATTCTATTAGGATGTTGCCTATTGGGCGATGAGCGCGCTGAATCATTCAAATGGTTTTTCAAGAATTGGCTGGATGCAATGGGAGGTGTCCAACCGACAGCCATTTTAAGTGATCAAGATGAGAGTATAACGATTGCATTGAGGGAAGAATTGCCTGACAGCATCCATCGTTTTTGTTTGTGGCAATTGTCATGAAGAGCTCAAAGAAATTCAGAGGAGTAGCAAATTTTGAAATGGCTTGTGCGGAATTCAATCGAGTGATACATGGAAGCTTTAGTATTCCGGAGTTTGAAGAGAGTTGGTTTCGTTTTCAAGTAAAGTATAACTTGCAAGAGAACAGTTGGATCAAGAACTTATATGAAATAAGGCAAAGTTGGGTACCAATATACTCAAGGCATTTCTTTTGGGCTGGCATGAATTCGACTCAAAGAAGTGAGTCAATGCATGCATTCTTCGATAGATACATTCACTCGAAGAGTACTTTGAAAGGCTTCGTTGAACAATATGAAATTTGTATTGTAGATAAAATTCAGAAAGAGCTTCAAGCTGAATATTTGACAAAGTGCAAGCCTATCACTTGTGCGTCGGAGTTTAAGTGGGAAGCACAATTTGCTAAGGCGTACACCAACAATATTATGAAGCTATTTCAGACAGAGGTGAAGACAATCTGGAATTGCAATCTCATTCCGTTGGAGTCTGATGGTAGTGTGTTTGACAGTTATGATATTACCGAGACACGTACATTGAGCATGTATCCCTCTTCCATGGAGCTACATTTCATTGTTCATGGGTATTTTATGCTGTCATATATTGAAGGTTTTGGTATTCAAAAAGATTGATCACGTGAGCGAGAGATATATTTTGCGGCGATGGAGGAAGGATGTTTACAAACCGCATTTTAGCATCTCTTTTGCAGGTGCATATCCACACATGTCGGAGGAGTATAAAAAATTTCAAGATATAGAGCGTGAGTTTATAAAATGCAGCGATTTTGCCATTGATTCAGTGGAGAAAATCAATTTTGTCAAAGATAGGCTCAAAGAAATTTATGGAGACCTTAAGAGCTGGAATCCTGCCAGCGCAACTACTCTTACAAGGCCAAGTAGTTCTCAAGCAATAAAAATTGATGAAGGTGATATTCCTATTTTAGATCCGATTGTTGTCACTCGAAAAGGAAGGCCAAGAAATGCTCGATATAAAAATTCAGCTGAAAATAGGAAAGGTCGAGGTCGTGGTCGCGGTCGAAGTGGAGATCATGGCCCTTCCGAAAGTGGCATAATGTAAAATGATTTGCTGCTCGAAGTGATTCTAGTTTGGAATTTTGAACATTGAGTTTGTGTCCTGCTTTTAAGCTTTTTTTTCAGGTGTATGTAGTTCATCCGGATGTGATTAGTGAACATTTTGGATTGCTGCTGTTTTAAAGCTAGTTGATTATGTGCTTGTTAAAACGATTTGTTGCTCGAAGTGAACATTGAGTTTGTATCCTGCTTTTAAGTTTTTTCTTCATATGTCTGTAGTTCATCTGGTTGTGATTTGTGAACAATTTGGATTGCTGCTGTGTTAAAGCTAGTTGATAATTTGGTTTTTATTTCTTTGGTAGAGTGTTCATAAATTTTGTTCTCGCATGTTCTTTTGCAGCTATCAAGTTAATTTCATTTTTTTTTCAGTCTAGTATTTATTGTTTCAGTTAAGCTATTCATATTTTCTTCAACACCAGAAGTTTAGCACCAATACAATAAAGTACTGTATTACTATTTTATAGGAAAAAAACCAAGTACAAATTCAGTTGGGCATTTCTTCAAACAAGTGCTGTGCACGTATCAAATAAATCTCAACTTCTTGTACTTATTACATTGAATCTATCCAAAACAGAAAATAAAGAATAAATTTAGTATGGTGTGCAGAAAGCAGAAAGCAACGCATAACAGAAAAGTCGAAGCTAGATTATAAAGGATTAATATTTCAAACAAAATTAAATCTTATAATATGTAGCATAGAAAGCAAAAAAAATAAATCTTAAAATTTATACAATGGGCAATGCCTATAGAACGCACGCATAACACAGAAAGAGAGCAAATCTTTTTAGATTTTATTTATTTATAAATGAATAATATCCTATAATATAGGAAATAAATGAAAGAGATAAATGAAATGGGAGGCAAATCAGGCGTCATTTTTGGGGTGAAATGGAATGGGAGAGAGGGAAAAGCAGCACCAGTTTTGGGGAGGTCAAAAATTTGGCGGAAAACTTAATAAATGATATAATGGTAAATTTAGTTTTTATTGAACCAGAATTATAAGTGAACCGGTTTTTTTTCTTATTGAACCATTTTATGGTTGTACATAATATGGTTACCTAGCTTTTCCCTTTCCAAAATGGCAAATGAGTGTAACCAGTCTTGTTTATTCATCCAGATATTTGTCAAGATTTAAATTTCTATTTTATTCATCCAGTTTATTTAAATTTCCACTTTAGTATGCCATTTAACCCACTTTAAGTAATAGTAGTATTTTCTACTAATATTATAATCTAAAATGCAAGTTGGATGAAAAAATATTCGTGTCCTTTTTAGAGGGAAAATGTAAAGATGAGGTGTCTTTATTTCTTTACTTTATTTCGAGTCTCTCAAAATATTTTTAGACATGAAAATAATTAATTAATCATTTTTAAAGGCAAAAACAATTGGATAAATAATAGTCCAATAAAATGCTAGCTTCTCAAAGAAGTTTTGAAACACATTTAAATAGTGCACTACCATTAATTTTTTTTATGTAGTTAAGTTATTAAATTTATATACTACTATTAGTTAGTCTTATGTTTGTGTTAAAATTGGAATTGTGCCTTTATTGCAATATTTTTTCTTCGAATTAATTCACAAGCTAAACGACAACACAAATATGTAATGCTTAAAATATTCATCCTACATTTACTCAATTAAAGTTTTTAATTCTTATATTTTTAATTAAGCTATTAAATTTATATATTAATTTACCTTTATTTGTATTAATGACTTGCATAGCACATCAATAAACATCTTTGCTCACACATATTTTCTTATTTTGTATATCTTATTCTAATTAACTCATACTCTTTATCATTAGTCACACATCTTCTTTTTGTCATTAATTTTATTTTTTTATTCCACTTAGATTATAAATTAAAATTGTATTAATATTTTATTCATTAGGGAATAGTAAATTTTTCATTTAGAGTGACACAAGTACATTTCTATTTTTTTAAATCTTCACATCGCTTTGAATTCTTATTTTCTAGATATTTATTATATTTTGTATTCATTATTTAAAATTCTTATGTCTCGTGCATAGCACGGGTATTAATACTAGTTTTATATTAGATTCGTGTTATTTTAAATATATCTATTTTAAAAGACAAATAAAGTATCTACCAAATTAAACGAATATGCAAAAAAACTCATTTAGGGCATCCACTATAGGGGCGGGGCGCCGGCCGCCCCCATGCCGTCGTCGCCCCGCCTAACTATAGTGCTGGTAGCGTCCGCCCCGAGGCGGACGAAATTTTTGGGGCGGAAGGCCCTCCGGCGAGAAGAGTGCGAGGACGCGCCGAGGGAGATGCACCGCGCCGATAGGCGCGCCGGCCTATAGCGGAATTGGGGCGGACGAAATTTTTTTTTGTTTTTTTATAAATTCAATTTAATTTACCTATAAATACACCCCATTCCCTGAAGGGGTTGGCAGCGGAAGCGTGCATAAAAACCGATCACATGAATATGATCTATTTAGCAGATTATTTAGACAAATTCTATTCGCGTAATTTTCTCACGTATCATGCTCATAACTTGAATTATAATAATGCTTTAGATCAAACAATCCCTAAAACATGCATACTACGAAGTTAGCCAATTTACCTCGTTGATTCACTTAAAAATCGAAGATGGCTTGCGTCTTCTCCACGTGAAGATCTTCAGAACTCGACCTCGGATCTTCTGACTGGTGTCCCGGACTGTAGACTGATATTTGTGTGGGAAAATCTCACAAGTGTACTAGGACTTAAATAACGAAGACAGAAATCTGCTCACGGAAGGAGAAGAATTTCGATCCTTTCTCAAATCTGAGGTGGACGAAATTTTGTTATGGAAAAAGTGTGTTTTCTGTCTCCTTTATTCTCCTATTTATATTAAGTCACATATTGGGCCCAGTCAGGGATCTAAGGAAGAATTTGGACATGGCCTCACCCAATTTGCTTTTTACTTATTAAATTGAGCCCACAATTTAATACAAGCTAATATTGGAATATTACAAGCAGCCACTACAGAAGTAATATTGCACTGCCTTTCCAAATCCGAAATTACAAGTATTCTGGGTTTCCTTTTATTTGTTTAATTCATTTCACGTGCTTAAGATAGAAACATTAATTAATTAATTAATGCCTGCTATGGGCTTAATTAATTAACATATTTTAATTTCCAAGAGTGGACTTAGCAAGAAACTCTTATTTATTATTCATAATCAAACTCCAACTAGCTAGGTTCCGAATAATAAAACCTTGTTTCGAGCTCCTCTTGTGGATGTTATCAAACGAGACTCTCCTCGCGCACGATTCAATATAATAGCAATCCTAGTACCGCCAGATAATGATCACCACTACCCAATATACCTAGATCGTTGGGTGACGAAAAACTCGCACCGTTGGTAAGTCAAAGTAGTAGATACTCAATATCGTATGCTCAATGCTAACGTACATTGATTAAGAAATTAATTAGCAAGACCTCGTCTTTCAGTAGATAGCATAAACACTTGTCTTGCTGTTAGATCCATTCAGTGCTATACCACACCAACGTCATCATATTTCAATAAGGTTTAGAAATAATCGGACTGACATTGCAACCTTTCACGATAGGTAGTCTAGGCCTATCTAGGTTCTGAAATTCTTATTTTTCTTTGTTCAGGACTGACCGCGTACCTTAAATTGAGCGCAGCCCACAACCGGTCTACTAAAACAAAGACTTAGACTTTGTTATGTTCACTTATACATTTAAATATGCAATAATCATCCATTAAATGTAAAACATAACAACATTACGACAAAAATAATCTGTTACATTTATTGGAAAATAATAATTAGAGTTTTACAGTATTCAATCACTCGAAAGGTGATTTCTAGTATACAGACCCCTAACATTCCCTTCATTATTTTAACACCATTCCAACTCTTCACTCATACTTTCTCTCACTAAAATTTGTGGATTCAATTGGTATTAAAAATGGACGATTTGTGGAATGACGCGTGGAATTCTATGATTCAAGAGGTGCAGAACCAAGCCGACGAGGAGGATGCGGCACGCGCGGCGGAATTGGCGGAGGCCGCGATCCCTCGTGCGATTACTCGTCGTCGGACCATCCAACAAGACCATAGCGGAGCGCACCAGCGTCTAATGGCGGACTACTTTGTGGATAACCCCCGTTATCCAACCGAGATTTTCCGTTTGCAATTCAGAATGTCGCAACGGCTCTTCAACCGTATAACGATGAATTTGGCAGAGCGGTACCGGTGCTTCACCCTCCGGAGTGATTGCACTGGCCGGATCGGGCTGTCTACTTTTTAGAAATGCACCGCTGCAATTAGGCAGCTTGTCTATGCCGGACCGGCTGATATGTTCGACGAATACCTACAGATGGGTGAGACAACTAGCCTGACGGTGCTCAGGCAGTTTTGTAAGGGGATCCGGGAAATATTTGGTCTGGAGTTCCTACGAAAGCTCACATCTGATGAGTGCCAGAGACTGCTAGATATGCACGGTTCCGTTCACGGTTTCCCACGGATGTTAGGAAGCATCGATTGCATGCATGAGGAGTGGGAAAACTGCCCGGTGGCGTGGAAAGGCCAGTTCACTACTGGTTTCAAAAGCAAAGGTCCATCGATGATTCTGGAAGCCGTTGCTGACTACCGTTTGCAGATCTGGCATGCGTATTTTGGTGTTGCAGGTTCGAACAACGACATCAATGTTCTTCAGTCATCGCCTCTCTTCAATGATGAGTGCCGGGGGGAGGGTCCAGAAATCAGCTTCGTAGCCAACGGAACGCAGTACCGTAGGGGATACTATTTGGCAGATGGGATATATCCTCGGTGGCCCGTATTCGTCAAGACAATTCGCCAACCGGTTGGACCGCAGAAATAATATTTTGCGCGAAAACAAAAGGCTACTAGGAAGGATGTTGAGTGAGCTTTTGGTGTGCTCCAAGTGCGATGGACCATTATACGGTGTCCGTCACGAGTTTGGCACGAAGATGTTGTCACGAATATTATGTTAACATATATCATATTGCACAATATGATAATAGAAGATGAAGGATTTGCTGCAGAGCGCTGGGCACCAGACGATGGTGCAAGTACAAGTTACGGTGTTGCCTCCGTGCCGATACAGATGGGTGTACCACGTAGTAATGAATATTTGCTCCAACGTTTCACTGATATGCGCAAAAGCACAGCACATACCGCACTCCAGGCCGATTTGATTGAAGAAGTTTGGGCACGTAGGGGAGGTGGCGCATCATGAAGAACATTGTGATTTTCCATTGATTAAATTTTCATTGTATAATTTTTCCATTACTTTAATACGACAAAAAATTAGTGTTTAATTTTAATTTATTTAACTATAGCCATTTTTTCTAATTACGTATAGTCCGATAATTTTAATTATAATTGAATTAAAATAAATAAAAAATAAAATAAAATGAAAAGTGGCTAAAAAAAGTGTCCACTATAGCTGCAGATACTTTTTTAGTGGGTGCGGACAAATAAACTGAGGCCGTGGACAAAAAAATGGCGGGACTATTAGAAATGTCTGCCTTACAATGGACATCTTACAGAGGATGCCGCCACTAGTCCAGTCCCTCAAATGGTCTTTTCGAAACAAGAATATGTTTCTAGAAAGTTTGCAACTTCAAAATATGAGTTTTAGGATGTCAAATTATGTTTCGAAACATGAATATGTTTCGAAACATGAATATGTTTCCATAAAGTTTTACTATGTCAGATTATATTTAAAAAATTTGTCAAATTATATATAAGAAATTTGTCAAAAAAATATAACAATAATATTTATAAAAAAATATGAGTATGTCATAAATTTATTAAAAATATACACCCTTCAAGATATTGAGGTATTTTCGTCCGAAAAAATTTGAAAATAGTAAAAAAATATTTCAATTGATATTACCACATAGTTGACGGACCTTAAATAATATTTTCAAAGTTCACGGACTTAAAATGAGAGTTTGACAACTCGTGGACCGACCGAAAAAGATGTTCCCTCTTAATATAAATACACTATTACTATTTTCTCTTTCTACCTAACACATAAAACAACATCTTTTAAAATTAAGTACCATATGTAATTTATTATGGGATAGAGGGCGTATAACCTTTCTCAATATAGGTAAAATAATTGGATTCATGGAACAAAAGGGTCTTTTTCCTTCAGATCCATGTTGCATTAACACCTACTTTTATTTCTTTATACCGACAAATTTATTAAAGAATAATACTAGTAGTAATAATTTTTGTATGGGATCCCCCACATGGATATCCACCAATCGAGATTGCCATGCGTGATTGTTGACGTGTCCAACAAATTGAATTTCAAAATCAACGATGTAAAATAAAACACTTTATGATTTCCTTAGGCTATCCACAACGCTGTCACTATACCGTTCCTTAACCATCCCTTAAAATACTATTTGCAGGCCCACTATACTTTTTTACTCCAACCCTTAACTAATGACGGAACCTGCAACCCTCCGTCCCTTAACCGTCCCTTAAATTACTATTCATTCAATTTTATTTTTTTTCCAACAAATTCAATTAATAAAAAACACACTTCATTAACAATAAATAAAATTACAACATAAAATAAAAATACAACTTAAAAGTTAAAAAATTAAAAAAACACACAATTAAAATCCTAAAAAAATAAACGTGGCATAATTTAAAATACAATTTTATAGAAAATAAAAAAACTACTCCCGGCGAATCATCCCTCGAAGGCGGTGGAGGTGCACTAAAGCCGGTACGAGGCGGAAGGCTAAGTTGGGTTGCCATAAAGACAATTCCGTTCCACCAGGCTGGCTTGGTACTGGGCGGGCGTAAAGCCCGAAGTGTCCGCCATTGTGGCGGTCATGTACATGGCCATAAGGGAGTTCGAGCCTCCCCCGAGCCCGAGCTCGAGCCAGCCTGGCTTGATTCGCCTCGGCCTTTCCTCGCTCTAGCCGCCTTTGTCCCTTGCGGCTGACGACGC
Organism: Salvia splendens; assembly: GCF_004379255.2. Classification (NCBI taxonomy): domain Eukaryota; kingdom Viridiplantae; phylum Streptophyta; class Magnoliopsida; order Lamiales; family Lamiaceae; genus Salvia; species Salvia splendens. The sequence goes on from NC_056042.1 coordinate 13,903,982, forward strand.
CCATGGGAGGATCCCCCGGCATCGCCGGCCGTGCCCTCAACCTCCTGCGAGGCACCCTCTTGTGCGCTGCTGCCCTCACCGGCGTCACCAGACGAGTATTGGCCACTCGCCGTGTGCTTCATACGCTTGGAGGTTGAGCACGAGCTGGAGCAGACACCGCCGGCCCACCTTTCCTCGTCCTTGACGACCTGCCAAACATCAACAAATTTGAATTGTTTGCCGGTGTCGTCGTGGTAGACGCGCAAAGCCGACCTCAGAATGTCGGCGCCCGTGTATCCGCTTTGGTACTGAGCCGTTTCGTTCGTATAGATGCCACAGAATCTTTTGACCTCTCTGTCGACTCGGTCAAAGTGAGCGCGAAGCATCTTATATGTGTGGCGGCTGGACCCCTTCGGCTTAACCTGGTGGTAGGCCTCAGAGACCTTTTCCCATAAACACTTCCGGCTTTGTTGATTCCCGACGATGGGATCGTATGAAACACGGATCCAGGCGTTGTACACCGCCATCGTTTCTTTGCTGCTGTACGGATGCCGGCCTAGATCCTCCTCCTCTTCCTCCTCCTCGCCCACCTCCGCCTCTGCCCTGGAGCTTCCACCGCCTCGGCCTCCTCCCCTGCCTCGGCCTCCTCCCGGAGTGGGTTCAACGGAATAATCCTCTCGAGTCTAGGATAATCCCTGCGAATACCGCGGGGCAGAGGGACGGGTGTATGCATCCACGTCAAAATTGGGTGGTTGGTACCCCCGGCGTCGACGAACCCTGGGTGCCCGGCGTCGACGAACCGGAACCACCCAATGTGTTGTACATGCTCCCCCAGTCGCCGAACGCGTTGAGATCCCACGCGCCGGAGCCGCCATTGCCGGAGTTTCCGTCGCCGGACATTTTTTGATGAGATCTTAGATGAAAATTGGAGAGGAAATGAAGATGATTTGGTGAGAGAAGATGTGTAGTTTTATGTGAAATGAGGATGAATTATGAGTATTTATAGAGTAAAAAAATAAAAAATAATAAAAAAAATAAAAAAACGGCTAATTAAACGGTAATATTACCGTTTACAATTTTTTTTAAAATTCGATTTTTTTAAAAAAAAATGATTTATTGCATCAGCGTGACGATGCCCACTCGCGGGCCAGCGAGTGGGCGTCACGCATGGCGCCTGGGCGCGCCACGTCGCCTCGGCGCGTGGCGAGATGGCTCGTCACTCGTCACGCCGTGACGAGACGCGGGACGGGATCGGGACGGGCTGGGGACGAGACGGGGCGCCGCAACGCGTATCGCCGCCGTCCCGTCACCCCGTGACGGAACGCGGGACACCCGCGTATCGCGTTGCGGGTGCCCTTATGATTTCACCAAGTAGCGTCGCGCCGCCGTCCCGTCACCCCGTGACGGAACGCGGGACACCCGCGTATCGCGTTGCGGGTGCCGTTATGATTTCACCAAATTATCCTTGGGATTGTACAAGTTGAATTGAACACTCATCAATCTATGTAAATTTCAGAGCACTGTGGTCCCTAAACCACCTCCTTTTCTGCCAAAATTTGATAAGTCTTTGCAGCCTTTTGATGATTTTGTATATCTTATTCTCAATTAAAGATGGTCAGCCTTTCAAGTTTGAATCTTTCTTCCCATCATTACTAGATTTGGAAATTTGGTTATCCACCATATAATCCAGGCAGAAAAGGGTCGGAGCTCAACAATGGCTACTGCAAATCAAAATGGTGTTCCAGATGATCTCAGAGAGCAGCTTGCTCTTGCAGTTAGAAGCATCCAATGGAGCTATGCAATTTTTTGGTCTTTTTCTGCTAAACAATCTGGGTAAAGTTTTGATCTTTACTTTCTAAAAGTGCAGAATATGGATATTCTTGAAATTCAGCTTTTTCTACTTTTTTTTTTCCCATTTTATCCAATTTCATGGAATGAAGTGTTTACATGATTGCATTTAAACATTCTTGTTTGAGGCGTTGACTTGAGAAATTTGTACCTAAAGATAGTTATTTTTGGTGGGATTTTAGGGCGTTGGGGTGGAGTGAGGGGTACTACAATGGAGATATCAAGACTAGGAAAACAGTTCAAGCTGTAGAGTTGAACTCGGATCCACTGGGATTGCAGAGGAGTGATCAGCTGAGGGAATTGTTTGAGTCTCTTTCATTAGGTGAAAGCACCCCACAGCCTAAGAGGCCTACAGCTGCATTATCCCCAGAAGATCTCACTGACACTGAGTGGTATTTTCTGGTGTGTATGTCGTTCGTCTTCAATGTCGGCCAAGGGTAATTCTCTCTGCTTCACTATATTCGGTGTGATCAATTGATTGAACTGGAATTCTGTGTGAAGTAGTAGAATGGAGTAAGGGTTGTATGAGTACTTTGTTGCTATGTGATTTTGTTGTTTGAGTTTTGGACTTGATTTGGTGTTAAACTTTGATGGATTAGGAATTTTATGAATACTTTGTTGCTATGTGATTTTGTTGTTCTTGAGTTTGGACACAATATTATGTTGGAACTTTGATTTGTTACAGACTCCGGTACAAGAAACTTGTCCCACAATGGTTGTGTAACACGACAACTTATACACAAAATGGGATCTCTCCCCTGATAGGTTAGGTTAGGATTTTGAGATGAGTTCTTCTATTTGGTTTGTAACAAGGGGTTTGAGTTTTTGATTTCAAGAAATAAAAATTTCGAGTGTTGACTTCATATGATGGTTCATAGACCTTTCAATTGAGTATAGAGCATTTACCATGTTGATTGATTGGGATTGGAAGGTTGCCTGGAAGATCGTATGCAGAGAATGAGATGATCTGGCTGCGGAATGCTCATCTTGCAGACACGAAACTCTTTGCTCGTTCTTTGCTTGCGAAGGCAAGTGTTAATGTTTATTAATTTGTTATAAAGGCGGCTTTAGGTATCTGGATATGCCATTTGGTAGGTTAGTGGGAATGTTTTCTGACTATTCATTGCTTCTCTTTCTATGTGCTTGTCGTTATGGCGGCTGCTTGATCCGCGTTGCTGTTACCAGAGTGCATCTTTGCAGGTACTAAGGCCGAACTCCAAACCTTAATACCGAACTATGATATGAACAATGTTTGTGTTTATACAATTCCATGTTCTTTGCAGACAGTAGTGTGCTTTCCGCATTTGGGAGGCGTGGTTGAGCTCGGAACAACCGAACTAGTATGCACTGTGAAATTAGCTCTTTCTATTTATGAACTTCATATGCATATTAATATTGTTGGTTGTGTATGTCTTATGAATATGCTTTTCTTGAAGGTTCCGGAGGATCGGGGTCTGATTCAGCACATAAAAAGTTCATTCTTGGAGAGTTCTTCCGATACTGTCATCAATCTGAGCCACGACCTTGTCTATCAAGTGCCCGATCACTCTAATATCCCCGAAAACAATCTTGATGAAGTGGAAGTGTATTCTCCTGACACCAGCTCGGATGAATTTGCAGACAATGTGCTAATAGAGGGATCATGTGTAGCAGACGGCGCTGATGGAGAGGCATCCCAGTTGCAGAGCTGGCAGTGCAAGGACGACGCTGTCAGCAATGGCACAAACAATGCCACGAGCTCCAGTGACTGCGTGTCTCAGACTCATGGGAAACCGGAGTTGAAAGCCCAAGAATTTGATGGGAAGAAGTCGAGTGCTGCTAATTGTGTGCCCGTTAGTCAAGAATGCAACCAGCAGACATTGCCTAGCTTCAATGGTGGTGGTGATGTCCATTACCACAGTGTGCTTTCAAGCCTTTTGAAGAGCTCCCACCAGCTGATTCTTGGGCCTTACAGAAATGGTAAAAGAGGATCGAGCTTCATCAGCTGGAACAACAGAAAATCGAGCCCTCGATTGCTCCAGAGTGCATCGCCACAGAGGCTACTAAAGAAAGTGCTCTTCGAAGTAGCTAGATTGCATGAAAATGAATCTGCCAAAAGCAAGGACAGATGTGATGACCGCTCTGTACAGCAAGAAGGCGAGGAAGTCGACAAAAACCATGTCCTGTCCGAAAGGAAACGGAGAGAGAAGATAAGCGAGAGATTCGCCATTCTTGGATCATTGGTTCCATCTGGTGGCAAGGTAGTTAAATCTTTGGTCTTCAGATTAGTCCCTCTCGAGAAAAAAAACACGTTGTTGTAACAAGATTTTTTATTTCTTCAACTTTGGTATTGCAGGTTGATAAAGTATCATTACTTGATCACACAATAGAGTATCTGAGAGAACTGGAGAGGAAGGTGCAGGATCTGGAAGCGTACAAGGAAGCAACGGAACGAGAATCTACCACACAGAGCAGGGCTCACGATGCCATGGAGAGGACTTCGGACAACTACGGACACAGCAAGCTTGGAAGCATCACAAAGCTACTCGGGAACAAGAAGAGAGCTAGTGATGTGGAGAAAACTGCACCTGAGAATAAAAGGGCTCGGTCGAGCTCATCGACAGACAGCATAACCATAAGCATCACAGACAAGGATGTGCTGATTGAGATGAGATGTTCTTGGAGACAGTGTGTATTGATTCAAGTTATGGAAGCTTTGACTCAACTGAATCTTGAATCACAATCTGTTCAGTCTTCCAACACTGATGGGATTCTCTCCCTCTCTATCAATGCCAAGGTTTGTTGAATTTTAGCATTATTTAATTTTGTTGGAGCTAGTGAAGAAAATGTTGATTTTGGTTATATGATGTGCAGAGCAAGGGAGTGAAAGGGGCATCAGCTGGTGCAATAAAACAAGCTCTTCAAAAAATTATCAGAAAAAATTGAAGATCATGCTCTGATTTTGATGTGGTTCATTTATTTGTTGTACAGGGTTGTATAAATTACTAAAATATTTAATTTTTGCAGATAGTTGTGTAGTGTTCTTCTCAACAAATGATGTTAGTGAATCTGTTAATTTTCATTTTATTTCCTTTCTACTTAGGTAAATTACTTGCAATATACATGTGATATAAAGGTCATATTGAAATAAAGCACTACAAATATACTTCTAAATCAAGAGCTAAGCTCACTAGTATTACATCAAGAACTGATTCCTCCAGAATATATTCTGATATGTGAAGGATGATCTGGTCTGTTTCGGGACGAACATCGGGCCACGATTGATGGCCCGATAAATCTTGGGCCACAACCTGGTTTAAGGTCCTTGCCTGTGTTTGAGGAAGCAGATAGAACTGAGCATCTCTCTTGATCTCATCAACTACAGCTTCTTCCAGTGGAAAATAACAGATTCTTGGCTTTGCAAATGCTGGCCAATATGGAGATAAAAAGTGGGATCGCTGCGTTTCGAGCAGGACTTCATTGATGTGATTAAATAGAAGCTTAGTGTCGAAGTGAGGGTCAAACTGCAGAAACTGGGCTTGATCCAACAAGGATGGATGAAGCAGATGTTGGGAAAGTAGCCTCATTGCTGAGAGCTGATCCCAGTTTAGAGACGAAGCTTCAAGTATCAAACGAACGTAGTTGGAGACCGTGTAGTCTTGTTCGTGTTTGCATGGATCGTATTCCGTTTGTATAACTTGTGAGGGAAATGCTAATTTGTGCTCCTCAAAGTGAAGGCGCTTCGGTTTTAGGGTTCCACGAGCTGCAAGATGGTTTGACAGAGCATTAGTTTGTGGATTCTATTACGGGACGTTTACTATTCATGATTGATAAGTTACAACATGATTGAGTATTTGTATCCATATTACAATGTTTACTTCAACAGTAATCTAATGGATATGAATCAAGCAAAATTTGCTCAGTGTGTGTGTGGATCTTGTTTCATACCTGATTGAAACGTCATGTTCGATGGACTGCTGGGGTCTTCTGCGAAGAACTGGTCGAGGACCGAAACCGGGCTTTGATATTCTTCTTGATTTTTGTTGTTGTCACTCATTTCTAATGTGGGACTAGATGGAAAATCATCTGCTACATCTGAGAATGTCTCGTTCTCTAAAATTGAATCCTGCATAGTAAAGAAATATCAAGAATAATGATGCAAATTGATGGCATATGTCTAGACTAGAAGGAGATGAAGCTACACTTACCATCAAGGAATGCATTAACTTGATCTTGGAAGGTCTTTCTGTATTGCTGATCACTGCTGCTTCTGTTTGATGAACGTCATCCATTCCTGCAACGTTAGGCATATCTGCAGAAACGCAACTGATTCAAGAAACGCGTGTTTGATTGAAGCATACAAAAACATGCTAGAACAGGATATCACCTACCATTGAACTTGATGTATGGAGATTGAGTGATCCTTTCTTCTTCGACGAGAAAGGAGCTTGTACTACCCGTCGTGTCACCACATGGACTCAGATAAATGCTCTCCCTCGAAGGACTGATCAAATTCATTTCAGCAGAGCCAGAAAAGTATAGGCTTTCCCTTCTTGGGATAAAGCAAGACTCCATTTCTAGTGAAGACATAACCCTCCATGGATTTTGCAGCCTACTTGTTGCAGCAACATCCACTCCATGTTTCTCAGACAATACATCTCTTGAGACGTCTATTTTCTTGCGCGCAATTTCAGCCTCTCCGGCCACAGCAGGCTCCCTTCCCACCTTCATGAAGGCTTCTTTCTTGGCCACCTTTTCCCTTGCCTTTGCATTAGTGTTAGTATTCAAAGGACTATTAGTTTCAACTCCATTATAAATGCAGTCATATCCGAAAATGGATCTGCCGTGGGGAAGTCTAAACGTAGGCAAATGGTCTGAATCTATTCTTCTGTTGCTTCCAAAGGTGTGCTTCAGCTTCCTCTTGATCTCTCTGACAGAGAGAGACGTTACTCTCGATCCATCACCAGCCTCCCCTGATGAGCAATGACAAGCGAATCTTCCCGAATGCTGTCTCTTTTGAAGCCCAGGCTTGAGAGTTACTGCTTGTTTCTCAGTTTGAAGACTGTTGATGCAATTCTGAGGCAGGCAGTATGACTCGGACAACAATTCCATGACGAGCAAGTCCTTGTCCGAGCTCAGAACTTCCAATGCACTAGAGAATGGCTTGGACCCGAATTTTGCCCCAAGTTGTGCAGCAGGGCGTTTGTGGTTAGAGCTCGTTGGATCATCCGACTGACACAAGCACGACTCATAAAATCTCAGGCTAGTCTCGGTTGCTAACTTGTGACTACTCTCCATTAGATGATCAATTTGTGCATCTTCTTCTGGTGTTCGACCTCTACTACTCGTTGCGAATTCTGCTCCATACTGATACAAAAACACACAATGCAACATAAGGTTTTGGTAGAAAGATCTCAACAGGCATCCGAAACATCGCTACAAGCAGCAATGAAGGTTAGAAAACATCGGTCAATCAACTGTTTTTCTCAGTAGGAAACTACATATGCTTACTTGAATTTTTCGACATTCTTCATCAAAGCTCGTTCGATGAACTGCTTCATATACATGTAAGGGAAATGATCAATATGAGCTGAAAATCGAGCAACAAATAAATTTAGGATTCTTACCTATCATCTCAGAAGAGAAGCCATTTTGGGAGTCAAGAACATAATAGAGTGAATGCATACACTTGAATTCACATCTGCTTTTCACACCTTCTTCTTCACTAGTTGTTGTTGCCATCACTATCAAACTTGTGCATCAACCTAAATAACTGCAAACACAACAATAAGTAAAACACAAGCTCTCAAGAAAATCCCAAGAAACTATATATGCATTCTTGCAAGTAAGTTTGAAGAAAAATATATTGCTTTTTGGGGGGTGGTTTCTATGAGTTGGAGATGTGAGATTAGGAACGAAGAAGAGGAAAAGAATATAATTTGTTTGTATGCAGAGATTTGTTATTACTAGAAGGAGCATTTAATTGTGAAGGTTGTGACATTTGTGAGTATGGCCACCATCACCAAACAAAGTTTTTCGTTATGTTTTTTTTTTAAATCTTTAAAAAATATAAGGTAGTTGTTGTTGTCTTACTTTTTTGTCTCCCTTCACATTTTATTTAGAGGACAAGACACTTGTGACTATATTGACATAGGATTTCTTACCATATGTGATGTGGCTATGTCTGGTGTCACATTCAACTCCAACTATCAATCACTATATATTCTAACCATGGTAAAATTTATGTGGTTGACGGTTCATGCGTTTCTGATAATGTGAAAACATAACTATCATGTTTAGATGAAGCAAAATCTAACACAACCGACTATTATCTTTTTTCAATTGATATATGAATCGGAATTTAAAGGTCGCGTTATAGTGGATTAGGATACGAGACCTTTGGCCTAAAGCATTAACCATTCTACCACTAAGTTAAGACACAACATTACATTATGCATATACCAAGTGAGTACAATATGAATAGTCCATCCGTCCTATAGAAATATGCTAATTAGAATTGACACGAGTTTTGATGTGTAGTTGGTAAAGTAAGTAAGAAGAAAAAAAGTAGTTGAAATTGTGTAATGGATGGTGAAGTCCATAAATGATAAAGTAAAAGAGAAGAAGAATAAAGTTACCACAAATAAAATATAGATTATTTCTATGTGATGGACCGAAAAAAATGACTTATTTCTATAAATAAAGTTAGTATAATACATGAGGAAGATACACATTAAAAGTGTAAAAGTATTTAAGCAATTGGGGTTGTGAAGTAGTAATTGAGGGGTCTAACACTAAATACACTAGGTCAAGTTGTGGCCTGAATTAATGGCTCTAGGTAGGAATGCAATTAATGGGCATATCAAATTGTACCAATTAAGTATTCAACCAACATTATTTTTTGTTTAGCAGTCCGTGGCTTTTTCTAGGTTATACTAATATAAATAATATGTAGTAGGTATTCGCAAAGTACAATATGGCGGAGTAATAAAAATGATTATAATTTTCGTACTAATTTTCTGAAATACTCCCTCCGGCCGTGAATAGGAATATCGTTTTTCCATCTTAATCCATTCAGGAATAGGAATCTCAGTTTATTTTTACTATAAATAGTATTAGGGTCTTACATTTCACTAACTGATTTTACTCACATTTCATTTAAAACTAATATATACAAGTGAGACTCAAATTCCACTCACTTTTTCTCATATATTTTTCTTAATATTTCCTAAAATCCGTGTTGCCAAGAAATGAGACTCCTAATGGCAGACGGAAGTAGTGATAAATAAAATTACCATCAATATAGTTTCTCTATTCCTCAGTTTTTTCCGAAAGAACGAGCAGATAATTCTTTTTTCTCTACGCAAGAAGATATGTAATTCACTTCAATGGAAGCTCGCATAAAATTATGTATAATTAGTTTAAAAATAATTAGAATTTTAACTACCCTAATTTGTTAGCTACATACATATAATAGGATAATTAAACCCTTAATTTATAGTAATAGTGTGTAAGAAAATAAAATTTACTAGACCTTATCCTTTGTATAAAAAACAAAACTTTCTTAATTTGCGTGTCTAAGACACTAATAGTAACTAGTGAGACCGATGAAAATACAATATACTCCCTCCGTGAAAAGTTGAGCAACAAAATAAAAATAGAGTGAAATACCATTTTTATTCAAAAAAATTATCTCACATATGACGGTGAATAATAATGATTGCCTTATTAGTTCGTTTCATTACGGGGATGTTCGGTTTGCAAGATTGTATCCCGAGATAAAATTTATAATGTGTTTGGTTCATGAGATTCAATCCTACAACTGAATCCTAGATGCATAATTATCGATAATTAATTATAGCCAACCCCCTATGACTAAAATAATTTCATAACTCAATCCTAAATTATATCTTAATTATTTTATCTTGAAAATCAAACACCATTATAGTTAAATTCAGTCACTAGCTAGCTATTTATTCTATAAAAGTCCTCCATATGACATAATAATTGCTTCTGAAAATTTCAATGTGCCTCGATACCTATAAAATCTACCCTATAAATTTGACATAATAAGATATTAATATACAACCAAGATTCATAAGAAGCAAACCTGATATTACTTAATATTCAACCAAGATTCATAAGAAGCAAACCTGATATTACTTAATATTCAACCAAGATTCATAAGAAGCAAACCTGATATTACTTAATATTCAACCAAGATTCATAAGAAGCAAAACTTTGACTAGAGTGAACATTGAATATAGTAGCTAACATAATTAAGATCCACACTTACTTTTTTTAATATCATCAATTATTAAACATTTTTGTTAGGTGTATTATTAATTACTGAGTCTTAATTTATGAGTTGGTGATCTTCCATTGCGAAAATAAGTAAGAAAATAAAGGAGAGTCAAACGTTTTTGGAACTTACGGTGATACAATTTGCATGCAACTTTGAAGCATTTAATTCATTTTATATCGATACCAAAGGCATCCATCTTTCATTGTAAATCCATACCAAAACTATCAATCTTTCATGTCTGAATATTTATATAGGGTACGTATCAAAATAAAATCAATTTTTAGGGGTGGAACTGTACAATCTACTATACCGAAAGTATCTTAATGTATATTGTATCAATAATATCGATATAAGAGTATTTCACACCATTACCGTACCGAACTACTGAAGTTTTAGTACGAAATATTCTAATACTGTATACTGTATACTGTATCGAAAGTGTCATACCTTATACCGTAGAAAAAATAACATTATAAAAATTTATCTCGTTATAAAAAAATGTCATACCATTAATAGGGCTACTTTCTCGATTAACCGGAAACCGGACCGGTTTAACCAATTCTATGAAGAATCGAGAACTAAAGAACCAAATTTTGGTCCTATAACGGTTACTAGCTAGATTTTGTTTTAATAAGTTTTCGTTTCTTACCCGATAACCATATTAAAATGTCAATTTATATTATATTTTTACATTTTATTATTTATTAATAATGTAAATATAATAAATTAATACTTCCACCGTCTCAACCTAGTTGATATACTTCATCCGTCCACGAAAAATAGAGCACATTTAAAAAAGGAAAGTTTTCAACAACTTCTCTCTTACTTTTTCCCCTTCTCTTTTACTAATAATATGGACTTCACATTCACTAACACTACTTCTGTTTTACTTTTTTCCCTTCTTTCTTATTTTACCAATTTCACATTAAAACCCGTGTCATTCATAACGTGTCCTATTTTTCGTGGACGAAGGGAGTATTTCTTTTGATACAAATTTAAGAAATTGATGTTTAAATGTTAAATTAATAGAGAATAAAGTAGGAAAGAGAATAAAGTAGGGGATCTAGAGAGAGAATAAAGGAGATAGATGATAGAATTTTTATGCCTAAAAGAAAGTGGAGCAAGTTGCTTGGGATAACCCAAAATATATATCTAGCAAATATATGGAGTAATATACACTAATTCAAATTCTAAATTTCTTTTGTAGGCCGTGGCAAGTTAAATTATCGGTTCTTGATAAGGCTCATTTCATGCATCGGTTATGGGGTTAAATTCTGTGATTTCAGTGAACTAATAAGTGTTTGTAAGTTCAGGTGAGTGAAAAATCTGCCGGATCCAGGAAATGCATGCAAATCAACCGGGCAGACGAAAATGAGGAAAGTGAAGTGAAAAAGCGCTATCAATTTACACCGACCAAGGAAATGATGAAAACGATGGCAGAAAGCAAAAGTAAACAAAGAGCAAATTCTAAAGGATCCTTTTTCGGAGGACAAAAATGACAAATCATGAATAAGGAGTGCCCTAGGGATTTGAGCCTTTAACTATAAAAGGGACAACTATCTTGAAGAGAGGCATCATTCTACACCAGTTGCAACAAACTCCTTAGTTTCATTTTTAGCTCACTTCACACATGCACTTGGCATCGATGGGGAAATTCTGGGTATTATGTGGCGGTTTAGCTTAGTTTGTGGTTGTAACACCGTCCCCACGGGGGCAAAGATACAATTGTTTTTACATTTCTGCAGTTTTTTGCTTTGCCGTGAACTTCTTTACTAGAAGCTCGACGATTGATATTTCCGTTTGAACCTTATTCCAGTGGCTATGGAAGTTTATGTTTTCTGTTTTACCTGGTGTTGATGTTTATTATCTGTTTTTACTGATTTAGATGCTTTTTGCAATTGGTTATTGAATCGGAGTTGAGATCGGTTGAATTGGAGTTGTTTTGTTGTTGAATCGGTTGAATCGGAGTTGATAGATGTGTATCTGGATGTAGTCTAGTTTGGATCGGGTTGATCGAGTGATGTTTGTAATCAACGTTGCATCGCATGAGCATAAACTAGGTGACTCGTTCTATCAAAGTAAGAACTGTGCTAGGGTGTTATAGTTGGAATTTGTATAACCATAATTGTGAAAGCACATCCCTAGAATTCCCTTATCTCTATACTTTTATCTCCGTGTTTATTTGCAATTAGTTGTTTCTTTGCTCTTTATAGTTCTTTATTTTAAAAAATTCTCAAAACTTTTGGTTTTTCCAAATACTAATTGAGTTTTAGTATTGGATAGACAATTTGTGTTTTTTTTTTCCCGTGATCGATATCCGGTACTAACCTTAGCTATACTATTCCTACTCTGTATACATACATGTATTTATAGTGCTACTAAAAAGTGCATCAAGTTTTTGGCACCGTTGCCGGGGAAGACAATTCACTTTGGGATTGATATCTTCAAACTGACAATTTTACTACTTTGGATTTTTAATTGCTTTCTGTTTTTAATTTTCATTTAATTTGTTTGTAGTTTTGTTTCTTTGAGGTTGTGTATGCGAACGCGTTCTGGGAATAACATCTTAGAGCCGCTAGATCCCGAACTTAAAAGAACCCGTAGGAAAATAAGAAGTGAGCAAGGATCAATGGGAGACAGAACAGAGTTAGAGAAGCTTCAAGCCACAGACAAGTTGTTGATGGATGAGAGAGAGGCAGAAAGGGCTGCCTGCGAGGCGCAAGAAAAGAAGGATAAGGAGATAGTGCCCGTGATGCACATGTTCAATCACGGGAATATGATTACTTTTCCTGAAGGCCCTCGTATGATGCTAACAATTTTGAGCTGCGAATGCCCCTTATTCAAAGGGTTGAGCAGTTTCCTTTTGCAGGTAGGGCCACAGAAGATGCCAATCGCCACCTCTCGAAGTTCGTGGAGATTGCCAACACGCTCAAATTGAATGGTGTCGACGACAACGCCATTAGGGTAAGACTCCTTCCCTTTTCTTTAATTGATTATAATAAGGAGTGGTTTGAGTGTCTGCCCACAAAGCAAGTTTCCACGTGGAAGGATATAGTGGCTTCCTTCCTCGACAAGTAATACCCGCCAGACACGATAATGATTCTGCTAAAGAGTGAGATCTTCCAGTTCATGCAAGGCCACGACAAGCACATCTACGAGGCGGTTTCACATTTCAAAGGCCTACTCCGCAAGTGTCCCAACCACGGTTTTGCCGTGGACCATTAGGTAGGAATCCTATATAATGGTTTCAATGATGAACTTTGTGTTATGTTGCATTCAAGGGCTAATGGGGGATTCTTAAGGAAGAGTGGACTGGATGCCATGACAGTAATAGAGGAGTTCGCCACCAACAGCAGAGGGTGGTCGAAAGAGAGGCCCAACTCAAGGATAGTAGTGGCCATAGAGGAGGCCAAATAGAGTTCTTTTGCTAAAGAATTGGCTGAGCTTAGAGTTCGTGTTGACCAAATGGACACATCTAGAAGAGAGGACCCGGTTCCACCGACCTCCGTCATTGCGGTCACCAAACCCGATGCTCCTCCCACTCCCATGGAAGACATCAACTATGTGCAACAAGGAGACGGCCCCAATAGGGGTTACAACAACAATTATCGCCCAAACGAGGGGGGCGGTAATTTTAATAATTATAATGGGAACCGTCCTCATCCTAACCTTTCTTATTCTAACAATAATTTCTTGCAACCCCCCGCAGGATTTAATGTTAGCAAAGGTGGAGTAGTTGAGCCTATCAAGAAGGAGGAGAAGTATGACCAAGGAATCATGAAGATTTTGGAAGTGCTAGTGCAAGATAGAAAGACCACTGACACCAAGATTGGGGTCGTTGAAGCAAGCTTGAACAATCTCGAGCAGGGAATAAACACAAATGCCACTGCCGTCTCGAACATCAAAACTCAAATGGACCATGTCCACAAGAAGATTGAGGAAGACAAGGCAAAAGCAGCAGCACGAGTGGCGGACATAAACAAAAAAGTGGGTCGCCAAGCAAAAGAAGGACGAAGGCAGCTGACGCACTATTTTTTAGCACTACAACTACTTGCAAGTATACAAGGCAGAAATATTTTAGCTAAAGGTCAGTACCGGGATATCGAACACATGGAATATAATTGCAACTGGCTATCATATATTAAGCGTCATATCCTATCTAGAGAAACACAGTTTTGGGTTTGAAACTATGAAATTAAACAAAAATAAAGTATAAAGAAGATAGACACAGACAATTAGAGGAATTTCAAGGATAATGATTTCACTAACTCTTTAGTTATTCTAATTAGTTCTACGTTCATCCGACTTAAGTTTTACCAAGATTTCTCCCTATCATGCATCAATACTCATGTCACAATTATTGTATGAACATATAAGATAAACCAATCAAAGCTATCACCGACTTAAGTTTTACAACGATTTCTCCCTATCATGCATCAATACTCATGTCTCAATTATTATATGAACACATAAGATAAACCAATCAAAGCTATCATCGATCAAAGATTGACAATAATCAATTTAACGGCCAATTAGGTCGAGCAATAGCTCAAGAAAAATCAAGTGGAACGAGTTCTGAACATTAAACATAAAAAGAACTACATAAAAATCAATTACTATCAAATATCAAAATTATATTGTTTATCAATCCATAGACATATGAACTAAAACAATAATTAATGTACGAGACATGAAATAAACAAACAAAACCCAAGGATGAATCTTGAAGTCTTCATGCACCTCTTGCCTTGCTTCAATCTCCAAGAATGATGGAAGAATTAAAATATGGAATAGAGAGGGAGGAGCCTTGGAGGCTCATCTTTTGGGGGCTATGGATGGGGTAATTTTATGATAAGGTTATGGGTATATATAGGCTTGAAAGAGGTTTAAACCTGTAAAAGCTGTCGTCCAAGTAATAGGAAAGATGGATTTTTCGTGCTTCATAGGTTAAGGAAAAGATTTGGCTTAACAAGGTAATAGTTTCTTTCCTTCCTTAAATTCCCGCCAGCACTTCACAGCATTGTACAGTCTTCGTAGGATGGCTATAACCTTCTTCATAGAACTCCGATGAGATGATCTTAGTACTAACGCGAAGCTCTTTCAAAGACGAGGAGAATGGTATGTAGCACGCCCTAATCGGACTTCAGAATCTCTGGCAAAATGAGTTTGAACACAGGATGTATTGCATGACCGTGCTCGGCGGGCCGCTGGACAGCTCCTGAACTCTCTGGAATGGTTGAGGCGACCATTGTATTGGGTCCAGCGGGCCGCTGGGTTGCGCTTCAGTTCTAGCTTCCAGAATTTGACGTTTTTATGCCCTTTTCAGCTCTATTTTGCACATTTCTCACAAAACACGTCAAAATACCAAATTGGTATGAAATATACAAATATGGACATGAAATATGATTTTGACATTAAAAACGGACTAAATAATGGCCTTAAAACAGTGCAAAATCGGAGCGTATCAGCAGCACCTCCGGAACAAATCTGGGGACTGCCCGACGCCCAGCAGACCGCCGTACACTTCGCAGCAGGCCGCTACTGGGGCACAGTCTGGAATCTGCCCGACGCCTAGCGGACCGCTACACACACCGCAGCGACCCGCACTGAAGAGGCAGAGGCACCCGCAAGGAGGAGCTCGGGCGGCACAACGAGATTGTACTCCCTTTCCAGCCAAAGAAGAAGTTCAAGCTTGAGGAGCTGTTTTAAAGCACTTTTTTAAATATGTTTTGTAAGGTCCATACTATTATCCCTATCGTTGAATTGTTGCAGGAGATAACCTAGGTGTGCGAAGCTACTAAGGGAGCCCGTGATGAGAAGAAAGAAGAAACCCACCAAAGCCGACCTTAAGTTGCTGCATCATTTGCAACGAGTCATTCAACGGGAGAGGGCTGTGAAGCAAAGGGACCCCGGGCAATTCATCATTAGGTGTTCAATTAGAGAAGGAAAAGTTGACAAGACTCTTTGTGAATTGGGAGCTAACATCAACATCATGCTACTAAAGTACTATGAAAAGCTCAACATCGGACCTCTCAAGACGTCGGATGTAATCATAAGGTTGGCGACAACTCGGCAATCAAGACAGTGGGCATGATTGAGGATGTGTTGGTAAAGGTAGACGATTTTATTTTCCCTGACGACTTCATTATCCTTGACATGAAAGTAGATAAAAATTGTACCTCTACTCTTAGGCAGAGATTTTCTAGGCACATACAAACCTTCTTATTGATGTAGGCAGAGTGAAGATCACAATCAGTGACAATTATAGTCGCTCCACCTACAAGATTGAGAGGAGATGCTTAAGTATGAAGAGGCGCAACAAGCAAGGATGGAGCGCGAATGCAGGGGAGGATTCTTCTAACCCTTCTAAACCTTACTAGGCCATTTGAAGGGGAGGATTCTTCTAACCCTTCTATCTTTATTGTCATACTCCTCCCCAATCTCTTAAAAGAGTACGCCTAAGCAAGCTAAACCTCCCTTTCTGGAGAAGGCCAAGAAGAGAAGCCTCAAAATTCCAGTCGACCTCGAAGTCTTCGTGACCAAGACCTCGAACGGGAAATACAAGTGGTGGAGAAAAAATTGACAACAAAATGATCCAGTTCGGGTTTTCAGCACTAGGGTCGTTGATCCGCCCACTTAGTTGGGCCACTTCAAGTCGAGCCAACGATTCAAAACAAAGGCGCTTGTTGGGAGGCAACCCCAATTAGTTTTTCCCTTATTTCTTTATTTTTCGTTTTCTGATTTTCTTTTAATTTTCGGGCATTTTCTGTGCACATATAAATAAATTTAAAATTATAAAAAAATTAATCTTAGCGACCACTACATAATCCACAGCGGTCGCCACGAAGTGTTCAGTGTGTGCAGAAGCAGTTCGGGCGTAGGGCGGGCGCTATAGCGGTAGCTGTGCGGGCCGCAGCGGCCCGTTGGAGAGGCGCTATTTTCACAACACGCGCAGCGGTCGCTGCACGTTGCGTAGCGGTCACCACGGAGAGGTCAGAGACGCGATTTCACTATATAAGGTGAGTTTTCTCTCCTTCTTTTCCACCATCTTCTCCAAGTTCTCCCTAGCACACGACCCCAACTATACAATATCACCAAATTCACACACCCACACTCTCCTTTCATTCCATTCCAAGTTTCAAGCTTTCATCGTCCAATTCTCTCAAACTCAAGGTATGAATCCTACACTTAATTTCTAAATTTTGTTTGAATTCTTCCATGGATTTTGTTCATTCTTGATGAATTGTTTGGTTTAATAGCATGCTTTAATTTGGGGGATGAGTGGATAATGCTTTTAATTGTTTTTCATGGTATATTTTTGCATTATGGTGGTGATTTGTTGGTCGTTTGTTGGTGATTTACCTCTTGTTATTAATGTATTATGTTGCAATCATGTTCATAGCATTCTGAGGCTATTATTACTTCCATGAATTGCAATACATGTGTAGTCATAGAGATTGTTGTTTTGTATTGATAATGTTGATAAGTCTCTGCATGGGGGATGAATTCACATTGGGGGATAGATTTTTAGTGTTCTAAATTGTTGGTTTTGTTTTACATGATCACATGCTAAAATTTATGATGCTTATATGATACAAACGTGCACAAATTTACTGATTTGTGATGTATGCTTAGTTGAGTGCAGGTTTGGGGGAACCCTTGTTTGCTTGTCTATTATGTGTTGCTCTTTTAGAGTTTAAACTTTCTTTTGTAGGACAATGACAACAAGAGGAAAGCCCGAGAATGCGAAGAGCTACGAAGTCAGTCTTCTTACGGAGGACCACAAGGCGATGTGGAAGAGAGTCTCGGCAAGAGACACGATGCCCTCAGGGTACCCCCACGAGCTTCCCCTCGGTACTTTGGGGATTTTAGAGGACTTTTGGGCGTTATGAAACGTCATGGAGGGTAACGGCATGATTCACATGTTCCAAGGGAGATGGCCCTGTTATAGGGGACTCACTCTCGAGTTCCTAAGCACACTCAAGGTGCACAAGAACCGCCGTTCCCGCAGCCCCGAGAGGATCGACTTCCGCCTCGGTAACTGCAACCAGTGGCAGACACAAGAATTTAACACGGGTGGGGGGGGGTCCAAAATGCTATTAAAAATTATTGCATATTTTTAGAGTCAATGATACTAGAAACAACCATGACATGAACAATACATAAATAACGAATTAACGAGAGATACATAATTTGAGAATGAACAATATAAATTAAAGATACATACAACGATAATATCGATGCCAACAATAATTGAAGATTTTTTTAATAAAAAGTATAATTATATAATTAATTAATTAATATTTTTATGCTATACATGCATATTTATTGGGCCAATAAATTATTATTTAATATTAAATTATAAAGATAATTTATAATGTAAAAAATATACTAAGAGAATCGGTCATTAAGAAAAAGATCATATTTATTGGGCATAACTCATGATCTTATGTAACAAGATTTATACAAATGAGATAAATAAAAATA
Organism: Salvia splendens; assembly: GCF_004379255.2. NCBI lineage: Eukaryota > Viridiplantae > Streptophyta > Magnoliopsida > Lamiales > Lamiaceae > Salvia > Salvia splendens. The sequence goes on from NC_056042.1 coordinate 13,922,580, forward strand.
ACAAAAAGTTACTAATATAAATGAATTAATTGCAAGATCAATGGCTCCATGCGACAATGAAGTGAAGAAAGCTTGTCTTGTAGACATGCGAAAATGGAAAAGAATGCATGCAATAGGACTCGAACCTCCAATCTCTAGGATAGCAAACGTATACTGAAACCAGTTAAACTATATAACACATTTGCTAACCTATAGGAATATGTTATATATGGTCAAAATCCAAATGGCTGGGGGTCCCATGGAACCCCCATGCCTCTACATGGGTCCGTCCCTTACCGCAACCACACTTTCTCCATGGAGGATCTTTGCGAGGTGTTCCATTGCTATGACCTCAACCCCGATGAAGAAGTAGAGTATGAATATTCTGATGTTTGGGGTGCGATGACGACCGAAGGTGACGATCATGAGCTGGGCTACACCAAGTCCTCATCTATCCGCAACCCTTCTTGAGGTACCTCCACCGAGCCATGACGCAATTGATGTTCGCTAGAGTCGATGGTGGAAGTGTCTCCCAAACGGAGCTCCATGTCATGTGGTGCCTTTTCACCAAAAGGGGGTTCAATTATGGGATCCTCTTTACTCTCTATGTTGACCGGATTTCCAAGAAGGACGAGAGTGATATTTGTTGCGGGGGATTGATCACGGCGCTTACCGAACACATTGGTATCTTGACAGCGGGGTTCGCGGAGGATATGGGGGAGCGTTTTATCACTTATGAGGTGCTCTTCTCGGTTGGAGTACTGAATACCAATTCCAGCGGTCAAGCATTTTTTATGCAAGTGGACGGGGATCAATTTTCATTCCCATTCCTTATTTGACCAAGGTAACACGTGGAACAACCAAGCCATGTGGAAGCTTGACACCGCCGCCCACCAAGGAGCCATCGAAGCCAACCCCATCAATGAGGAGTTTAGGAGGAGGAACATTCCTTCTCGCATCCCTAGGGGTGGCAAATCGTGCGTGTCGGGTCGTTATCGTGTCGACACGATAACGACACGAACACGATAACAACAAACACGAACACGACCTGTTAAGAAAACCCCAAACACGAACACGAACACGACCCGCTACCCTCAGACACGAACACGACACGAACAAGACACAAACCCATTAACGACATGAACCACTTCGGGTCAACACGACACGACAACAACACGTATTGGAAAGTAATTAAATATTTAAATGATTTAAATGAGATATGACCATATGAGACTATGAGAGTCAATTTAATAAATATTAAAAAATGAAAATAATAAGAATTAATAATATTAAATATTATTTGTTAACGGATAACACGAACCCGACACGAACACGACACGAACACGACACAGACACGTATTGTTAACGGATAACACGAATCCGACACGAACACGACATGAACACGATACGAAATTTTCGTGTTCTTAACGGGTCGACCCGATAAGGACACGAACCCAATAAGCTCCGACCCAAACCTATTAATTTCATGCCGGTTCGTGTCGTGTTATCGTGTCGTGTCAAAAATTGCCAGCCCTACGCATCCCCGCCTTCGACCCCGAAGATGACTCCTCATTTGACGCCATCGAAAACTATCAAAAGGAGGCGGAGAATTCTCAAGGTCAAGGGAGTGGGGCGCCGCCACCGCCACAACATGAAGAAGAATAAGAAGAGGAAGAAGAAGAGGAAGAAGAAGACCACCGCCGCCGCACTAGAGCCAACCGCTGTCGAGGAGGGCCTAATGTCAATGAGGAGTTTCAAGCCAACACCTCCGCCCAATTAGGAGATATGTTCTCCTATATGCAAAACATGTCAAACACTTGGGACAATAGATGGGCGAAGCAACAACAAGGAAACGCCTTCAACCGCCAAGGATGGACGGCACAAGGTGATTGGCGGACGGCAGATCAAGACTTTTGGGAGCAACAAAGGCTAGAGGATGTTCATCAACGTTAACAAATCACCGAGCTCCAAAGGATGGCCGCCGAGGCTCACGACGAGCGCCAGACCATGAGGAGTGACATCACTTATCTCATTGGCGCTTTCGACGACCTCAATGCTCGCTTCCCTCCTCCTCAAGAATGAAGAAGTCAAGCTCATGACTTTAAATGAGCACTTGTATCTGTATTTGTTTTTTTTGGATTGAGACAATTTTTATTTATGCTTTTTGAAATCCTTTATGAATAAGTTTTTAGTTTAGTTTTAGTATTGAAATTTTTTCGCAGGTACTGGACTCTTCCCAACGACCGCTGGGAATGCACAGAAAGTCTCTAGACTCTGCCCAGCGACCGCTGAAGACGTCCAGCGGCCCGCTGGCCATTCACCGCACTCCAGCGGCAAATTTTTGAATTTTTTGAATTTTTGCCTGTCCAACCTCTACGCGAAAAATTTCAAGGTATCTTTACTACTTTCCTTAGTTTAATCTCTGTTGGGTTTGGTATATAGACAAGCATGTTTCGAGCACGAATAGAATCTTGCTTATTGATAAGGCTAATTTCATGCATTGGTTAGGAGGTTAAACTCATGCATTTACGGGAGATATCGCCAGGTGTGTGGAAGATATCGCCAGGCCGAGGAAGAAAGGAAGACAATTGCCTGGCGAAGGAAATTTGGCAATAAAGTGAGCATTATGAAGTAAAAATAGCCAGACGAAGGAGATCGCTAAGCTGAAGCGCAGAACAGAGAATTCAAGTGAAGGCTTCTAGAAGATCACCTCCACATCTATATAAGGGAGAGCATGCAAGTTACAGGGGAAGATTTTTTTGGGCTTTGAGCTCACTCACACACACTTCTACACACTTGGTTTTCAGAAATTAAGAGGGGTTCGAGTTTCATTTTCAGTTTGATGTTGCGTACCACCGTCCTCACGTAGGATGAAGAAACAATTTACTGCTTTCATTTCGTTTGCTGCTGTGAATTTCACCGAGTCTTCGCTGTTCGAAGCTCGGCTTTTGTTGGTTGTTGAAATATTGTTGAATCTTTCTATGCAATTTCTATTTTCCATTATGATGATGTTGATTTCGAAGTGTGGATGATGTTTGTTTCTGAGTTTATAGTTATTTACTTGAATGGGTGCTTTTCGCACTTGATCTGTTGAATCAACGTTAAATCTTGGTTGGATTGTCGATTGATCGGAGTGGATTTGTTGAATCGGAGGTTATGGAGTTGTTTTTGGTCGTAGTTGGGTTCGGATTGCTTGGATCCAGAGTGGATTAAGCCTTCGACGTGTAGATCTGAAGCTGAGTTGGTTGATCGGATAGAATTTGATGTTTCATTTATGTGTTCTGTTTACTTCGTCTAGTAGAAGTAGATCTGCTGGTTTCCGATTAATCGTCAGTTTCCGACTTTCGAATTTATATGTTTTGTTTGAATCTGGATTATTACTCTGTTTTCTCCATGTTCGTGTTTGATTCAGGTAACGAGATGCAGATTGTGGATCGTTAAATGCAGATTTAGTTAGTTGCAACTTTTCGTTCGTACTGTACCGTTTCTGGAAAATGGTCCGCACTGCATGTTTACTTTTTGTCTAGCTAATTTAGGTAGTCATTTACTAGGTCGAGGAAGTTTGTTTGAGGTATTGAAGCTAAGATGATGTTCTATGTTTACATGTTGTTTTCTGTTTCCTAGGTCTAGTGTTAGATTTTATTCCTAAGTCTAGTGATAGCTTTTCTCAACCCAAAATTGCGTGGCAGCAGCCAACCTCTTTTTCCAGAGTCTTTTAAATGCCTTCTTACGCATCCATCTTCGTGGGATCCATCCCTACTTCCCTGTACTAATTCATAGTATAGCGGGTTGAGGGTTTTGAACGCGGAGTTTGTGTGTCCGACGACCGAGACTTCCGGGATCCTCTGAGTTCCTAGACCTTGTGATCTAGTGGATTCTCTAGGTTTGTGAAGCTTGACCTAGCACTAAAGCACACACAGTTTCTGACCGAATGAGGAGTTAAGTCACTCTATTGACAGAGAGGTAGCTGACTGGTGTGAGGCAATGCACACAAGGGAATTAACGGATGAGGAGTTAGCCGAAGCTATTTTGGAGTTTTGTAAAAATCCAGAGTCAGCTAGGTCAAGGGGATCAGCCCATGTGGCTAGCGTGGAAAATTCTTCTGGGTCTGCTAAGGGAATGATAACAGATGAGACAGAAAAAATCCCTTGCCCCAGGAAACAAGTACCCCCAAGAAGGAACTGAAAACGCTCCCCCAGGCCTCAAGTATGCTTATCTGGAAGAAAATGGGATTTTCCCAGTCATCGTCAATAGCAACTTGACCGAGGAAACAGGAAAGAGATCTACTGGAGGTAATCAGAAGGAACAAGAAGGCAATAGGATGGACTCTCTCAGACCTAGTAGGAATCAGTCCGGATCTTTGCATGCACCACATCAGGTTGGAAGAAGGTGCGAAGGCTTACAGGGACCCACAACGCAAGCTGAATCCAAACATGAGGGAGGAAGTTCTAAAGGAAGTTTTGAAGCAGCTTTCCCTAGGTATCATTTACTCCATACCAGACAGTGAATGGGTCAGTCCGGTTCACATGTTGCCTAAAAAGTCCAGAATTCAGGTAGTCAAGAATGACAAGAATGAATTAGTGCCCACTCGACTTGTTACTGGGTGGAGGATGTGCATCGATTACAGGAAGTTGAATGAAGCAACCAGGAATGATCATTTCCCCCTACCCTTCATTGATCAGATGCTAGAGAGGCTGGCTGGAAAGAAATATTTTTGCTTCCTTGACGGATACAGTGGATACTTCCAGATCTATGTAGATCCCGAAGACCAAGAGAAGACTACGTTTACGTGCCCCTTTGGCACGTATGCTTATAGAAGGATGCCGTTTGGGCTGTGCAATGCGCCAGGCACTTTTCAATGCTGCATGATGAGTATCTTCTCGGATCTGCTGGAGGATTGTATCGAGATTTTCATGGATGATTTCACCGTATATGGGAACTCTTTTGATTCCTGTTTAGCTAGCCTGGACGTAGTATTGAGGAGATGCCAAGAAAAGAATTTGGTCCTTAACTTCGAAAAGTGCCACTTCATGGTACCCGAGTGAATCGTCTTGGGGCATGTAGTCTCGGAGAAGGGCATACAGGTGGACCAAGCAAAAGTCGATGTGATTTCGATATTGCCTTACCCTACGAATCAGAAAGAAGTCGGGGGATTCCTAGGGTATGCAGATTTTTATAGAAGATTCATAAAGGACTTCGCGATGATTGCTCAGCCGCTCACCCATCTGTTGCATAATGATGTTGATTTCATCTTTAACGAAGAGTGTAAGAAGGCTTTTCAATTATTGAAAGATAAATTAGTATTTTCCCCTATCATCAGGGCACCCGAATGGAGTCTGCCGTTTGAAATAATGTGTGATGCAAGCGACTTCTCACTAGGTCAAAGGATTGATGGGAAGAATTACGTGATCTTCTATGCGTTGAAGACACTCAACCAGGCCCAGAAAAACTGACACCACGGAAAAGAAAATGTTAGCAGTTGTGTATTCATTCGAGAAATTTTGACCATACTTAGTGGGGTCGAGGGTGATAGTTTTTACCGATCACGCAGCTATCAAGTACTTGCTGGCGAAGAAAGAATCAAAGCCAAGGTTAATCCGTTGGGTGTTACTCTTGCAAGAATTTGACTGGGAGGTGAGAGACAAAAAGGGAACGGAGAACAAAGTGGTTGACCATCTAAGTCGGATTTTTCAGGGAGAGACTGAGGAAGCTATACGAGACGCGTTTCCAGAGTAACATTTATACTACATGGGAAAATTTCCTAGACCTATCAGTTGGGAGGAAATAATGGCGATAACAAGTCCAGGAGATGCTGAGAAAGGAAAGTGTAAGCTGAACGCTGAACCATGGTTCGCAGACCTGGCAAAATACTTGGTCACAGGAGAGGTGCCCAGTTCGCAAGAAATTTCCCAGGCCCAAAAGATGAAGCTTAAAAGCGAGGCTAAGTATTATTTCTGGGACGATCCTTACTTATGGAGGATGGGAGCTGACCAGGTAATCAGGAGATGTATTCCCGAGTGGGAGCAGAGGGATGTACTTAATCATTGCCATGTGTTGGCGTGTGGAGGTCATTTTGGACCGAGAAAGACTGCGAGGAAAGTCCTGGACAAAGAATTTTATTGGCCTACATTACACAAGGACTCTTTTGAATTTTGTCAAAACTGTGAGAGATGCCAGCAAACTGGAGGAATTTCAAGGAGAGATGAGATGCCGCAAGTCCCAGTAATCATCTGCGAAATCTTTGACGTCTGGGGGATGGATTTCATGGGTCCATTTCCATCTTCATACGAGAATACGTTCATCCTTGTGGCCGTAGATTATGTTTCAAAGTGGATAGAAGCCAAAACAACTACTTCTTGTGAATCTAAAGAGGTGGCTAAGTTTCTTAGAACTAACATTTTCAATAGGTACGGTGTGCCCCGAGCTATTATATCTGACCAAGGGACGCATTTTCGTAACCGAACCATAGAAGCTCTGATGAGGAAATATGGAGTCCACTACAGGCTTTCTACTCCGTACCATCCTCAGTCTAATGGGCAGGCAGAGATCTCAAATAGGGAGATCAAGGCAATATTGGAGAAGACGGTGAACCCGTCAAGGAAGGACTGGAGCAAGAAGGCTCGGCGATGCATTATGGGCTTACAGGACTGCGTATAAAACTCCTATTGGGATGTCGCCCTACCGGCTGGTGTTTGGCAAGATGTGCCATCTGCCCGTGGGAGTGGAGCAAAGAGCATATTGGGCGGTGAAGGAGATTAATATGAGGCCCCAGGTGTAACATCCCATACTTTTGTGACCCTTCTTTTTATGTAATTGGAATTTTGGGGAATTCTGAAACGTTTGATTCTATGTGATTAAGTGCTTTGTATGAAATAAATTGACGTGGTTATTGTGGAATGACGAGCTTGAGATTTATGTTATTCCAATGTGGGGAAATAATTAATAGGATCATGCATTTATCCTTTCTCGAGGCGATTCATTGAAATATTCGGCCATTCCTAATTATTGAAATAATACTTCTTCTTGTGGATTTAATTAATTATTTTGGGATACTTATCCAAATTAAATCCAAACCAAATGACCCCTAAGTCGTACTACATGAAATTTGAACTCCATTTTATTTTTCCTTGGGAGTTTCGAAAATCTCTAATGGGAGATTGGATTATTTTCCTTTGATTTAATTGGTGCTTTATTGACTTCCATCCTCCGAATTTAATCCAATTAAATCATGTGATAATGTTTTTCTTCACCCAAAATAAATAGAGAGTTGGGATATTTTTCCTTGGCTTTTAAGCCTAGCATTTTCGGCCCCCTCCAATAAAATTGGAGAATGTTCTAATTGTTTCCTAATTTGTGGGATCCCTTTTTATTCAAATAAATTCCTATGCCTAATTAATTGGGGATGTGAATATTTTTCTCCTACTTTACTTCCATGTCACACGCCCCATACTATTATTTTCCTTGTGGGAATTTAATTGATTGTTACCTATTTTATGGGAGCCTTTTTCCATAAAAGAAATTACCAAATTTAAATCCTATTCTATTTAATTGGGGATTTAAATAATTCCTTGTGCAAAGACCTCAAATTTTCGGCCCCTCGCCATGTTTACTACTTGGAGATTTAATTTATTTGTTGTTCCCTTATTTATGGAATATTCACCTTTATTTCCTAATTTATGAATATTCTCTCCAAGTAAATATTGCTATATTTCCTTGTAATTAAATCAACAAATTTTGACTTCCCCACTTTCAAAAAACCACACGCCTACTTTTATTCCAATTGGGGGAATTTTATTTTTTTGTATATCTCCCACAATTTATTTAATTCATTCATGGATTCTAACCTAGACTATAAATATTAAAAAAAAAACATTAACCCTAGCCCCCATTACTCAAAAAAATCGCCCACTCCATCCTCTCCCCTCCCACACGGTTTTGTCATCTCTTCCCACTCTCCCATCTCCAAAACCTCCATTCAAGCTTTGATCTTGCATCCATTGAAGTTATCTTCGAGAACCTCCGACGAATCGCTTCATTCTACGTTTCTACCGATTCGTTTTGTCAAAGGAAGGTATATTCGCACACTTTTCCTCCTCCTTCTCTTTTGCACCATGTTTTGAGTCCCATGCATGTAGAGAGTGTAGGTTTGATAGATCGAAGTTTTAACGGGAGGGAATTGTATGTTCGTATGAACTTGTTTGGTTTTGCGTTGTTGGTTGAATTCACGTGTGATTGGATCGAAATAATTGTGAAAAATATGAGTTGGTATGCAAATATGTGTTTGAGGAATGTGTAAGCATGATGATGTGTTTTCGAGCATGAAGAATCGGTGTTTTCGTTGTGGAAATTTAAAAACCCTATTTTCGAATTTGAACCAGAATTCTGTGATGCTCGACCAGTGACTTATGATCTGTATTCGACCCATCAAACGAATGAATTTTGCTACGAAAATTTACTGAGTAAACTTCAAGATGTTTTCTGTGTCTCGTGTGAATTTCAGCCTGTTTTATCGAAAAATGAATTTTTAATAAATATTTGAAGTCGACTGCGCAAATCTGCCAGAAACGTGAGTTCTCGCCATGAATGTTTCGTTTTCTGTTTGACTGACCAAATGAACTCCGATTGATGTAATTCTTGAACTATATGAAAATTTGAAGTGTCTTCTGTGTTTTTAAATTTTCAGCCTTTTTGGGCATCGTATGAATTTATGGTGAATTTTTCAAATGAACTGCGCAATACTATCAGAAATTGTATGTTCCGACCAGAGAGTTCAATATGTGATATGACTGACTAAATGACGTGATTTCGATATGAAAATTTTCATGGATGAACTTGAATGTGTCCTCTGTATCGTGACCAAAATTTAGCATGTTTTGAGGTCGGGTGAATTTAAAGTGATTTTTACAAAACGATTGCGCAATTCTGCCAGTTTTCTGCCTTGATTAAATGACACTTAGTTTCAAGTTTAAAAGTGTTATTTGATGCATGTATGTGCAAGGAACGTGTTTAATTGTTGAAATCACTTGCGATAAGTTGAAAGGTGTTATGTGTTTTATACCTTGTGATGCATGTTGGGTTTTGGGGATTGAGGAGAAACGATGAGAGAATCGATAGGACATGCATAGTGATATGTGTTGTGTGAGACTGACTTGTGTTGTCTTGACAAGGTGGTGTGTTTTCGTGAACTCGAGGATCGAGAGTTGCTAGGTTGGGTTTGATTTTGCTAAGAGAAAGGTGGGCTTTCTTTTCAAACCTTTTTATTTTTCCGAAAAATATTATGTGGAGATACAAGGGTGGTTTAACTGTTATGTCATGCCATGGACTGTTTTTGTTATGAGATTGTGTGCCTGATGCCTAGTTCGTATGAGTTTACTCCGTTAGGCTATATGGCTGTATTGTGAAACGAATTCGGGTCCGAGTAGGGCCGTAAACCCTATCGGCTGTGTACACTGGTGGGATCGTGAGCCGTCCTTGCAAGTCGGCCGGTCTCGTGGGCGAATAGTGTGGCCACACTTTCGTCGCACTGTGGTTGTGATTGTTGGATTGATGTGAAAAGTGGGGAGATTATTTGACTGGCCAGTCTATGAAACATTTTGTGTTCTCGTGATATTTCTTTACTGCGTATAAAACTCGAGATCACTGGTATGGATGACATAACTTGATAAATGTTTTCGGCATGAGCCCATTGAGTACAACAAGTACTCAGCCCTGCAATTTCTTTTAAAAATTTTGCAGGTTGAGCGGGATGTGCGGTGGATGTTGAGCTGGCTAGAGACCTAGGATACGTTGTGTCGTCATACATAGGCGTGATCCTTGACTCTCTTGAACCTTATTTATCCGCTGCTATGTTTTAATTTATGTCTTAAGACCGTAAGTTTTTGTTTTGGTGTTGGGACATGTATGGTGGTGTTAGGATTTAAACGTGCATCTACGTTGTCTTTTGAAAATGGTATTCTCCGAATTTAAGTTAAGTGCTTGTTCTACTTTAGTTTTTAGTTATTATATTTCTTAAGTCTAATTTTTCCCTGTCTTTTTTAAAAGTATTTTATTTATGTCTTTAGAAAAAATATAACCTTAAAATCTTTAAACTAAGTTGTTTTCCTTTCTTCAAATCAATTAAGTTGTTCTTTTTAAATTGTAATCCATGCATGTCGGTCACGATCGCCGCGTTTGTGGTACCCTTGTATGGGCGGTCGTGACAGAGTGGTATCAGAGCCAGGTTCTTTCGCTCTGGTCCGAGAGTCCTTCTTTCACTTAAGTCTAAGTTAGTGAACCCTATTTGACTAGAAGTGTCACGAAGGCTCAACATCCAAAGCATCACGCTCAACCGATGAAAGTGAGGTATGTTTAAATTGTTGAAAAGTATGGAAGATTGATGCATGAAAATGTATGATGATATGATATGACGTTGACAAGTTATGCATGTGAATGAATGATATGCATAAGGATGAGTTGTAATGGAATGATTATATGAGCATGATCGGTACGATAATCTAAGCATGTATTATGTGTGTGAATATGACGTTGTGATAGTATGATTACGTGGAAGAGTATGAATGACATGATAATTAAACCACGTGTTATGTATATGTGAATACGATATTGTGATAGTATGATTTGTGGAGTATGAGCATGGTTGGCAAGATGATCTAAGCACGTGTTGTATGTGTGAATGTAATATTGTTATGGTATGATTATGTGAGACATGAGCATGATTGGCATGATGACCTTAATATGTGCTGTGTGTGTGAAATTGTTATGACGTAAGCATGTGAACATAGGAAGATGGCGTGTTTTACAAGAAAGGTGGAAATTGACGAGTTGTTGTGAGAATGTTGAAACTTTTTTGAAAAAAAAATGAGTAATCTAAAAATGTTGTCTCAAACATATATGTGAAGTGCATGAGTGTTTTGTTTGGAATGCAAATGTGATATGGGTTTTGCAATATTAATGACTAGTTGTTCTAGTGGGAAAAATATTTATGCTGTGGAAAGTTGTTGGAACTTTTTGAAAAAAAATAAAAATTCTTTGAACCTTAAACAAAAGCATGTTAGTTATTTTCTTTTGGGGAAAATTTGGATCTGGAAGTGAATGAGGAATAAGACGTAGTTATGTATGGCGATATACGTTTATGCATGTTGAATTATTTGGTACGTGAATCATGTGTAAGTAATGATTTATGGACGTTAAAGTGTGAGGTATTTTATGAAAGTGTTGATAGAAGAAAGTACGATGCTATGAACTCTGTATGCAAACATAGAATGCCCAAAATGTTTGTTTGACCGAACGATATCGAACTTAGTTGTTACAACTGCAATGTTACTTTTCTGAGTGATAAGATAAATGGAAATATGTGGTGCGAATGCGAACTCCATTGGATAATTACAAATCCACTATCGTTTTCCTGAACGATAAGAATAAAGAGAATACGAAGAGACATTACGTACAATGATGACTTCAAGAGAAGATGCTCTATGACTTAATCCTACAACGGGGAGAGATCATACTTGTGATCTAAAAGGTAAACTCTTTCTTATGTCAAAAGTGGCGATGCGACGAAAACGACTGTTATAGCACGTTGGGAGCGCGAGTATAATTACGATGTTGTAAGAGAATGGTTTTTATGAGGTGCGAAGAATATTATGAAGATATGGTTTCCGACTATAATTATTAGTGGCAACGATACGAAGAATCTCAACGTGGAATCCACAGTTCCTATAGCGATGTTACCAGTTTTGGCTCGCGAAAGATGAATGAGGAGGTGCGATTTTAATAGCTAGAACGAACATTTTAATCAACAGTTCTTACTTGAATTCTAAGAAGTTGTCTTTCAGGACCTTTCAAATAATCGTGAGCCCTTGTCTATTTAACGTCTTGTTCCACTCACTCTTTGCAAGTAACGCATATTATTCATTTTCATCCATTGAGTCATAACTCACTTTCAGTTCTTGGAGAGTGGTATTGCCTTCATAACTTTGGACACTTGGTTTGATTGTAGTCTTCTTTGACCTATTATTTATACGGACCATACTTTGTCTCCGTGAGCCTTTACTATTGAGCTTCATTCCTAAGACTGCTTGCAGTTATGTCCTTCAATACGATCACGTTTCGCAGACATGTTTCTGTGGGATATTTTCTCTGAAACTTTTGTTCAACTTTCATTTGGTCACCATGTCTGTGTCAAGTTCTTTCTTTCAGAGTGAATTCTTTTTGGTTCAGTTCATGTATCCTTTCCATAATAGAACCTTTCTTTCTACAAAATGAAGTTAAGGCCTACATTTTGTTCCTTGCCTTAACAAACTTAATCCACTTGATTTTTGTTTTCAATAGCCCCTTTGACTTTGATTGCCTTTCACAAACTTATGAACTCATTGATGTGATTCTGTCGCCATATTATGATTTTCTTGAACCATGATCAGTACCGCTTGTGACAACTGCCTACTTTCTTTCTCATCCTCATGCAACTAATCATTTCTTTTCCTCAACCCTTTAAGTCATTATTCATTGATGTGTGGACCTTTCAAATTTGGTCGAACAACTGAATTATCTTTTGGTAGCCTACTATGAGAGTTGACATTAATTTGATTTCATCCCATATTCATGACCTATCTTATGTTCTTTCAAGTTCCGAGGGGATGATCATAACTAATTGTTACAATTCAAAATCGGTTCATATCCAAGTCAAGACTGTTTGACTAAAGTTTGTGTAAGGAGAGTTAGGAGTAGTAGCTCGGCTTTTGCACGTTATACCTTTGGAGAATGTAGACATAATCTTGGGAATGGATTGGATTACCTAGAACCACGCAATGATTCACTGTAAAGAGAGACAGATTTCTTTTCAAGCCCCGGGCAAAGAGCCAGCTATCCTGTATGGGATCTCCATGAACAGACGAACCTCTATAATCTCTGCTTTACAAGCAACTACAATGATAAGAAAAGGGCGTCCGACATATCTGGTGTACTTGAATGGGGAGGAAAAGAAGGAGTTGAAAGTGGAAGACGTGGCAGTAGTGCGAGATTTTCCGATGTGTTTCCAGAAGCTTTGCCAGGACCGCCACCGACAGACAAGTGGAGTTCACTTTTGATTTGGAACCAGGGTCGGCGCCAGTATCAAAGGCGCCATACCGAATGGCCCTAAGGAGTTGGCGAGTTGAAGGTTCAGTTGCAGAACTGTTAGACTTGGGTTTCATTCGACCCAGTGTGTCACCATGGGGAGCGCCAGTTTTTGTTCGTTAAGAAGAAGGATGGAACGATGAGATGTGCATCGACTACCGAGAGCTTAACAAGATGACCTTGAAGAATAAGTACCCACTGCCAAGGATTGACGACTTGTTTGACCGGCTTCGAGGAGGGCGTATCTCGAAAATGGATTTGAGATCAGGGTATCATCAACTAAAGGTCCGACGAGAGGATGTGCTAAGACTGCTTTTCGCACTCGCTATGGCCATTATGAGTTCGTCGTGATGCCATTGGGGCTGACCAACGCCCCAGCCGTTTTCATGGACTTGATGAACCGAGTTTTCCACGAGTATCTTGACAAGTTGTGTTAGTCTTCATCGACGACGTGTTGGTATACTCGAAGAACGAGGAGGAGCATGGGACAGCACCTACGAACAGTGTTGGAAACGTTGCAAGAGAGAAACTTTATGCCAAGTTTAGTAAGTGTGAGTTTTGGTTGACTCGAGTGAACTTCCTTGGTCATATTGTGACGGCAAATGGGATTCAAGTAGACCCAGCAAAGGTCGAGGCCGTACAGAATTGGAAATCACCGAAAACGCTAAGTGAAATCCGCAGTTTCTTGGGATTGGCGGGATATTATCGACGCTTCATTGAAGGATTCTCTAAAATTGCGAGACCGATGACGCAACTACTTAAGAAGGGAATCAAAGTGGTTTGGACGCTAGAGTGTGAGGCGAGTTTCCAACTGTTGAAAGAGAAATTGACTACAGCACCAGTCCTAGCGGTACCAGAACCCGACAAGGACTTCGCCGTCTACACGGACGCGTCAAAAGTAGGACTAGGATGCGTGTTGATGCAGGATGGGAAGGTGATAGCATATGCTTCCCGACAGTTGAGACCAAATGAGTTGAATTTTCCGACGCATGATTTGGAGTTAGCAGCAGTGGTGCACGCGCTGAAAATTTGGAGACATCATCTCTATGGAGTGAGATGCGAAATCTATACGGACCACAAGAGTCTCAAGTACTTCTCGAGCAGAAGGAGCTAAACATGCGCAACGACGTTGGTAGAGGTCGTGAAAGACTATGACTGTGGTATTAATTACCATCAGGCAAGGCGAACGTGGTCGCGATCCTTGAGTAGGAAGAACCAACCTCAACTAGCTTATTTCCTAACGCAAGAGGAAGCTTTGATTCACGAGTTTGACAAGATGAGTTTGGAAATAGTGAAAGCGCCGAGACAGTAGGTGCAAAATTGGCGAGCACTAGTGATTGAGCAGATTTGAGAACAAAACTCATAGAAGCCCAGCGACGTGAATGGAAAGTTGGAGGAATTACGCGCGAAAGTGAGAGCCGAGAAGCTTGATCATTACCTCGAGGAGGCGGATAATGCCTTGACGTACGATGGACGATTGTGTGTGCCAAGCGATGAGGTGCTAAGGAGGAGATTTTTGAGTGAAGCGCACGACACGCCTTACACGAACCGCACACCCGGAAGCACGAAGATGTATCGGGATTTGAAGCAACGGTTTTGGTGAATGGGGAAAGGGGATGTAGCGCATATGTGGAACGATGTCTAGCATGCAACAGTGAAGGCTTACACCAACGACCATATGGGAAGTTGCAAACGCTCGAAATTCCTGAATGGAAGTGGGAGCATCTAGCTATGGATTTGTGACGGGTTTGCCAAGGTCACCGAAGGGCAACACTGCGATCTGGGTGATCATTGATCGACTTACTAAAAGCGCGCACTTCTTACGATTAGATTACTTATGGCGCGGACAAACTAGCAAAGCTCTACGTGAACGAGATTGTGCGATTGCACGGAGTGCCAAAGACCATTGTATCCGACCGCGATACGAAGTTCACATCAAAGTTTTGGATGAGTATGCAACGCGAATTGGGCACGAAGATTTATGCTTATTAACTTCCTTGGAGGATACAAAAATTTTAATTTTTACTTGTTGTAAATTTGAAAAGGTTATGGTTAATCAATCAAACTTCTACATAAGTTTATGACAAATGGTTAAAATATTCCTGTATTGTGCAGTGGCAAAAAAATGTCAATATGATCGTCAATCCTTCTATTCTGCAAATTTCTCTAAAGAAAACAAACTCGAGGGCCAAAAATTACATAGAATGGAAACAAAATCCTTGGAATCATTCTCACAGAGATGAGTACATCTGGTTACTCACAACCCGCACCTCCAGTGCCACCAGCTAACGCTGCGGCAGGAGTCAGAGATGCACACGGACGGTGGCATAAGGCGAATGAGATGGCTAAGTGCTATATGTTGGCATCTATGTCATCAGTACTCAAGCATCAGCAATCAGCCATGGAAACTGCCGCCGAGATCATGCAGAATCTCAAGAATCTTTTTGGTACTCAGAATCGAACGACTAAGTCTCAAGCCTTCGTAGTATCATGTCGAAGACTATGAAGGAAGGCTCGTCTGTGAGGGACCATGTCCTCTAGATGATGGGCCACATCAACCAAATTGAGTCTTGGGGATGATCGATCCCGAGTCCCAGGTGACTATTATCCTTCATAGTCTTCCCCCTAGCTTCCAGCAGTTCAGCTCAACTTCGAGATGAACAAAAGGAACTACACCTTGGCAGAGCTGTTGACTGAACTTCAGTCGGCAAAGGACCTTATGGTCCAGGCTAAGGTGGCCATGATGACTTCGGCGCCTCGTTCCTCTGGCTTCAAGCCTAGCGCGGGAAAAAGGCAGGCACCGAACTCAGGACCGGCCAAGATAGCTAAGGGAAAGAAGAAAAGAGGGCAAACAAGAAGCCACGGGGAAGTATTTCAAGTGCGAGAGAAGGGGCATTGGAAGCCAGATTGTCCTAAAAAGGGCAAGGCTACAGGTATGCACCAAGATTTAGTAGTCGAGTCATGTTTGGCTTCGAAGTCTACTTGCACTTGGGTTATTGACACTGGAGCCACTGATCATATTTGTTTTGATCCTGACTTAATGCAGGTGACAAGACGGCTATGTGATCGTGAGATGGAGGTCCAGCTGGGCGACGCTACAAAAGTGGCGGCCGTAGCAGTGGGAGACATTTATTTACGTTTTAGTAATGATAGATTTTTTATTTTGAAGAATTTTTGTTGATACCTTCTTTAGAAGAAATTTAATTACAGTTTCTAAATTAGTTTTTGATGGATATTGGATTTCTTTTAATCACAATTGTGTTATTAAGAAAGATGGTTCTTATATCTGTCGTGGTATCATGGAAAACAATATGTACACAATCACATCTACACAGTTTATAATCGCAAATCAGAACTCAATACAACATCGAAAATTTCAAAGAAACGAAAGGAACCTTCAAGTTCAATGAACGAAACATACTTATGGCACCTTAGACTTGGTTATGCCAATGAAAGGAGGATCCATTCTCTTGTCCAACAAGATCTTATTAAAGATCAAGAGGAGGAACTTTTCATAAGTGTGAGTCATGCTTAGAAGGCAAGATGACCAAGAGGCCTTTTAAGGCTAAGGGTAATAGGGCCAAGGAAGTACTTGAGCTCGTTCATTCCGATGTATGTGTTCCAATGTCTACTGAGGCAAGAGGTGGTTTTCGATACTTCATCACATTTATTGATGACTTCTCGAAAATTGGATACGTCTATTTGATGCGCCACAAGTCAGAGTCTTTTGATAAGTTCAAGGACTTTAAGACTCTTGTGGAGAAGTATCATGGTAAGAGTATCAAAAGCCTACGATCTGATCGTGGAGGCGAGTACCTCAGTGCTGAGTTTTGGACTACTTGTCGGAGTCGGGAATTGAATCCCAACTGACTGCGCCGGGCACGCCCAGCAGAACGGCGTGGCTGAAAGAAGGAACAGGACTTCTTATGAACATGGTCCGATCGATGATGAGTTATGCACGGCTACCTACTTCGTTTGGGGACATGCCTTGCTTTCTGCAAGCCATATTTAGACAATTTACCATCAAAATCTGTACCTACTACTCCTTATGAGTTGTGGACTGGGCGCAGCCCAATCTAGCACATCTCAAGATTTGGGGTTACCCGGCTCATGTATTGGAAAATGATCCAACTAAGCTAGGAAAAAGGACGGAGGTATGTTTGTTTATAGGGTACCCAGAGGAACGAAAGCTTATAAATTCTTTAGTCTCCGAGATAAGAAAGTTATTGTGAGCACTCACGCCACATTCTTAGAGGAAGACTATGTAATGAATCATAAACCCAGTGGGGAAGTGGCTCTTGATGAGCTAACTTCTGTCATAAATTCCATTAACCAAGAACGAGTACCAAGTGTACAAAAAATTCCAGAAACTTCAACTTCTATTCAAGAATTGTAGTGCCGCGCCGCAGTGGGAGGGTCTCACATGAGCCCGAAAGATACATTGGTTGGGGGAATATATGGATCACTCCTCAGACAGCAATGTATTTGTAACACCCGTACTTTAAGTACGAATCTAATTTATGTAACGAAATAATTGTTAAAATTAATTCTAATATTATGCTCCTCGATAAATATGTTTTGGGAAGTAGTATGTTTTATGTGTTTAATGTGAAAGGGGACGTACTTTTTTTTAGTTAATTATGAACGTTGGGAGACATGTTGAAGGTCTCGTTGAAGGAATGACGACGATATTGCTATATTTAGCATGATGAAGGAAATACGTGGAGATGAATATTTCTTATGGAGACGACATGCGTAAATCGAGAATGGTTGAAGGAATTATATTTGGAACAACACCAAATATAAGTTGTGCCGTTAAACGTACTTTAATTTTTGTTTGTGAAGAACGAGTTAACAAAATTAAATAAAGACCCGTGAATTTTATTTATCGAAGTAAAATACGAAAATATAAAGTATGAATTTATTTTGGACTTTGCAAATTTAAGTAGAGTCCAATTGTCTATCTACAAAATAGCTTGGACCCTAGTTATTTAAAATCTAACTAAATAATAATATTTCTATCATGGGCTTACATTAACTTGAGCCCAACAACACAATTTAATTGGAGCCCAAATCTATCCAAGAAAATGGAAGCAAGCCCAAGAAATTTTTTCTTCCTTCCTTCTCCCTTCCACCTCTCGGCCGAATGTTCCAGGGAGGCTCTCCACCTCCAACTCTCTTCACCTTCCATCTTCCCTCAGTAACTCACAAAGAAATCAAGAGTCACTTAAGTGTTAAACTTATTTATCTTTTCCCCACCCTTCCACTTCAACACTTCAAGCAAAATAAAAGAAAAAAAAACAGTGAGAGTGAGAGAGGGAGCCGAGAGTGCCGAGAAAGGGAGCAGGAGGAGGATTTTTCACCATTCTTGTCCATTCACCACCAAAACCAAACCAATTTGAGGTATAATCTCTCTTCCATCCACAATGCATGAATTGTTGTATATACATATTGCCTACATCATTCCATAATTCATTTCCATGACCAACTCAAACAATTCAACAATTAAAACTAATCGAACGCTCGCCGAACGTAATCGAACACGCGAAAGAACGTAACTTGATGATAAAAATACACCTTGTGGGTTGAAACGGGGATGTTCGGAGTGGTTTCGGGTAAGGGGAGACTGTCGGCAGCGGCTGACCGCGGCGGACAGCGGCGGTTCTCGACGGCTCGGCGGCAGTGGCGACCCCAGCGCTGTCCGGCGACTCCAGCGACGGCGGTCGGCGACCTGCAGTCCCTCCGGCGGCGCAACAGCAGCAGCTTCTCTCCCCCGTGGCAGCAGCAGTGGCGTCGCGGCGAGACAGCAGCGGCTTCGCAACTTCCCGCGACTCTGGCGGCGGTAAGCCGGAGCGAGCGGCGGGATGGGGAAAGTTTGCGTTTCTGTGATTCAGTCGATTTGGGGAAGGAAGTAAGATAGAGAGAGAGATAAAAGAATGGGGCTTGTTTTAAAAAATGTTTTGGGCCTTTACTTTTTGGGCCAAATTTTATTTAGGGGAGTATTTAATTTTAAGTCGGGCCTTTCTTTTTGGGGCTTTTAAATTTATTTGGAAGTAGGAAATGAGGAAGATAATTAAGGTGTGGGCCGATAACTCAAACGTAAAGAATAATTTAAGTTAATCGCGGGAAAATTTAATTTAAATTCTCGGAATGATTTTGAAGGATGAATAATTCTATCCTAATTGTAAAAAAATATTTTCAACGATAAATAATTGCGATAATTAAAGTATACACTTAAATAATTTTTTAGAAATTATTTTCGACGACATGGAAAATACGAGGAGCCAACGCAGGAAAGAACGAGCGTAAGCGGCCGACCAGCGTCGCACGCGACGCCTTGGGCGGCCGCCGAATAATCGAAAACGCATGAAAACTTAGAAAATGAATTAAAAGATTTTAATTAGAGTGCATGCATTCTAAATACCTTCGTTACCGAGAATTGATGTGAACTTTATGTATTTTCCGAAAACGTGGTTCGTACGCACGCTAAAAGTCGGAACGAGGAACTATTTACGGAAATCCTAAGCTTTTGAGGTGGGCTTTTTACTTTAACTTTTATTTTAAATTGGTATGTTTATGGTGTAATAAGAAATGTTTTTAAATAGTATGTCATGCCGTGTTTTATGTTTTGAAATTACCTATCTGATTGTCTACTAGAATAAAACTCTACTAGACTTTGATGGTTAACGAATTCGGGTCTAACTAGGGTCTAAGCCCTACTTAGGCAAGTGCACTGAAGGGGATCGTGAGCCGTCCCCTAGGTCGGCCAGTCCAGTGATCGAGTTTGTGGCCACATTCTCGTTTCACATGATGGTTCAGATATGGTATATGATGAAGGATGATGTTTGTCTGCGCAGACACTATTTTTTTTAAGGAATGATTTTGGTGTTTCTCGGCCTTTTTAAAGTAAAACCTGAGATTCACTCTATGATGGCTTAACATATCTTAGCGATAAATGTATTTCGGGCATGAGTTCACTGGGTGCATCAAGTACTCAGCCCCTGCATATTTTTTCCCTATGTGCAGGTTGAGCAAGGTCGGGAGGCGGAGGATGTTGAGCGATGATTCAAGAAACATATTCAATAATTGTTCCGGTTACTATTGTGTCTTCATAGCTAAACTCTCATGTGCTTCCGCTACTCTACGTTTTTAAGAATCTCTTTACTTTCCTTTGAGTTGTCAAACTATGTCACTTACGTTATGTATTTTCGGAATTTGAACATTGTTTGATTAAAGAAATTTCATCTTTTGATCGATATTTCGGATTCCCTTGATTGCTAGCCCCTTCTTCCCCGCTTCTTAATTTCCCCACTAGTCACGATTCTCCGTGCTTCCTATCCTTAGGAAATGCGGTCGTGACAGAATGGTATCAGAGCAATTTTTCCTTCCGCTCTGGACCGAGAGTCTTTTATTCAATCTAGTCTAGACTCGTTTCGCTAGACTAAAAGAGTATTCATTGAAGGCTCAACATTCCGTCTCGCCGCGCTCAACAAGAAAGAAGGTAAAATGTTTTGGATAAGGCATGTTGGATGTGATGAAGAATGTGATATGACTTCAAGGGCCTTAGATGTAGGCTAGTAATACGCGCGAACTTCTTTCGCTTAAAGACGATATGTGAATTGATGGAACGAATGAGGCGTAGAAAATAGCAAATTTCAAGGGATGATGAGATGACGGGACAAGGATAACCTTGTGAAGCGCGACTAACGCTAGATCGAAAGATTGACGAAATTGCAATTTACTACGTTTATAAAATACGAAACATCTATCCTTAGATGATAACCTAAAAAGAAAGAATTGTTATGACCTTTTCCTTTGGAAATCAACAGGTATATCCACAGTAGCACGTATGACGTTCTCTACGCGTTTTTATCCTTCTCTACCTTGCTTATTCTTTTTCTTCGACTCGTTACTAAGGGAACTTACTTTTATGTAGATGGCGATCATGATCCACGCACCGCTAAGGGGAAGGTACGTCAAGAATGGACTGCGGGCAGTGGAACTGTATCGGGGGTTCGAGAGGGACGAGAGGGCCCCTTTGATGTGCTATGTTTCCGACTACTTGGCACTATAGCGGGATGCTCATGGGTGTGGAGTGAGGCACTATGAAGGTATTAAGAGATTGATTGATGGATTCCGACGCCTTGGAATAAGTGGGCCGACGAGGTTTCGCGGCCATACATTTGGCATAAGCTCCCCGACTATAGTGTGCAACGAGACATGCATGGTTTTGTGAAAGTTCTCTTGGAAGCCCTGGTCGATGCTCGTGACGGACCACCAACCTATGCCCAACCTAGGAGGGAGGCATCCTCATCGAGTCGCAGCCCCTACAGCGGGGGTCGGTACGAGGGTGAGACGCCGCAACCAAACTTCCCCAAGAGGAGGAGCTTGGAATGCGTACCTCCTCACCTCCCGTGACGGAAGTCCTTGTGGTCGATAAGCATATTGACGTAGCTACTTATGTGAGGGAGAACGATGAGGAAGAGGAGGAAGATCCTCTTGAAGATGAAGAAGAACCCCTTGAGGATGAGGAAGAACCTCTTGAAGACGAGGAGGATCCCATGGAGGAAGAGGATGACCCCGAGGAAGAGCCCCTTGAAAGGGAGATTGAAGTCGAAAGCAAGGGAGTGGTGAACGTTGAGAGAGCTCCCAAGGAGTAGTGATCTCTTTCTGTTTTGTTAGCTTTCGAATGTTTTGTTTTGACGAACTGTGTAATGTTTTCTTTGAAGTTTTGGTTTTCCTTGTTGCAAAGACCTTGTGGAAACACGTACTTGTTTTGTTTTAAGTTAATAAAATTCCCGTTGTTTTACCGTTGTGCTCGTTTTACCTTGTTATGTATGAGAAAACTTGTGAAAGCGCTTTTGGAAAGGTTGTGTGGTGTGGTGTGGTGATGGTAAATTCGGACTTTTGTACTAACACGTGTGTTGAACAGAATGCCTCCCCGACGTGCAGCCGTTCATCACGAGAATGAGGCAAGCAACGAGACCCAAAGTAATGTGGGCCCTGAAGGACAACCACCACCACCACCACCACCTCCACCACCGCCACAGCCGAAACGAAACATTGAGAAGGAGTTTCGGAAGGAACGTCCTCGCGTATTCGATGGAATGGGAGATCCGGCTAAGGCTGAGACCTGGATTCGGGCCATAGAACGCATCTTCAAGTTCTTAAGATGCACTGATCAGGAGCACCTATCGTGCGTGACCTACCAGCTTACCGGGTCCGCAGAGTTTTAGTGGGAGACCAAGCAGCGGACGATGACGCAGGAACAACTGGACGCCCTGACGTGGGAAGACTTCAAGGAGGAACTGTATGAAAAATATATTCCGAGGAGTTACCGCAAGGCTAAGGAGGCCGAGTTCTACAATCTGAAGCAAGGGCGGATGACAGTGACGGAATATGACCGTGCTCTATGCGATATGTCTCGATATGCACCAGAGCAGGTAAATACTGACGAGAAGATGGCGGAAAAGTTTTGTGCCAGTCTGAGGCACGAAATTAGGATGGCTTTGGCATGCCGTGGAAGGCTCTCGTATGCCGAGTCGTTGTCTCATGCACTGGACGTGGAGGAAGCAATGCCACGGGAAAAGACAGTTACACCCACTACTCCAACACCACCGACGCCACAATAGAATTTCCAAGACAAAAGAAAGTGGGACGGGAACCGCGAACCCTTTGACAACGAGAGGTTCCAAGGTACCCCAAACTCTGCCCGGGGAAAAGGAAAACAAACTACTCCATACCAAAGTGGAGAGTACCGTCAGAGAGCACCTCCTTGCGCCAAATGTCAGAAGAATCACATGGGGGAATGCAGAGTCGGGACAAACGTGTGCTACAAATGTGGTGGAGTTGGACACTTCGCCAAAGAGTGCCCGAACAACAATAACACTGGAGTTGGGGGAACACCGAATGGGCCTCGAGGGAATCCTACACCACCTCAGCAGTCGCAGCAGCGTCGCCTACCATATCCCACTCAAGCTAGGGCCTATGCCTTGGGACGCAAGCAAGCTAAAGCCGCACAGGGAGATCAAAAACAGGATAATCTGGCAGGTATGGGGACATTACTTGACATGCTTGTTGCTGTTCTGTTTGATACGGGTGCGTCGCACTCCTTTATATCGCACTCCTGCGTAAATGCTTTATGACTACCTGTTGATGAACTTGAACATAAGATGAACGTGAACTCACCGGTAGGAGGCCTTATAGACATTTCACAATCTTGCTCGAACATAGAATTCATGGTGGGGGAACTTAGCTTAACGGCTCACAACCTACATGTTATGTCAATGGATAACGTTGACATTATTCTGGGGATGGACTGGCTAGCTGAAAACTATGCCACTATTCGATGCCAAAAGAGGCAAATCTCGTTACAAACCCTGGGGAAGGAGCCCTCTACCTTCCACGGGATTTCGATGAATCAGCGGACTTGCGTGATATCGGCACTTCAAGCAACTACGATGATTAGAAAGGGGCATCCTGCCTATCTCGTTTACCTGCAAGGACATGACAAGAAGGAAAGAAAAGTTGAAGATGTGGCGGTAGTACGTGAGTTCCCCGACGTGTTTCCCGACGCGTTGCCAGGACCTCCGCCTGACCGACAGTTGGAGTTTACTATCGATCTGGAACCAGGAGCCGCACCAGTATCGAAAGCACCTTATAGGATGGCACCGAAAGAGTTGGAAGAACTCAAAATCCAGCTACAAGAACTACTGGACTTGGGTTTTATAAGACCTAGCGTATCGCCGTGGGGAGCACCTGTGCTGTTTGTGAAGAAGAAAGACGGGACACTGAGAATGTGCATAGACTACTGGGAATTGAACAAATTAACTCTCAAGAACAAGTATCCTCTGCCGAGAATAGATGACCTGTTCGACCAACTCAGGGGAGCAGGGGTATTTTCTAAAATGGATTTAAGGTCAGGATATCACCAGCTGAGGGTACGAAGAGAAGACATACCCAAGACGACGTTCCGAACGAGGTATGGGCATTATGAGTTTGTAGTAATGCCGTTTGGACTGACAAATGCACCTGCAGTATTTATGGACTTAATGAATCGAGTATTCCACCCATACTTGGACAAGTTCGTCCTGGTGTTCATAGATGATGTGCTGGTTTACTCGAAGAACGAAAAATAGCATGAGGAGCACCTAAGGATCACGCTAGAGACACTGAGAACGGAGAAGTTGTACGCCAAGTTCAGTAAGTGTGATTTCTGGCTAAGGGAAGTAAATTTTATAGGGCATACTGTGACGGCCGAAGGAATTCGAGTTGACCCCGCAAAGGTGGAGGCCGTACAACACTTGAAGGTGCCAAAGACCCCAAATGAGATTCGGAGTTTCCTGGAACTGGCAGGATACTACCGGAGATTTATTGAAGGATTTTCAAAAATCGCAAGGCCGATGACTCAACAACTGAAGAAGGGGACCAAGGTCAATTGGACACCGGAGTGTGAAGCTAGTTTCCAGTTGTTGAAGGAGAAGTTGACCACCGCACCTATTCTGGCCGTGCCGGAATCGGGAGTAGACTATGTGGTTTACACTGACGCTTCTAAGGCTGGACTTGGATGTGTTTTGATGCAGAACGGTAAGGTGATTGCCTATGCTTCACGTCAGTTGAGGCCACACGAGCTGAACTACCCTACTCATGACCTGGAATTAGCAGCCGTTGTGCATACATTAAAGATTTGGAGGCACCATCTCTACGGAGTTCGGTGTGAGATTTTTACCGATCACAAGAGTCTGAAATACTTCTTTGAATAGAAAGACTTGAACATGAGGCAACGCAGATGGCTCGAGCTAGTCAAGGATTATGACTGTGGTATTAACTACTATACGGGCAAAGCAAACGTAGTGGCAGATGCATTGAGCCGGAAAGCCCAACCACAATTGGCTACCTTTCTCACTCAGGAAGTGGAGTTGATTCGCGAATTCAACAAGATGTGATTGGAAGTAGTGAGAGCCTCGGAGACCGTGAAAGGAAAGATCGCCACCTTGGTAGTTGTACCCGATCTGCGAACAAGGATAAGAGAGGGTCAACGCAATGATGAAAATTTGGAGAAAGTTCGACTGAAGGTGAGGAAGGGCGAGCAAGAGAAATTTTGAGAGGAGGCTGATAATGCCTTCACTTACGAAGGGAGACTTTGTGTGCCGAGCGACGAAGGACTTCGAAATGAAATTTTGACCGAGGCACACTAGACTCCATACACCGCTCATCCTGGAAGTACAAAGATGTACCAGGACTTGAAGGGATCATTCTGGTGGGATGGAATGAAGAGGGACATAGCTTCGTTTGTGGAGAAATGCTTGGCGTGTCAACAAGTAAAAGCTTTACATCAACGACCCTATGGGAAGCTGCAACTGTTGGAAATTGGAACATATCACCATGGATTTCGTGACGGGTTTACCAAAGATCCGGCAAGGGAATACAGCCATTTGGGTAATCATAGACCGCCTCACCAAGAGTGTGCATTTTATACCTATCCCTATAACTCATGGATCCGACAAACTAGCCCGGATTTATGTGAAAGAAATCATTCGACTACACGAAGTGCCAGTAACAATCACGTCAGACCGAGACAGCAGGTTTACTTCAAGATTTTGGATAAGCCTACAAAGAGAGCTTGGTACTCGACTGAATTTTAGTACTGCTTTCCATCCACAAACCGATGGACAGTCCGAGAGAACGATTCAAACTCTCAAGGACATGTTGAGAGCCGTGGTTCTCGACAGATGAGAAAATTGGGAAGTTGTACTACCATTCGATCCCAAACACATGGTTCATCGGGAGGAAATGATTTTGAATCCCGACTTGAGTTATGAGGAGAAGCCCAAAGCTATTCTAGACAAGAAAGTGCAAGAATTGAGAAATAAGTCGATCGCGTCCGTGAAAGTACTTTGGAAACACCATGGTCATGAAGAGGCTACTTGGGAACTGGAGGATAAAATATAAGAGAAATACTCAGAGTTTTTCATAAGAAATGAGTAAATTTCAGGACGAAAGCTATTGTGAGCACTCACGAGATAAGAAAGCTTATGAATTCTTTAGTCTCCGAGATAAGAAAGTTATTGTGAGCACTCACGCCACATTCTTAGAGGAAGACTATGTAATGAATCATAAACCCAGTGGTGAAGTGGGTCTTGATGAGCTAACTTCTGTCACAAATTCCATTAACCAAGAACGAGTACCAAGTGTACAAACAATTCCAGAAACTTCAACTTCTATTCCAAGAATTGTAGTGCCGCGCCGCAGTGGGAGGGTCTCACATGAGCCCGAAAGATACATTGGTTTGGGGGAATCTATGGATCACTCCTCAGACAGCAATGTATTTGTAACACTCGTACCTTTAAGTACGAATCTAATTTATGTAACGAAATAATTGATAAAATTATTTCGAATATTATGCTCCTCGATAAATGTGTTTTGGGAAGTAGTATGTTTTATGTGTTTAATGTGAAAGGGGACGTACTTTTTTTTAGTTAATTATGAACGTTGGGAGACATGTTGAAGGTCTCGTTGAAGGAATGACGACGATATTGCTATATTTAGCATGATGAACGAAATACGTGGAGATGAATATTTTCTTATGGAAGATGACGTGCGTAAATCGAGGAATGGTTGAAGGAATTTTATTTGGAACAACACCAAATATAAGTTGTGCCGTTAAACGTACTTTAATTTTTGTTTGTGAAGAACGAGTTAACAAAATTAAATAAAGACCCGTGAATTTTAATTATCGAAGTAAAATACGAAAATATAAAGTATAAATTTATTTTGGCTTTGCAAATTTAAGTAGAGTCCAATTGTCTATCTACAAAATAGCTTGGACCCTAGTTATTTAAAAATCTAACTAAATAATAATATTTCTAACATGGGCTTACATTAACTTGAGCCCAACAACACAATTTAATTGGAGCCCTAATCTATCCAAGAAATGGGAGCAAGCCCAAGAAATTTTTTCTTCCTTCCTTCTCCCTTCCACCTCTCGGCCGAATGTTCCAGGGAGGCTATCCACCTCCAACTCTCTTCACCTTCCATCTTCCCTCAGTAACTCCACAAAGAAATCAAGAGTCACTTAAGTGTTAAACTTATTTATCTTTTCCCCACCCTTCCACTTCAACACTTCAAGCAAAACAAAAGAAAAAAAAAACAGTGAGAGTTAGAGAGGGAGCCGAGAGTGCCGTGAAAGGGAGCAGGAGGAGGATTTTTCACCATTCTTGTCCATTCACCACCAAAACCAAACCAATTTGAGGTATAATCTCTCTTCCATCCACAATGCATGAATTGTTGTATATACATATTGCCTACATCATACCATAATTCATTTCCATGACCAACTCAATCAATTCAACAATTAAAACTAATCGAGCGCTCGCCGAACGTAATCGAACACGCGAAAGAATGTAACTTGAAGATAAAAATACACCTTGCGGGTTGAAACGGAGTTGTTCGGAGTGGTTTCGGGGAAGGGGAGACTGCCGGCAGCGGCTGACCGCAGCGGACAGCGGCGGTTCTTGACGACTCGGCGGTAGTGGCGACCCCAGCGCTGTCCGGCGACTCCAGCGACGGCGGTCGGCGACCAGCAGTCCCTCCGGCGGCGCAACAGCAGCAGCTTCTCTCCCACGTGGCAGCAGCAGTGGCGTCGCGGCGAGACAGCAGCGGCTTCGCGACTTCACGGCGACTCCGGCGGCGGTAAGCCGGAGCGAGCGGCGGGATGGGGAAAGTCTGCGTTTCTGTGATTCAGTCGATTTGGGGGAGGGAGTAAGATAGAGAGAGAGAGATAAAAGAATTGGGCTTGTTTTAAAAAATGTTTTGGGCCTTTACTTTTTGGGCCAAATTTTATTTAGGGGAGGATTTAATTTTAAGTCGGGCCTTTCTTTTTGGGGCTTTTAAATTTATTTGGAAGTAGGAAATGAGGAAGATAATTAAGGTGTTGCCCGATAACTCAATCGTAAAGAATAATTTAAGTTAATCGAGGGAAAATATAATTTAAATTCCCAGAATGATTTTGAAGGATGAATAATTCTATCCTAATTGTAAAAAAATATATTTTCAACGATAAATAATTGCGATAATTAAAGTATACGCTTAAATAATTTTTTAGAAATTATTTTCGACGACATGGAAAATACGAGGAGCCAACGCAGGAAGAACGAGCGTAAGCCGCCGACCGGCGTCGCACGCGACGCCTTGGGCAGCCGCCGAATAATCGAAAACGCATGAAAACCGAGAAAATGAATTAAAAGATTTTGATTAGAGTGCATGCATTCTAAATACCTTTGTTACCGAGAATTGATGTGAACTTTATGTATTTTCTGAAAAGGTGGTTCGTACGCACGCTAAAAGTCGGAACGAGGAACTATTTACGGAAATCCTAAGCTTTTGAGGTTGGCTTTATTACTTTAATTTATTTTAAATTGGTATGTTTATGGTGTAATAAGGATGGTTTTTAAATAGTATGTCATGCCGTGTTTTATGTTTTGAAATTGCCTATCTGATTGTCTACTAGAATAAAACTCTACTAGACTTTGATGGTTAACGAATTCAGGTCTAACTAGGGTCTAAGCCCTACTTAGGCTAGTGCACTGATGGGGATCGTGAGCCGTCCCCTAGGTCGGCCGGTCCAGTGATCGAGTTTGTGGCCACATTCTCATTTCACATGATGGTTCAGATACGGTATATGATGAAGGATGATGTTTGTCTGCGCAGACACTATTTTTTTTAAGGAATGATTTTGGTGTTTCTCGGCCTTTTTAAAGTAAAACCCGAGATTCACTCTATGATGGCTTGACATATCTTAGCGATAAATGTATTTCGGGCATGAGTTCACTGGGTGCATCAAGTACTCAGCCCCTGCATATGTTTTCCCTATGTGCAGGTTGAGCGAGGTCGGGAGGCGGAGGATGTTGAGCGATGATTCAAGAAACATATTCAATAATTGTTCCGGTTACTATTGTGTCTTCATACATAGTAGTAGCTAAACTCTCATTTGCTTCCGCTACTCTACGTTTTTAAGAATCTCTTTACTTTCCTTTGAGTTGTCAAACTATGTCACTTACGTTATGTATTTTCGGGATTTGAACATTGTTTGATTAATGAAATTTCATCTTTTGATCGATATTTCGGATTCCCTTTATTGCTACCCCCTTCTTCCCCGCTTCTTAATTTCCCCACTAGTCACGATTCCTCGTGCTTCCTATCCTTAGGAAATGCGGTCGTGACAGTATTAGATCCCTAGAACTTTGCGGAAGCGCAGGTAGATGTCGATCATTGCGAATGGGTAAAAGTAATGGATTCGGAACTACAATCTATGATAGACAAAGACGTCTACGATTTGTCCGTCCTACCCGAAGGCTGTACTGCCATTGGGAGCAAGTGGATATATAAACGTAAACGTGGACCCGATGGATGAGTTAAAGTCTTCAAGGCAAGATTAGTAGCTAAGGGGTATACCCAAAAGGAAGGTGTCGATTCCGACGAGACTTTCTCCCCAGTGGCCATGCTCAAATCGATCCGGATACTATTGTCTATAGCAGCTTATATGGATTGGGATGTATGGCAGATGGACGTTAAGACTGCGTTTCTAAATGGCGGTCTTGAGGAGACCATCTACATGGAACAACCCGAAGGTTATACCATAAAGGGCAAGGAACACATGGTTTGGAAGCTTAAGAAGGCCATTTATGGCCTCAAGCATCTAGATCATGGAACCAATGTTTCGATCAAACTGTTTGCAAGTTTGGATTCGAAAAATGCCCAAGTGAAAGCTGTGTGTACAAGAAGGTTGAATGTAGTGTTCTTAATTTTATATGTAGATGACATTCTATTAATTGGAAACAATAAAAAGATGTTGTCATCAGTACGAACATGGTTGTCAAACCAGTTCGAGATGAAGGATATGGGAGACACGGGACACATCCTCGGGATCAAGGTTCTTAGGAATCGAGAAAAAAAGATGTTGGGCTTATCTCAAGAACCTTACATCGAAACAGTACTTAGTCGCTTTAGCATGCAGGACGCCAAGAAAGGTTTCTTACCTTTTAGACATGGCATTCATCTATCTCAAGAGATGTGCCCCAAAACGCCGTCAGAGATACAAGCAATGAGAAGAATTTCATATGCTTCGGCAGTTGGAAGTCTCATGTATGCTATGCTTTGTACGGGGCCTAATATTTGCTTTGCTGTTGGCATGGTGCAAGATATCGGCCAAGGACATTGGACTGCCGTAAAGAACATACTCAAGTACCTTAAACGGACTTAGGACTATGCTCTAGTTTACAATGCAGTCGAACTCTGTCCTTTGGGATATTATGACTCAGACTTTCAAGCTGATCAGGACTCGAGAAAATCTACTTCAGGATATGTGTTCACCTTAGGAGGAGGAGCCGTAATTTGGAAGAGTGTGAAGCAGAAATGCATCGCGGACTCGACCATGGAAGCTGAGTATGTGGCCGCTTCGGAGGCTGCAAAAGAGGTAGTATGGTTCAAGAACTTCCTTATGGATTTAGGAATGGTTGCGAATCTGCCCAAGAGCATCACGGTTTATTGTGACAATTCTGGTGCTGTGGCAAATTCGAAGGAACCAAGAGCTCACAAAGCGAGCAAATACATAGAGCGGAAGAATCATATCATAAGGGATATAGTGCAGAGAGGAGACATACATGTGGTCAAGATTGCGTCAGAGAACAACCTGGCATATCCTTTTACAAAGGCATTGGTGTTAAAACCGTTCGAGGGCCACGTTGAAGGGATGGGAGTTCGACTCATTCAAGACCTCAACTTGCTTTCAGTATAAGTGGGAGAAATTTGACGTGTGCACACTATTTTGTATACTCGAAAGCTGTTTTGAGTATAAGTGGGAGATTGTTATGGTTTGTATACTAGAAATCACCTTTCGAGTGATTGAATACTGTAAAACTCTAATAATTATTTTCCAATGAATGCAACAGATTATTTTTGTCATAATGTTGTCATGTTTTACATTTAATGGATGTTTATTGCATATTTAAATGTATAAGCCGAACATAACATAAGTCTAAGTCTTTGTTCTAGTAGACTGGTTGTGGGCTGCGCTCAATTTAAGGTACACGGTCAGTTCTGAACAAAGAAAAATAAGAATTTCATAACCCAGATAGACCTAGACTACCTATCGTGAAAGGTTGCAATGTCAGTCCGATTATTTCTAAGCCTTATTGAAATATGATGACGTTGGCGTGGTATAGCACTGAATGGATCTAACAGCAAGACGGGTCTTTATGCTATCTACTGAAAGACGAGGTCTTGATAATTAATTTCTTAATCAATGTACATTAGCATTGAGCATACGATATTGAGTATCTACTACTTTAACTTACCAAAGGTGCGGGTTTTTCGTCACCCAGTGATTCAGGTATATTGGGTAGTGGTGATCATTGTCTAGCGGTGCTACGATTGCTATTATGTTGAATCATGCGCGAGGAGAGTCTCGTTTGATAACATCCACAAGAGGAGCTCGAAACGAGGTTTTATTATTTGGAACCTAGCTAGTTGGAGTTTAATTACTTTATGAATAATAAATAAGAGTTTCTTGCTAACTCCACTCTTGGAGAATAAAATATGTTAATTAATTAAGTCCATAGCAGACATTAATTAATTAATGGATGTTTCTATCTTAAGCGCGGGAAATGAATTAAACAAATAAAAGGAAACCTGCAATACTTGTAATTTCAGATTTGGAACGGCAGTGCAATATTACTTCTGTAGTGGCTGCTTATAATATTCCAATATAAGCTTATATTAAATTGTGGGTTCAGTTTAATTAGTAAAAAGCTAATTGGGTGAGGCCATGTCCAAATTCTTCCTTAGATCCCTGACTGGGCCCAATATGTGACTTTATAAATAGGAGAATAAAGGAGACAAAAAACATAATTATTATAGCAAGAATTTTCGTCCCCCTCTAGAAAGAGAGAGAATTCGAAAATTGCTCCCTCCGTGAGCTGAGTTCTGTCTTCATTATTCGAGTCCTAGTATTCTGGTAAGATTTGCCCACACAAATATCAGTATACAGTCCGGGACACCAGTCAGAAGATCAGAGGTCGAGTACTGAAGATCTTCACGTGGAGACGGAGCAAGCCATCATCGATTCTTGATTGAATCAACGAGGTAAATTAGCTAATTCCGTAATCAGCATGTTTTAGGGATTTTATATGCTAAAGCATGTTTTTATTCAAGTTATGAGCATGATACATGTGATAATTATGCGAATAGAATTTGTCTAAATAATCTGTTAAATAGATCAAATTTATATGATCGTATCTTGTTCACGCTTCCGCTGCTAACCCCTTCATTAAAGATTATAGAAAATCAAATAAAAGGGATATTAGTATAATTAGAATATATTTTCCATGTATAGCTAGAATTAGAGCCTATAAAAGGTTGTGTAACCATTGAGAGAATTAATTCAAGTAATTCACAATGTAGTCTTTGAAGTTCTCCCCGTCTTTTACTTTCTGCAATAATATTTTATTTTCCGCATTATATTTTCTAACATGGTATCAGAGCAGCTAACGATCCGTCGTTAGTTTGTTCAAAAAAAGGAACCGTTCAATCGGATTCTTGTACCCAAAAAATCCCAAAAAAGAAAAAGGGGTTGCACCAAATATCAATAGGCTATTCTGCTTTGTGAAGGAATTATTGTTACATTCCCACAATTTACAAAGTTCTCCGCCCCATATTTTTGTTCAAGAAACACTTGAAGAGGTTCTTTCGAGACACAGGAAAGAGACTACTGATCTGCAGAACAAAGAAGTTGCAATGAAAAAGGCGGCTGCTAAAGGTAGCAAGGCAGAGAGAAAAACTAAGAAGAAACAAGTTGATGAAGAGATAGCTAGACTCTCAACAAAGCTTAAAGAAAGACAGGCCGATGAACTGGCTTCTTTAGGCTTTAATAGCAGTAGCAACAGTCAAAAAAGGAAAGCTTGATGACTTGGTGGTGAAGGCTATTGCAGGGGTTTCAATCACAAATAAAGTTGAGCTGTCAAAACTCAGTAAGAGTGCCAAAAAGCATAAGAAAATAGCCGAACAGGATGCAGCCAGGGAGCAAAGAATATAAGAGGAGCAGAGCCAAATTGTGAGTGATCGAATGATTGAAGATGAGAAGTTAGAGAAAAAGCTCGAGCTCTGGATTTACCATCAATGAAATAAAGCCGGATGGGCATTGTCTCTACCGAGTTATTGAGAATCAGTTGGCCCTCTAATCTGGAGGCACTTCTTCTTATAACTACCAAGAGCTTCGGAAAACGGTGGCTGCTTATATGCGGGAACATGCAACAGATTTTCGGTCATTTTTTCTATCTGAGAATATGGCAGATGGAGAATCCGAAGAGTCCCTTACAGAAAGTTTTAAAGATGAAAGGCCAGTGGCCAACCTCAGGAAACCACGCCCGGAGAAGAAGGCTGATGTCAAGATAAGAAGAAGTTCACGGTTTGTCTGGCCGAGGGGGAGAGGAAGAATGCGACCGAACAACTTCTCTCCAAATCTATAATGGTCATGAAGGCCAAAGATGACGAAAGGGCGAGAAAGCTACAAAGACGCAGCCCACACACCGATGGAGCGTCAATAGTATGACGCAAAGTACCGATGATGGAGGCCAAAAATGGGTGCCTTGAAGATGCCGAGAAGATAGCCACAGAGAATGAAGGGGAGAGACTGCCCACCAGAAAAGTTGAGGACCAACGATGGTGGATAATCAGTTAGCTGGAGAAGAGAACAACTAGAAAAGGAGTCAAAGCATTCGAAGAATTATCCGATAGAGGTGGAGAGGAATTACACTACCGGAGATTCTATACTGTTCTCGGACTCTTTTCCTGGTTGTTCTCTTCTCCAGTAACTAATTATCCAACCTGTTGGTTCCTCAACAATTGGGAAGGGAAGTTGGATTTTATATTATTCATTTTTTTCCAAATAAATATCAAAAGGATGTTTAGATGGATTTAAATAACATACTATTAGCTTTTATTATTCATGATTGATCAAAATGTGTGAGAAATCAACATCAAAGTTTATAATTTCTGCAAACAAACTTTAAGTTCATCAAAAAATTAAGAGAATTAAAACATTTGTATATGGATTATATGGGAGTATAGAGGATTATTATTATAGTAGAAACATCAATATTATGTAATCAGAACTAAAACTCAATCGGAGAACTATCACAAAAATGTCATAAAATGTCGAGATTTTGCTGTCTAACAGGTACTGATAACAGCACCAACTTAAATTTAAAAAAAAAATCAAAACGCATCCTTTCAAAAAGTTTTAACAACCACCATCAAACTTCATATCATGAACTCACATCGCTGTGAAGGCCTTCTTCCCAAGACCAGAAGAACCAGCTGGAATCACCTTAAGAACATTGAACCTCACAGTTTTGGACAATGGCCTGCACGAAATAACAAAGTTCAATAACTTTAAATTCCAGATTGAGTAATAGCATAAGAGACTGATAATGCATATGTGGGCACTGGTACTAACCTGCATTGACCAATGGTGACATGGTCGCCTTCCTTAACACGAAAGCATGGGGAAATGTGAGCTGGTATGTTGGAGTGCCTCTTCTCATATCTAAAATTCAATGTATTAGAGCAGTCAGATATACAACCAAGAGAATAGAAGCAAGTAACATATAAAACAGAGCACGAGCATCATACCGTTGGTACTTCTTCACCCAGTGGAGGTAGTTACGTCTAACGATGATAGTCCTCATCATCTTTGCGCTGTGGCAAGTTCCAGCAAGGATACGCCCTCTGATGGATACATTACCAGTGAAAGGGCACTTCTTGTCAATGTATGTTCCTGCAAAAAGACATTGAGTTTCAGTAAAATAAATAATTAGAAGCAACAAAACAAAGAAAAGAAGAGGATTTGATTACATTATCATAATTATGTGAATAACAGCAGGGTGCATTCAATTCAGTAACAATGAGCTAGGTTATATGCGCAGTCATTCAACAGCAAGATAATAATTTACAAAAAAATGCACAATTTGTGGTAGACTAGCACTTGAAAGCACAATTCACATATATCAAACACTAAAGAAACGGAGTATCACTTTTACCAGAGAAACCTAACATCACACATGCACACTTAGTCAAAAAACAAATAAACACAGATTTCATCCAAGCTTCAATTCTCAAAATAAAACAGAGAATTAATGAAAATGAAATGCACAAACCAGTTGGATTGACAAGGGCAAAATATGATAAATAAAACAGCAAAAAAAACGATATTCATGCAAAAACAAATAAGAATATTGCACCTTCAGAAGCCTCGCGTGGGGTTTTGAATCCGAGTCCAATGCTCTTAAAGTAGCGGTTACCTCCCTTTCCTGGGGCCTTACCCTTCCCTGACTTCTTAGAGCTACATTCAAACAAATACGAAATCAGATGAGTTATCGAAATCAGGATTCTATCCTCTACAATTCATCACACAAAACAACATATGGAAAAAATTAAAAGAGGAATTCGAATAGAGCTTCAACACAAGCAGCGTAGCGTATTCACATGAAATCTAAGATTACGCAAACATGAACTCACCATAGAAACACCTTGGGCTGCTTCAAAAAAGCCTTCTCGGTCTGCAAATCGGTAGAAAGCACAATCAAAATAAGCAGTGGCGATGAAGAAAACAAAGAGGCGAGATGTGGATAGAAGAAGGATGTACCTGTTCCGCCATGGCTGCGCGCGTGTGTGAGATTGTGTGTGGAGCAAAAACCCTAGTTGGCTGCAGCTGAGGAGTATGAAGCTGCGCAACTGGATTTTGTTATTTAAACATTTCAACATCATACCTCCATTTCTATTTGGGCCTACTTTCTGTATAAGGCTTATTAAAAGCCCAATAAAACTTCTTACTAAGGAGATCTATAGTTAATCATTTATTATATAGTGGGCCGAATTAAAAGATAAATCTGCAATTCGATTTAGTTTTTATATCTGACGAAAATTGTTATTTAAATTACAAATCAAGTCACGAAATTACTTGTTTCTCAATAATATTTAACGAACAAAAGTGTTTGTGAATCCACCGCTTTGGAATATTGAATACTCCAATAATACTCCCTCCGTCCCATAATAGACGTCATACTTGGGAGATGGCAGGAGATTTTAGGAGATGTTATTTTATGTGTTAAGTGGTGAAAGAAAATATAATTTTATAATTAATGTGAGAAGGAACTTTTTTCTAAAAGAGAAAATGTGACATCTTTTGTGGGAGGGATAAACTAAAAAGAAAAGTGTGATATATACTACGGGATGGAGGGAGTATATTATTTTGATCCTTCCCACCAATACCCGAATATTTTAGTGCAAACATCCTACTACTTCATTTGAAGCAGAGAAAAATAGAAAAAGAAAATAGGTGAGTGGAGTGAAGGGATGATGAGATGAAATGAGATGAGATGAGATGTGAAGTAAGATATTTATAGATTAAAAATTATAAATAAAAGTAACTGAAATAATATTATATTTGGGAGCGGGAGCGGGAGCGGGAGCGGGAGCGGGAGCGGGAGGGAAACCCCAACAATAGGGCCGGCACAGTTATCAGTGACCACCTACAAAACTACCGCACACGGCCAACCGGTTCTAGGCCCTGCTGTGAATGCATTAACGCTTTCCATTTTAAGAGCATCTCCAGTGGGCGGATGTCCCACTCGGACATCCACTAGGACATCCCAAAAACACCTCCTGACACGTCACTAGGACTTCCCATCCCATTGCCACGTCACTAGGACATCCCCTGCACAATCCGCCCTTCCCATCGCCCTTCCCACTAGGACTTCCCGCAATAAAAAAGATCACAATAATGTAATTACGTAAAAACGGAATTATAATTTTGACACGGAATACGGGAAAGTAAAATATGGGCAAAAATACATAGTCATAAAACATAAAAAAACATAGTTAGAAAAAAAACAAAAATACATAGTCATTCAAAAAAAGAAAAATACATAGTCCAATATCCCCGGCTCACTCCGCGCTGTCCTCGTCGCCCGTGCCGCCCCCGTGGCCCGTGCCAGCCCCGTGGCCCGTGTCGGCTCCGTCGTCCCCGCCGCTAATCTCGGCGCCATCATCTCCAATGGGTGGCATCCCCAAATCGCGCCGACATCCATCGATGACATCCTTCAAAGGCACGGTTCCGGACATCCTCCTCGGACATACCGCTGCTTGCCTGGCGGAGATTGTTTTGGTAGAGGCCCGCAAATCGACTAAGCTTAGGCCTCAACCGCTCCCACTGTTTCCGGCACTGTTCGGGAACGCGACGCTTCGCCCCAGCCGGTTTGTGTGTGTGGTAGGCTTCAGCGATGCGATACCACAGTCTGTCAATATGTTGGTTGGCACCGACATAGGGATCCTCGACTACTGAAACCCAAGCCTTCGCAAGCGCGACATTTTCCCACGGGCTCCATACCGTCCTCTTTCCCGTCTCATCCTCATCCTCCTCCTCTGCCACCGTTCGCGAGGAAGAGCCCGGGGCTTTCCCCTTGCCCTTGCCACGTCCCTTCCCCCTGCCTGGAGTCTCCCTGACTGGAGATAGCCCCAACTCCTCTAAAGAGAAAGTTTCCAAGTTGGTGAACTGAGTCTCCGGAACATAAGTGGAGGGGGTATCAGTAGACAGCATATCGATAACTGGCCGATAGACATCGTCCGCTTGTGGGCCCCTGCCACCCCCTCCCCCCGGCATCATCCCCGCCATCATCCCAGGCATCATCCCACCCATCCCCATCATATTTGGGGTCATGCCCCCATCCCCATCCCCGGCCCCGGCATCATCATATTTGGGGTCATGCCCCCCATCCCCATCCCCGCCATCATCCCTGGCATCATCATATTTGGGGTCATGCCCCCCATCCCCGTAGCCCTGGGCATCATACCACCCATCTCACTCATCCAATTGTACATGTAAGGGGACATCATCCCACCCATTCCACCCATCCCCGACATTGTCGGAACTGTTGTCGCATTTCCGCTAACGTTTCCCTCCAGGTCGATGGGAAACGCCGGAGTCTGCGACTCGCTCGTGGCAGGGGAGTTCCTATCGTTCTCCATTAAGTAGAAATGAAATTTGTAGTAAAAGAAGAGAGAAACTTGTTAACACAAGTGGTGCGAATGAAATGAAGTTCAACGAGCCGTATATATAGAGTTTAAAAAAAATTAATTACCGGACGTCCGACCCGGACGTCCGACCCGGACGTCCGACCCACTCCACAATGGCGGACGTCCGCCCGCCCGTCGCCCGCACGTCCGAGGACACCCGACGTCCTCACGGGACGTCCGTATCCGACCTTCGACGCCACAATGGCGGACGTCCCGGTCGCCCGTCGCGGAGGTCCGATTGGACGTCCGCCATTGGAGATGCTCTAAGGGGATTGAAACAATAATTTGACGGGCAAATAAATTCACAGTTTTAAATCAATAAATTATTCAACCATTTTTAGGAATTTTTTATTATTCTGGTTTTCGTCTAATAGTAAGGACATTCACAACAAGGGACAGAAAATCAGCCCTGAAATCCGCTAATTTCAGACTCAATTTATTTCGTTATTTTTAATATTTTGATTATATTTTTTTTCATTTTCGATTAAGAACACAAATAACATAAATTAAAATGTGAATAATACAGTAGAACAAGAATGAAGGCTCCACCATTTTCCAACGTACAGTAGAGCCCCAATGCCAAATGCTCTAATAGATCATTAGCAGTCAATTACGATTCCAAACAATTTTAAATAGAGACAATTCTAAAACTAACACCAAAACTAAAATTGAAATATAAACCACCGTGGTGAGTGGAGTAGGGTTACATTTAAGGTGCCAAAGACTATGACTATGACTATGGTAAACATAAAGGATGACAAAGATGTTATGCATATGTTGTCGTATCTTGAATTAAGAATGTGACTACATGTGTATATTGTTGGTGGAACACATGAGCGTAAAGAGGCTGAGGGTGGTGTGGGAGGGAGGCAGGCAGGCTCCATGAGGTTGATGGTGGTGTGGGAGGCAAACCTGATGGATGCGGTAAGGATGAGACCGAGGGAGATATGCAGAAGATGAGTGAGGATGTAGGGAAACTGTGGGGCTGCATTAGCCATTATTTTTATTTTTATTTTTATTTTCATTACACGAGAGGGTAGAGCCCTTAAGAAAATACTACTGTATCCAACTCGTACCAACTTTAACTGAAAATATAAGTTGATTAGAAAGGATTTCTAGGCTATTGGCATTAATCATAAATTATTAATTGAAATTTTAGTTAATCTGATTAATCAAACTTAAATGTACATGACTATTTTTATCTTTGAGAAAGATAAAAATATATGGTTGTATATTCCAAATTTTATTAATTTTTTTATTTTTTCATGGTACGACTACTTAACACTCTAACCGCTGGAAAATAAAATATTATCATTTGAGTAATAAAAACAATTTATTGTACGTATATTTCAATTTTCTTTTATCTTTTAAAAGAAAAAAACTAAATTAGACTGGTGGGCTACTGCCTACTCTCCATTGGATTTTAGAATGAATAGGCCCAAATGGCTAATAAAAAGGTCTATTGAATACTAATAAAGCCCATATGATTGTCAATCAACCAACTTTTTTTAGCTTCTCTACCCTTGCCATTGTTCAACTTTCTGCAAACTCTAAGTGTAATACTCCATTCGTTCCTTGTTAATAGAGTATTTTTTTTCAGCGCGTAATTTATAAATAGTGTGTTAAAATGGATGGTGGAAAAAGTAAGAGAGAATAAAGTAAGAAAGATGAAGAGAGAATAAAGTAAAGGGGAAAATTACTTTTTACAAAAAATAGAAATGACTTAAATAACTTAGAACTTCTCAAAAAAAAAAAATTACTCTATTAATATGAGACAGAGAGAAATACTCTATTTATATACCACTTATAATCGTTTCTCACACTTAATCGTTTCTCTTTTCAATTCCTTCATAAATTGGGATTTTAAATTACAATTATTTCACTAATAGGTAGTTATAGATTTCCATGGCGCGCGTATTCACACTAGACTTCACTTTATCAATTTATGCTTGTAAAAATTAATTTCTTCGTCCTAATTCGTTTGATGTTTTGCTAAAATACGACAATCAATTTAATTATAATCTCTTTACAGAAAATAAAAAAAAGGGTAAATAGCCATTTAAATCACCAAGTTTAAGTTAATATATGGTATCTCACAAAAATTGAAAACAACTAATTAAATCACGAAGTTTCAATTTTTCTAGGTTATCCCATGGATCGAGTCAAATTTTTAGGCGAAATCTTTGATGACGTGGCAGTCGAAATATCCTACCTGGACATACCGGCAAGCAGTCTAAACGATGTGTTTCCTAATTTCTAAAGTTGCAGGTAAGTGTTTAGAGCATCCACAATGGTTTTCGTCTAGCCATAGCCCAGCCACAAACTCCTCCTGGCACATGATCAACACTAAAAATCCTCATGCCACATCATCAGGACAAGCAAATAGCCCAGCAATAGTCTAGCCACATCACTCAAAATTATATAAAACAAATAATTGACAATCACAAAAAATACGGAATTAAATTTACGACACATATACGGGAAAATCCAATAATTTTATTTAAATAAAAAAAGTACATTTAAAAAAATTACATAATTAAAAAAAACTAACGCAGTGCATTCTTCCGCGCCCACAACTCTTCAATTAAATCCTTTTGGAGTCGAATATGAGCATCCGTTTGGCGCATGTTGGCATGTGCTTGGAGGAGACCGGCTTCATCGTGCGGGACCCCCCTTCGCACGTTGGGGGCGGCCATGCCGTGGCTTGGACCGGCTTCATTATCGTTGTTGGCCCAACTAGTCAGTTGTACACCTTCATCTTCCACAATCATGTTGTGCATGATAATACATGCGTACATTTTATCAGCAATGCAGTCGATATGCCACAAACGCGTTGGACCCCTAATTGCCGCCCATCGAGACTGGAGCACACCAAATGCGCGTTCCACGTCCTTGCGCGCCGACTCCTGCCGTTCCGCAAAGTAGGCCTTCCTCTCATCTGATGCGCATCTGATAGTCTTCACAAAGACGGGCCACTTAGGGTATATCCCATCCGCCAAGTAGTAGCCCATATCATGTCGGTTGCCGTTGGCGATCAATCTCACGGTTCGTATAGGCCTCTAACGCTTCATTCATTCGACGTTCGTACTCCTCAGCATCCCCACCACTACCACCACTACTACCACCAACGTTGCTCATTTCCCGTTGTTGATCTTGTACAGAAATTAAGATAGAGAGAGTACTCGTTAAAACAAGTGGTGCGAATGAAAATGACGTGCAAAATGCGTATATATAGTGTTTAGAAAATTAAAAAAAAATCACTCGCCGGTCCGGAGCCTGCAATGGCGGCGAGCACATCGGCCAGCGCTCGCGGATCGGCGTGCGCTCGCCGATTTTTTCACTGAAATGGCGCTTACCGGTTACAATGGTTCGGCGAGCGAACCGGCGAGCGCCAGAGATCGGCTAGCCGGTCCGCTCGCCGCCATTGTGGATGCTCTTATGGCTTTCAGAATTAGAACGGCTCTGTTTTTATTTGTTTATAGTATTAAAATATATATATATATATATATATATATATATATAATTACATGTCATCTAAATAACACACATAGGGGTCACATATTTAAATATATCCATGTCATCACCGGAAAATTTGACCCATGGGATAAGCTAGAACAATTAAAAGTTGTGATTTAAAATCCTAAATGAAAATATTGTTAGAATATGTTAGAATATACGAGCAAATCAAATTAAGAGGATATCATGGGATTTATTTCCATATAGAGTGTGTATATTTTTAGGTGTATATTATGCATTTCTTGCTCCCTACTTCATCCCCATCTATAAAGGGTGATCATTGTAAACGTTATAATTCATTCAATACAATTGATACATTCTCCCCAATACAATTAAACATGGTATCACGAGCCATACGATCCTAACCCTAAACACAAGCCTTTTTTTTCAAAGCACAAGAACTCAGAATCTTGTTCATCACACGACTCATATCAGCCCCGAACCT
The DNA here is from genome assembly GCF_004379255.2 of Salvia splendens. Lineage (NCBI taxonomy): Eukaryota > Viridiplantae > Streptophyta > Magnoliopsida > Lamiales > Lamiaceae > Salvia > Salvia splendens. Next base: position 13,964,761 of record NC_056042.1, read on the forward strand.
GCACCAATTAGCAAAATCAAGTGAAAGCAACCGATGGCCACAAAAACAATCGAATCAGTTTCAATAGGAATCAAACTAGATGGGAATAACCTTCTTGTCTGGTCTCGTCTAATGCGAATAGCAGTTGGAGGTCGTGAATTGCTCGACCATCTTGAAGGCGATACAGATCCACCCAAGAAAGACGACCCGAAATTCAAATCATGGCAAGCGGAAGATTACGTCGTTTTTTCTTGGTTGATCCAAAACATGGAGCAACGCTTGGTGTTACAGTTTGCTCAACACCAAACTGCGGCCGCAATATGGCAGAGCCTCGCTACCACGTTTGGCGCTCGCAAGGATCCCATCCAGATATATGATCTGGAGGATCGAACCAACAAGCTGGTTCAAGGAACTGATACACTCGAAGCCTACTGGGCGGAGCTACAGAACTTATGGGTCGGGATGGATAACCGGAAGCCCTGCCCATACACATGTTGTGACAAAGGTGTCAAGATCTATCAGACGGAGACAAAAATCAAGAGACTCCATCAATTCCTCTCCGACGTGAACAGCAAATACGATGTACTCCGGAGGGAGTTGTTAAAGGAAGACCCTGCACCCGACGCTGAGACCGCGCTCGGGATTTTGAAGCAAGAGGAAGAACGCAGCGGGATCTGGAGGCAGCCTTTACCTCCAGATTCCGGCATAGGCGCCGGATTCAGAATCCGTCCTTCTTACCCTCCTCATCCGCTTCAACAGAATCGACAGCCACCGCGTGGCCAGCAACCGCAACCGCCACGCTGAGGCCAACCTCCGACCGGATCTGCCTCAAATCGGAATAAAGAAAAGGAAGATAAATCCAAACTTTATTGCACCCATTGTCAGATGCCTCGACATACTAAGGAAACATGTTTCCAGTTAATAGGATACCCGGAATGGTGGGAGGACGGGCATAAGCAGCCAAATCGGAATCAAACGGCGAGAGGGAGGTCTGCCGTCAGTTTTCCTACCAACGAATCAAATGGGACTTCTTACGGAACACCTGGAGGTGGTCCGATGGAGACGGCAACCGGTGGGTGGTGGGCGGCGAACCCAGTGGTCAACGGCAGGGAGGCGCAGCCGACGGGAGCAAAAGCTAATCTCGCGGCGCAAACAAGCTTTGGAGGTAATGGGTTTAGGTTTTTCAATCTAAACCCACAATCCACCTTATATTTAGATAAAGAACCCCATTACATGCATGATTTAGGAATTGCACCCCAGAATTGTGATACATTGCGAATCGACCCCAGAATTATGTGTAGTAATCGTTTTGCAATCCTTGATAATGGTTCTGAAAATTCCAAGGCGTGTCATGTTAAAAAATCAGTTACAGAAGATGATAGGGGATGGATATTTGATTGTGGAGCGACAGACACTATGACATATGATAAGTCTGATTTTGATGAATTGTTTCAAGCTAAACGTACTTATGTGGAAACCGCTGGTGGTGATTTGGCTCTTGTGGAAGGGGCGGGAACTGTGAAAATTTCTCCTACTTTGACAATATCAAATTGTCTCTATGTTCCATCTCTGTCACAAAAATTAATGTCTATTAGTCATGCAACTAGGGAACTCAATTGCACTCTGTTGATGCATCCAAAATTTTGTTTACTACAGGATATCCGGACGGGGAAGATCATTGGGCGTGGCACTGAGCGCCGAGGGTTGTACTATGTAGACGAGATAGCTCAAACTGGCAGGGCAATGCTGGCTTACGGATCTTCGGAACGGGACTTATGGTTATGGCATAGGCGGTTAGGACACCCGTCTTCTAGTTATTTGAATATTTTATTTCCGCACCTTTTTAAGAATTCAGTTTTTTAGTGTGAGACTTGTATTTTGAAAAAGATAGAGCAGTTGAAAAAGAATCTTGCCAAGGAATTTGAGATGAAAGATTTAGGGGAACTCAAATACTTCCTAGGCGTTGAAGTCTTAAGATCAAGGGAAGGAACCTTCATTAGTCAAAAGAAGTACATTCTTGATCTATTAGCAGAAACAGGGATGATGGAGTGCAAACCGGCAGAGACACCAATTGTTGTGAATCATGGACTTCAGATTGTAGAAGGAGCAAAACTAGCCGATAAAGAAAGGTATCAGAGACTAGTAGGTAAGTTGATTTACCTATCTCACACCAAACCCGACATAGCTTATGCAGTTAGTGTGGTTAGTCAGTTTATGCATCGCCCGCAAAATGATCACCTTGAAGCGGCATTAAGAATAGTCAGATATTTGAAGAGGACTTTTGATCATGGAATAATGTTCAAGAAAAATGGACACATACACAGACGCTGACTGGGCTGGGAACCCGATGGATAGAAGATCAACCTCGGGGTACTTTACCTTTGTAGGGGGAAACCTTGTCATGTGGAAAAGTAAGAAACAAAAGGTTGTGGCATTATCAAGTGCTGAAGCTGAGTTCAGGGGCATTAGGAACGGTTTAACGGAAGTATTGTGGCTTAGAGGGTTGATGAGTGAATTATGACTTGTGTCACAATACACTTGTCAATTATTCTATGATAACAAGGCAGCAATCAGTATTGCAGAAAATCCAGTCCAACATGATCGAAAAAAGCACGTTGAATTGGACAGACATTTCATCAAGGAAAATATTGAATATGGTATTGTTGAATTTCCTTTTGTTCGCTCTGAAGATCAGTTAGCTGATATTCTGACTAAAGCAGTGGGAGCAAAGGATTTCTATGAAGTGCTTGGCAAGTTAAGTATCGGAAATCCCGTGACTTAACTTGAGGGGGAGTATTAGAATATGTTAGAATATACGAGCAAATCAAATTAAGAGGATATCATGGGATTTATTTCCATATAGAGTGTATATTTTTAGGTGTATATTATGTATTTCTTGCTCCCTACTTCATCCCCTCTATAAAGGGTGATCATTGTAAACGTTATAATTCATTCGATACAATTGATACATTTTCCCAAATACAATTAAACAAATATGAGCACTATCTATCTAGAATATGCCACCTATGCAAAAGTGTGGGTCCCATAAATGATTTGTTATTGCATTGTAATGTAATGTCCATTTCATTCTCCGCCTAAATAGGAAATTCTGACATTGGATGTATTTCATGTTCACACCACATTCCTCTACAATCTTTATTGAATAATGTAGTTTGCTTGTAATTGCAGAGCTATTGACACCAAATGAGAGAGAGAGAGAGAGAGAGAGAGAGGCGCATGGCAAGACCACCAAGTGGAAATTTGAAATTAGAGACAAACATCCCTTTCTTTTGCCTTCCCCAGATATTCCTCTCAGTTTCTTTGTTTTGTTTTCAGGCATAAATTTTGCCTTTCCCCATTGTCTCACATCCCTTTATCTCAATTTTCAACATTTTCAATCAATAAACTCTTGATTTTTTGGAAGCTCCCCTTTATCCCAGGTATACGCTTGATGTTATTCCATTTTTTGGATTTTGTTTCGTGCGCTTCTATTTTAATTTCTCTGCAAGCAACCTTTTTCATATTTGGAGATTGGATTTTCTATTTATTGAAGGAGAGATTGGTTTGGAAACATTCCCTCATTTGTTTCATGCGTTTAATTAATGCAATTGATTTGATTTGATTTGATTTGTTGTGTTTTAAGGTAGGTTTGATTGAGCATTTGATTGATTTTTGGGGTTGAGAGATATGGGAAAGCCTACCACCGCTAGGAGGAGATACCAAATAGGGTCGAAATCCGACGCGAAGGGCGGCAAACGCGATGAAGACACCGCCATTTTCATCTACATGTCTAAGGAATTGAAGCAAGAAGGGAAGCGGTTGTACCAGAAACACGACCATGAGGGCGCCATGTTGAAGTATGTGAAGGCCTCAAATTGCTTCCACCCAATCACATCGATGTTGCATCGCTGCGGACTAACATGGCAGCTTGCTACATGCAAGTGGGGATCGGTGAGTACCCGAGAGCTGTAAACGAGTGCAATTTGGCGCTTCAAGTAGCTCCCAAGTATAGCAAGGCTCTGCTTAAGAGGGCGAGGTGCTATGAGGCTTTGAATAGGCTTGACTTGGCTCTAACAGATGTGAGTATTGTGTTGAGTATGGAGCCTAATAACACCACTGCGTTGGAGGTTGCGGAGAATGTGAGAATGGGGATTGAGAAAGGCCTTCCGACTGGAGATAAGGAGGTTATTTTGCCCCATGAGAATGTTCATCCGCCTGTACCCCACCCCTGCCTGTGCCTGGGAAGATGGCCAAAGAGAAGGGGAAAAGGAAGAAAAATACCAAGCTGAAGAATGTCAGTGAAGTTGTGGAAAAGAAGACAGAGCATAGGGTGGTTGTAGAGGAGAAAATGGTTATGAAGACGGTGAAATTGGTTCATGGTGAGGATATACGAGGGGCGCAGTTACCTCCCAATTGCGGGGCTCGTCTGTTGAGGGATATAGTTGTTGACAGGTTCCCAAGTTTGAATGGTGTGCTGATCAAGTATAAGGATCAAGAAGGTGACTTGGTTACCATCACTACCACGGATGAGCTGAAGGTAGCTGAAGGACTGGCTCATCGTCAAGGATTTTTAAGACTGTATATTGCTGAAGTTAGTCCCGACAAAGAACCTATTTATGAAGGAACGGGCATTGAAGAAGCATTAAGCAAAGGCCATCAGAAACCATTGGTGGTGACAAAGAACATTCATGTAGATGACAAAGGGACTTGTATTGAGGATTGGATCGTCCAGTTTGCAAGTCTGTTCAAGAGTCACGTCGGGTTCGACTGTGATTCTTACATGGATATTCATCAAATGGGAATGAAATTATATTCAGAAGCACTGGAAGATACTGTTACAAGTGTAGAAGCCCAAGAGTTATTTGACATTGCTGCAGTCAAGTTCCGGGAGTTAACTGCTTTAGCCTTGTTTAACTGGGGAAACGTTCACTTGTCTAAAGCAAGGAAAAGGATGGTTTCTTCTGAACATAGTTTATCTGAAGCCACTGAATCTTCGGTGAATCAAGTTAAAGATGCTTATGATTGGGCAAAAAAACAATACACAAAGGCTGGCATGAAGTATGAGGAAGCTCTTAAAGTCAAGCCAGACTTTTATGAAGGGTATCTTGCTCTTGGCCTGCAGCAATTTGAACAAGCAAAGCTTTCTTGGTATTATGTACTTGGGAGCAAGTCTGACTTGGAGTTAGACTCGTGTTCACATATATTGGAACTGTATAACAAGGCTGAAGATAGCATGGAGAAAGGGATGCAAATCTGGGAAGAGATGGAAGAACAACGCCTTAATGGAATCTCGAAATATGAAACAGATAAAGCTTTGTTTCAAAAATTTGGCTTGGGTGGTTTATTTAAAGATATCTCGGTTGATGAAGCTTCTGAGCAAGCAAAAAATATGAGTTCCCAGATCAATCTCTTATGGGGCACAATGTTGTATGAGCGTTCAGTTGTGGAATATAAGTTGAGTCTCCACACTTGGGAAGAATGCCTTGAGGTTGCAGTTGAAAAGTTTGAACTCGCTGGAGCATCAGAAACAGATTACTGTAATGATAAAAAATCATTGTTCGAACGAAACTGCTTTAGAAGGTATACAATTTGGTTTATTATTGCTTGTTTGACGTTTTCCATAAATGGTTCCTTCACTTGCTCATCCTTCCCCTCTAATGTGTCTAATGTAGGATTCAAGGTCGATGATCTAGTACAGGCATGGAATGAGATTGATTCCGATAGGTGGCGATCTAATGTGACATCTTCCCACATGGAACCACTTTTCAGAAGACGCTCTTCCAACCTTCATTCCGCTATGGAGAATTTTGAGTGACCTCTTTTGATGATTAAAAGAAGGTCAAAACATTAGAGTTATTTCTAAGTGTTTGTTTACCCCTGGATTTTTTAGGTATGGAACTTATTTATTTCTTTTACTCCCAACATTTATCTTATCTGTCTATTTCTTCTAACCAAAGATGTAGCATATAATGTCTGGCACAGTTTTTCTAAAATGTGATCTGATTGCTAAGGTAGAACGAATAATTGATTCCTAATAAAAGCTAGATGTGTGAAAGAGACAGTTCTATTGTTCCATGTATTGTTTTGCAACTCTGTGGCACCTAAAAGTGTTTAATAAATGCATTGTTGAGGAAAAGTTACTTCCCTAACTGATGGAAATTTACACTTCATTTTGCAGGTCACATATAGTTGTTTTGGGTCTTTTCTTTCTGGTTGAAGTGAAAGAAAAACTCAATTCAGAGTCTCAATTACATGTTGGTTCGTGGCAATATCGTTTCTTTTTTTGTTGTTGTTTTAGTTGCAAAGTTGTTTGATTTGTTATTCGGCTCTTTGGATGATTAGGGATGGCCTGATCTATCTAAAGTGTTTGGTCCATTCTCAGTATTTTATTTTTTATTTTTTGTTTTTTTTTATTTTTATTTTTTATTTTTTGGGAAAGAGACAGAGAGAGCATACACATACATACATACAGAAAAGAGTATTGAATGGATGCCTGTGGGTAACTATAATAGTTTGCCTTTGATTGGGATCCTAGATTTTCATCCTGGCATCTTCATCTCATTACATAGGGTGAATCTCTATGTATAGTCTTTGTTCACCCTTTGGCTTTCTTCTTGTGATGATTTAAATTAAGTTAATTTATGTAATTTTTTTTAAAATTATAGGAGCAAATGTTGATTGTTTACTTTTGTTTTAATTATTATACTTGGCATTGGTATGAGTAGCATATAACATGACAAAAAAGAGGTGAATTTCCCATATATTTTTGTGCTTCTGTTTGTGTTTTTGAAACCTATGTTATTTTATATGTGTCTTTCCCTCCGTCCCATTATAGGAGAAATATTTGGTTTGGACATGGATTTTAAGAAATGTAAAGAAAAGTGAGTTGAATAAATTAATAGAATATGGGTCCCACTTAAATACTTAGTTTTATAATAAAATCTGAGGTCTACTTGCCATTTCTGATAAAAATGAAATAAGACTCTTATTTTGGGACGGGTGAAGTACATATTTGTAAGATTTCCTGAAAGGAGGATATATGGAGTATCTTGAAAGAATGAGTTTGTATGAGATGTCTCACGAATCAAGATTCAAAGAGTGAGTATCCAACTCTAAATGCACACAATACTGAATACAAAATATTATTAGGTGTTTTATAGAATTATGAAAGAAGAATAATGTAAGAGAGGAAAAATTTATTAGATATTTAAAAGTAAAGAAGAATTAAATAAGAAATAAAAAATAATTAATTATTTTAATTACTTTCTAAATTAGTAAAAGGTTATTGGGATGGATATAATTTGTGAAACGGAGAGTACACTCAACTCAGCGGTAGACTTAACAATAACCTATTTAGAGCATCAGCAGTGGCACGGAGCTCCCGGCGGAATTTTCTGCGGAATTTCTAAAAACACCCCATGCCACGTCATACGGACTTCCCACTGCACTGCCACATCATACGGGCTTCCCACTGCACAGTGGCGGAATTCCCCGCGGAATTCCCGACGGACTTCCCACAATTAAAAAAATTCACAAATGCACAGATTAAACCATTTCCGGAATTAAACAATTTACGGAATTAAAATTTCGACGCGAATACGGAGAAAATGCAAACATACTTCATTATAAAAAATACATAATTACTAAAAAAAGTACATTATTATTAAAATAAAAATCGGCTTCTCACTCCTCGGATTCCCCGTCACCAGTCCCCTCGCCGTCCCCGCCGCCGCCCCTCTCGCCGTCGCTATCCGACATCTCGTCGAACCCCAAATCGTGCCGCATACTGTTGAGGAGGGGTTTAAGCTTCCGCTTGTAATGGAGGTCGGTCGCTTGGCGCCATTCAACCATCGCAAGTAACAAGGTTTCATGTGCCGCGATGCGGGCAAATGAGGGGTTCTCGGGATCGTTTTGGGGGGTGCTGCCGATTGGGCCTCGGCAGATTCGCTGGTGCTTCCCCTCGACATCCGCGCAGTGGACTTTTGCCCAACCAGGCGACTGCGGCGGGCCGACGATGTGGGTGTAGGGAACTCTGCCTCGGCGGGGGGAGTTCCGCGGAACCAGCACTGCTACTGTACTCTCCGGATGCGCTGATCTTCGTCCGTTTCGGTCAACCAGATTCAACACCCGCATTGAACTTGGGCGAGGACTGCACCACAAGATACACCGACCAATATTTGAATTCCCCAAAGCCCTTGTCAGCGTCGGGGAACTGCTGATGAGACAGCAGCTTCACATACTCGGCAGACATGCCGCTGGTTGCCGAGCAGAAGTTGTTTGTGTAAATGCCGACAAATCGGCTGAGCTGCCTCTTCAACCGATCCCACTGTTTCCGGCATTGCTCTGCGTTGTGAGGCTTCCCCCCTGTCGGTTTGAACTGGAGGTAGCTTTGGCTAATGCGCTACCACATCCAGTCGATGTGCTGGTTCGCCCCGACGTATGGATCCTCCACTACACTAATCCACGCCTTCGCCAGCGCGACGCACTCGTCCATGATCCAGACAGTCCTCCTATTTCCACTGGATCCCTCCCCCACCTCAGCGGCCCCCACCTCACCACCATACACCGGGACGCCCCGTCCCGTGCCCCTTCCTCGCCCGGTCCTCCCCATCCTCACTGTCGCCGGTGATGCGTCGGTGGGAGAATCCCGGATCGGAGAAAGCCCCGACTCCTCGAGCGAGAACGTGTCATTGCCAGTGAACTGAGTCTCGAGAGGAGAACTTGTCGGGTTGTCCGTCGACAGTAGCTCCATATAGGGCCGATAGACGTTGTCCACCGGCGATTGGGGGACCCCCTGCCTACTCCCCCCCGCAGCGATAGGCGATCCCTGCATCATCTCGGACATCATCATCCCCGGCATCTGGGGCATCATTCCCGGCATCTGGGGCATCATCCCCGGCATCTGGGGCATCATTCTGGTACTCGCCCCGGGCATCTGGGGCATCATCCCATACCACTGCAGGTACATGTTGTAGTACGCGGGCATCATTCCCGGTGGCATTTGAGATTGGGGCTTCATCCCCGGCATTTGAGGCATCGCAGCGGACATCGGCGTACTCCCGCCGATGGGAAAATGCGGCGCCGGTGACTCGCTCGAGGCGGGGGAATCGCTATCGTAGTGCTCCATTGTTCTTCGAAAGAAAGGTAATTTTAGAGAGAGATACTCGTTAATACAAGTGGTGCAAATGAAATGAAGTTCAACGGGACGTATTTATAGAAATTTCTTAAAAATATATTTAATGCAATAAACGGGAATTCCGCGCAGACGTCCACCACGTAATGTCGGACGTCCGCACGGAATTCATCGCGGAACGCCGCGGAACTGCGAATTCCTCGACGGAATTCCGTATCTGTGCATGCCACGCACAATGGCGGACGTCCACCACGGAACTCCCGCACGCCGGTGAGAATTCCAAGGTGACGTCCGCCACTGCTGATGCTCTTACGATACAATAAGAAATTTTGCACTCGTATAAAAACTCTTCTCAGTCTCCCATATTAAATTATACTCCCTCCATCCCATGCTACTCGCACTTTTCATTTTATGCCGTAAATTTGGGATTGATTTTTTTGTGTAATTAAAAAAGAATTTTAGGTGTAATGAGACATCACTTAATAAAAGAGCTCTTAACTTAAACTAACATATTAATTAAATGCATTAATTCTAACTTAAATTATAAATAGTGTAAGGACTTTGTGACGAGCCGAAAAGCAAACGTGCGAGTAGCACGGGACGGAGGGAGTACAAGTGGTCTTTAATTAAATATGGACCATTATTCCGCAAGTATATTTATACTTATGTTATATTCCTTCTGTCCAATAAAAATAATTTTTTTTACATTTTGGATCATTGCATAAAAATGGCCATCTTCCATTTTTGGTAAGTTTTTCTCTCTTATAAGGTGGTCTCATTCTCCACTTACAATAATTCAATCACCTTTTTTTTTCTACTTCTCTCTTACTATATCAATTTTACAATAAAATCTGTGTTATCCCCAAAATCCCTATTTTTATGGGATAGAGAAAGTAAAATCCAACAATTTGATTTGTACTATATGATTCATTATTAACAAGGGAAATAATTTTTTAACATTATGACAATGTTATAGTGAGGTTTAAGTAATAATTGTATATTTGTATTTTGCTTTTAATTAAATTTATATTTTATATCTATGTATTTTGGTGCCCTTATATTAAATTACTTATTCACTACACATATTTAAGGACAGAGTCCCCTTATATGCACAACACCTCCTTAGTGTAGAATTAGAGACCAAATATTAGCCATTGGATCTAATTTTTGATGGATGAGATGAGATATTGTACCAATAATTTCCGTCATTCATCCTAAGAGCAATTTACTTCATACCATGGACTATTTAATCATAATACATTATTATAAGTTATTTTCATTTCTCGGGTCAAGTTATTTGATTATAAGATGAAGCAATGTAATTATAAGATGGAGAAATTATATCATAAGATGAAGTTATTTATTTTGGACTGTTCAAATTATGGCTCATTTTAACCGAAATGTTTCCATTTCTCGTGTGAAGTTATTTCATTATAAGATGAAGTACAATGATTATAAGATGAAGTGATTGAACGAAGGTAGTGTAGCAGCGGCGGTGGTGGCACACTACATCGGGGCCGAGTTGCAGGTGAAATTCAACCCGAGACTGACCTCGAGTCAGTGCCTGAACAACAACGCTGTACCGTGAGTAGGGAGAGCCGAGGCGCGACGTTAGGAGCCGAGTTATGGCGGTTACCGACACCAGATGTCACGAATCAAGGGTGGCTATAAGTTGCTGAGAGGGAAGATTGATGAAGAGGATTTTTCGGATGGCTTGGTTCGAAATTGGAGATGGGGATGAAAGTGAACAAGTTTGAGCAAGAGAGAGAGATAGAGAGAGGCCAGACGTGAGTGAGAGGGGGTATGACGGGTGGCATGCCGCCACTCGTCGGCGAAGGCAGAGGCACTGGAGAGAGATGCAGTGAGCGAGATGTAGAAGATGGAGGAGGAGGTTTTAACCGAAATGTTTACATTTCTCGGGTGAAGTTATTTCATTATAAGATGAAGTACAGTTATTATAAGATGAAGTGATTGAACGACGACAGTGTAGCAGCGGCAGCGGTGGCACACTACATTGGTTCATTTTGAGCGAGAGCAGATAGTGAGTGAGAGAGAGAGAGAGAGAGAGAGAGAGGCCAGACGTGAGTGAGAGGGGGAATGACCGGTGGCCTGCCGCCACTCGCCGGCAAAGGCAGAGGCACGAGAGAGAGAGAGACAATGAGCGAGAGGTAGGAGATGGATGAGGGAGGTAGAACAATTTTTGGGGTGAATCACGTATAGAAATAACCAATCTTGTATGTTGATTTCCATTAATACCCTTAAAAGCAATTATTTTGTGAATAAAATAATGAAATTATGGTAAATTATATTTGATCACAAGATTATATCAGTCAAGATCAGATTATAAAAATGGGTGTACAGGATTTGTTCTCTAGTTCGACATTAAAATTGGTACATTAAATACAATCATTTAAGGACATGTTTTACAATTATGCATGTATAGGAGTAATTTATTTGGCAATATGTGACACATGTTTATGATGGACATTTTATTTTATTTCTCCCTCCCTTTTATCGTATCTATTTAATGATATATTTAAAATTTTGTAATTTCATTAGCTTTATACATTTAGTGTATTGTCCACCTATTAAAATAATGATGTAACAAAAGAATAATGACGGATTTACATCAAACTAATCTTTATAAATTTGAGTTTATAAATTTAATAATATATATTAGCTATATGAAGTATTGAAAAATTGTCATATATAAATAAAATATAAACCATCAGATTTAGAACATATTGTCAGGAACAATTATTTTGTAATTAAATTGTAATTTCAATATTGATAAACTTGTTTTCTTAGCCACTTTTTATTTACGTGATTCTTTTATAAAAGTATTAGAGTTTTTAGCACAATTCACTATAGCATGCAATAAATTAAAATTTGATATATGATACTCCCTCTGTCTCACAATAAGAGTCACATTTGGTGTGGACACGAGTTTTAAGAAATGAAAAGAATAATGGGTTGGAAAAGTTAGTGGGATATGAGGTCCACTTTTTTATATTAGCTTTATAATAGAATGCGAGTTAAGTGAGTTAGTGGAATGTGAGACCTACTTACCATTTATGGTAAGTGAAATGTGATTCTTATTGTGGAACATAGAGGAGTAACACTTTTTAAATTGTTTCCTAAATTTAACAATTTTTTTAATTCATAAGTACTTTACTGAATTTTTTTAATAATTTTTGTTATTAGGATTTTTATAATATACTCCCTCCGTCCTATAAAAGTATGTACTCTTTTTTTTGTCTGTCTCACAAGAGTATGCGTATGCACTCTTTCCTTTTTAGTCTGTCTCACAAGAGTATACACTTTCTGATTTTAGGAACTCTTTTCTGCCTAATCAGGTGGGACTTATTCTCCAATAATACTTTAATTATCTCTCTACTAAATGTATATTAAAACCCGTGTCTAACCAAAAATGCGTATATTATCTTCTTCCCTTAAAAACAGAAACAAATTTTATTCTGTAACATCCCTTAAAAATAAAAGCCTTCTAAACTTTCTATTTTAGGATGTGGATCCCAGAATCCACTGATGCACTATTTATTAGCACTAAATATGCTTGCAAGTATACAAGGTAGATCTAGTATAACTAAATGTCAATATTAGGGTATCGAACACAAGGAATAAGATTGGAACTGACTATTATATACTCCCTCCGTTCTATAGTAATAGAGTCATTTTGTCATTTTGGTACGTTCCATAGTAATAGAGTAATTTCCCTTTTTAAATAAAAGTCAACACATTTCTCCACACCTATTTTACTCTCTCTGACTTTATTCTCTCTTCATCTCTCTACCTTTTTCATTTTCCACTTTATTCTCTCTTTACTTAACCCACCTAACACAATTTTCTTAATCTTTGAGCCAAAAAGAAACACCTCCATTACTATGGAACAGAGAGAGTACTAAGCATCATATGCTATTTAGAGACACCAGAGTTGTTTGGGTTGATTAATTAAACTAGACATAAATAAATAAATAACAAAAAAAATATAAAAACAAATACTACAAAGCAGGCTAAGGAATGCAGAGTTTTAGGTTCTACAATCACAAGCTAATATCGACTTCCTTGAATTACAGTCTCTAAAGTTATTAAGCTATCATAGATGTAAAACATATCATCTCTCGAACACACAATTTGTAGATTGTTACCTAGACCTAAGTCTCATTCCTAGCTGAGGCAACAATGCAACGCGTTTTTGTTTTTTTATTTTTATTTTTTAATTCCGAAAATTTTATTTATATAGATACCCCTATCCCGCTTCATTTGTAACCTTCCATTCACTTTTCCACACTCAAATTACACTATAAAATGGATTTTGGTGAATACCCAAGTCCAAATAGTCCGATGTTTAGGGGTGGTGCACGTTGGCCGGGTACAGACCCTGACGAATATCGGCCGTTCGACTCCAACACGCAGTACAATCCCGAATTCAGTACGGATTCGTACGGTCTGTCTGACATGGAGTCGTCTCCAACTCGCCCCGCCGCGCTGCCGCCGCCGCCCCCACCAGAAAGAAGCGGAACCGACACTGGGCGTACAAGGTGCCACCTCCGGAAACGAATGAAGAGTACGTCCCCGGGAGGACGAACTACCAACCAGATGAAACCCTCGTCGTGGCAAGGTGTTGGGTGGATATTTCGGAGGACCCGGTATTCGCGAACAACCAAAAGCAGGTTGCGTACTGGGAGCGCATCGCCGAGCGCTACAATGAGGCGAAGCCGTCGAGCGCGTACAAGCGCCATAGGGAGCAGCTCCGCAAGCACTAGGATCAGGTGAAGAAGCAAGTCAACCTGTTCTCGGCGGAGTACGAGAAGTGCTTGAGGGAGCAGGGAAGCGGCGAGAGCTTGAGCGATGTGCGCGATAGAGCGCTGTTGTCGTACCAGTCAATATACGACGACTTTAAGCATTTCAACATCTGGGCGCTCTTGAAGGACAAGCAGAAGTTCCAGGGCGGGATTCTGCCATCGGTTGCGCCAAAGAGGACGAGGACCACCGAAGCAGGTGCTTACACAAGCAGCGAAAGTGGCGCATATCCGGTGGACCTCAACCGGACGATGTACGGGGAGGAGGAGAGTTCCGGCACACCGGTGTCTTCCCGACGTCCCATTGCGTCAAGGCTGCGAAGAACAAGGGTAGACATTGTACAAAGTTGACATTAGAGAAGAGAGGAAAAGAAAGAGAGAGGAAAAAATTGAGTAAACCTCTCTTAAAGCACCAATCGAGGTAAAACACTTCCATCCATTCTTTATTTGGGCAAAACAATTTCGGAAACAGGTTTGAACTGAAGAAGACAAAGGGACCCTAAAGGCAGAAAAAAAGATTAAAAGTAGATGAAACAAAGAGATGATGAGACCAATTATTTTCCATAACAATAGCCGCATATAACTCGGGAAATGTGACTATGTGAGTTACAACTATTCCATAAAATTGTAGAGGAACACCTGCGAAAGAAAGAATAAAACATTTGACATACTTTTTGTACAATGGCGTTCTTCCAGACATATCAGACAGGAAGCTAACAATGCTGCACGATCAAGAAAATGAAAGATAAGGGCAAGAATGTGAAGCACATAAAGAAAGAAGAAGAAGAAGAAATTTGTAAACTAAATTTATCTAGAAGAAATTTGTAAGCAAAAACATTAAAACTATTTAGATGACTTCCTTCATTAGAGTCCAGTAACTTTCATGTAATGAGTCTCTTGTACAAATTATTCTGCAAGCCTTATAGCCTTACTATCAGGATGATATCAAAACCAAAGTCAGATGATAAAAATGTGAACTACATACTTTTCTTTGGTTGGTTGGATAAAATATATCCCATCCATGGATGGCAAAGGTTGTCTTCGTTTGTGTATATCTTCCACCACTGCAATAGGTCAGAGAACATCGTTACTCCTCTATCTCAATAAATAACTGCATCTTTTTGTATCATGGTGAATCTTCCCCACGCAGGACTCATGCAAAAGATAATGTTAGGTTGCCTTTTGTTCCGCAAGCAGTTAATTGCAATTGGAAATCAATCAAATACACCTGTTTCTTCTTTCCTAAAATTAAAGTTAAAGATCCTAAAATTAAAGTTAAAGATTGTACTAGACATGGAGTCCAGACAAACTAACTCATAATGCTTCCACCAGCTTATATAGTACTAATAAATACAAACTGCATTGGCCAACAGATCAGCATAAATCCGGAGCTTTTCTATTAGTCTAAGCATACAGGTAATACATCAGACAATGTTTTCAGAGCAATACATATGATGACGTTCTTATGAATAGATATTGAATGCACAAATTGGAGCAACTAAATAAGCTGTGAGGATGGCAACTAAATCGAAAATAGACAAGTAGCCTACTAAAATTGCTAGCATGAAGTGGCATTTAGTACCTAAAATATTTAGTAAGCCATTTATATTAAAAAGAATATGGATTTAGAGCCATTGCTTTCATTAGATAGTAAGTTTCAACAGGTTGTGATCTGTGAATTTCATAATCTAATCAATATTTATATTCACTATCTTTCAGATGAGAGTTGAGTAGTTGACAAAATAACTGTTCATATTATTGAGTAGAGTGATAATCAAACCTTCCAATCACTAAATCTTATTATTATTGTTGTTGTTGTTGTTCTTAATGTTTTTGTTCTCGTTGTTGTTAGATTATTAAATTATCAAATATCAATTATTGTTCTCACACACAACCTGAACACTGAGGGTACAAGCATATTATTTGAAACATTTGGCAAGTAACTTACAAGCAGTTACATAAATAACTCCACCATAAACAATACCAGAAAGCTCATGTATAAATATATGATCATGGCATAGATTTAGAGAGCAACAAAAAGCAAACAATAGTATTGGGTGTGAAAAGAAGAAAGATACAATTTTTCTCTGAGACTGGCCTTCTATTTCTTACATGAAACTCCTTCCTCTGTGATATCTGCCATCTTGCATGCGTAAGACATTATTCTAACTGTAAGCTTGTCCATAATGAGTACCTACATGTCAAGGTATTAGAACAGGGAGGTGATAGAACATAGAAATAGAGGGATTAAAGGGCATCACATAATAGATCAAAGGAAAATCAAAACACAAAATATGTTATCTATCTACAACAAATTTTTATTACAATTTGTGCCTGATAGTTATTTTTCAAATGTCAAACAGGACTTTGTGCTTCTCCTGGTAATATATATACTTGGTAGATTACTATTTTCTGCACTAGAGTTAGAGATAATGGCACAGTAAAACCAACACATCTCAAGAGATTATGTATTAAACTGGATCGGGTAAGTTAAAGTTTCATCCAAGGTGATTGGGGCTGAATGATTTCAGTTAAAAGAGCTATTTGCCAACAAAATTTTACCAATAATAGACAAGAGGCATATGAGGGGGAAAAAAGGTTTGTGCATAAAACAGAAAGGCAAAAATCATTAATAGACTTGTAATTATAAAATATATTGACCATTGGAAAGAAAAGGTTTAAATAAATGAGAACTCTAATAACAATTTAACTACAGAAACCATTGTTCTACACCACCGCCTCAATTGGATTTGCTATCGTAACATGCCTATTACTTTACTTTATTTTCTTCCCTATGCTTTCAACATACCACGCACCCTCTATTGCATAATTTTCTTTGTTCATTTTTTCTCCCGGTATTATGGGATACTTGTATTTAGTATGACATATTGGTACCAAAATGCGTATTTATTCTGGACAAATTATTCCCTCAATGGAGCTCAATCAGTCTGGTGTACTTCACACATACATATCAAAAATTTTGGAAGATTCTTGAGATTTTGGTAAGAAAAAAACTTGAGCCTCAGACATCATACATTTACACAACATGCAATGGATTGATGGAGGAGAGAAGTCCTAGCAATCCTCCAACCCAATCACCCACACCTAGATCAACTTTCTGAGTGTAAGAGAAATATATATTCTTTTCTACCTTCCAACTCGACTTGGAGTCCCCTGTTTTGGTTGATCGGAGCATTTCATATAACAATCCTGCATATGGGATTGCAGAAATTAGCAATTATAGAGAAATTACAGAGGACATAAAATATATAAATGTAGCTGGCTAATCCTTTTAAATAATAATCCCCACTAAGAAAGATTTGCATAGAACAAACTAAGACCCACACCAAGGCATCAGCAAGCATACATCAGTCATAAAAAACTGATAAAAGAGATTAGAAAAATTAACATTGCTGGACCAGAAAATATGAACTAGAAAATCATCTGATATTGTACCAGTAGAATAAAACTGATACAGAAAGCTCAATGATAGTCCTTAATGTATGCATCAACAGATGTTATATCTGTATGAAGATTCAGATCCTATCAAATCAGTGGTTTTATAACAGGACTTTTAGCAATCAACTGTTTCTAGAAGTAGATAGTATACAAAAAATTAAAACTGATACAGACAGAAGCACCAGAAGCTTTTAAACTTCTGGTGTTTAAAGATATCCTTTAATCGATGCATCAAGCCATCAACAGGCGTGGAAAAAGTAGGGCAATTAAATTGGCTTATCTTAATAGTGGTGTTTTAATGGTAATTTTATAGCATCAACAGCTTCTGCAAGAGATTAGTAGAAAAAATATTATACATGTTGAAGCTAAGAAGCTATTCGAGCCCTGGTGCTCAATTCTGCAATATATGCATCAACAGACACTAAAAAATATAAGGAGACTCAGTTTGCCTTTTACAGGTGTTGTTTTATCTTGAAAAAGCTTTTCAAGTTCTGGTGCTCAATGATATTCTATATTAATGCATAACATTAAGAAATATAAGAGTCAATTGTGCTATCTTATTAGTTAGTTATTTAGTTTATTCAGGATTTCTTTAACATTAAAAGTTTGCACAATTAATAAAAGAGTGAAACCTGTAACTAAAGCATATAAACATAACTAAAGCCTATAAACAAATCAAACTGTCAAGATAGCACAAATATGTCTGAAAAGTAGTCAAGTGAAGGCATGCATTTCTGCTTTATTTCCAAAAAAGGATGGTCATTTTCTCTCTTTAAAAAAAATTGAGATCGGCACATATTCTAAAAACATACAAGCATATCTTAGTGAGTGACTCGGAAAGGCCTCTCCTGTCAATGTTTTTTTTTTTCAGAGAAAGGTGCTTTTCTAATATATACTAGTTATGCTACAAGAAAGATCATGATCTACCATATTAGTTGATATCCATGCCTTTCATAATCAATTTACACATTCTTTCTGATACGAGCATATTCATAAATTATCCCCATATCTATATTATTTAGTTGGTTATTGATTTACCATATCTTTTCATATTTATTAGGATTATTTTCTTGTTCCTTAAGTTATGGTATCCACTATTATAAATAGTGGACATTGTTATTCATTTCGATCATTCAAGAAATATTAAATTATCTTATTTTCCTTTTATCGTATTTTACTTTCTTTTGCAATCCTAAATCTTGGTTTGATCGACAGGCAAAGCTCCGGCGACTACCGTTTATCCCTCCGCCGATCGCCTCTGCGACGCCGGAAACTTGTTAAGAGAAATCATCTCTTAACAATTGGTGCTTTCATTTCGTGCTCATCCTCCATCTTCAATCATCTTCATCCTTCATCCATGAATCCCAATGAGGAAATCATTTTGTCTTCACTATGTGACCGGATAATGGCTTTCTACAACAGATTAAACAAGAGATTGGACAAGCTTGATGAACAACAACACGCCCATCATCAATACGACCTCCCTCAGCCTGTGCAGCCATTCCATCCCTACCCGCAACCACCGCTGCCCTACACGTTGCCGCAGGCAAACCCAAATTCTTGTTGGGACGCACCATGGGCGCACCTGCCCACTGCGCCGCTGCAATATCCGGCACCGTTACAAACAACGGTTGAACCCTACTTCGACAACCAGCCACAACCCTACTTCCACGACACTAACCCATACATGCAGCCGACGTCCCAGACCTACATCGATCCATGGCAGCAGGAGCAGCTCGTCTACAGACCGCCGCCGCAGCACTACTTCCACACTCAGCCTCCGCCGTCACACGACTACCACCAGCCGCCACAACTTTCCTCCCAGCAGCCGCGGCTAACAGCAGCCCTACCCCACCAAAATTACCCGCAGGTGCCTCCTCCAAAAACCTACCCGCCGCCGCCGCCGCCGTTGATTCCTTATTGTGATCGAGTTGAGGAAGGCTTTGCTGATTCTACCAAGAAGATTCCCGATTCTTCTGTTGGTTTTGGAGGAGTTGAAAAGGTTGAGAAGATGGAGAAGTCCAGTCCGGATTCTGCGCGCAAAGAGAAACAAGTTCAAGGTTGCATCGAGATTCAGTGCTCGCGACAATTGAATGCTTCTCGAATCAAGATTCTCCAAGCCAAGATTGGTTTGGGTAGTTCCGTTGTGGACAACGCATCGCTGAAATTATTGAGTGATTCATCTCATGTCAGGGATGTCGCAAGTATGAATCATCGATCAACATCGCTCGACGCCGATGCACGATTGATCCCTCCGCAAAACAACACGCCGTGTTTGGGCATTCATAGACGCCTTGACAAGCTCCAAATTGATCGATTACTTAATCAAGTTCAAATTGAGGAGGAAGAGGCATTGTTGGATGGCGAAAGAGATGATGGATCGAAGCTCCTATGCGTCATGGACTTTGATAATTCTCCACTTGATTATATTTCAACTATATGGAAAAGCAGTGAATGGAGAGGATGCAAAGGGGACTTGCCTGAGTCAAATGGATATTTATATGTTGAGTCCAATAGTGGAATGAATCAACATAACACATCGATTGGGATTGTTGTGGCTATGGCTGCCTACACCAATGCAATTCTAGCCCATTTTGTGAAGTCGGTGGAACGCGATGTTCTTGCTAAGCTGCTTGACGAGAGGATCATAGACGTTCGCCATGCTTCGTGGTTTCCACCTTGAGGAAAGGTGAATTTTAACCGTGGGGGAGTTGATACGAGCATATTCATAAATTATCCCCATATCTATATTATTTAGTTGGTTATTGATTTACCATATCTTTTCATATTTATTAGGATTATTTTCTTGTTCCTTAAGTTATGGTATCGACTATTATAAATAGTGGACATTATTATTCATTTCGATCATTCAAGAAATATCAAATTATCTTATTTTCCTTTTATCGTATTTTACTTTCTTTTGCAATCCTAAATCTTGGTTTGATCGACGGGCAAAGCTCCCGCGACTACTGTTTATCCCTCCGCCGATCGCCTCTGCGACGCCGGAAACTTGTTAAGAGAAATCATCTCTTAACACTTTCTGTGTTCTGATCCTAGAAGAGTATTGAAAAAGAAATGAAAATTGATGTACTAAATATATCCTTTTTGAGCAGATAATGATTTTGAGTAACTGCCCTGCTGACATCAAAACTCCATCAATATATTAGTAAAGTCTCAATAAATAATCTAATGGTAGGCACAACTCTATTCTAAAAGCTACGAACTAATTTTGGACCCGCATTACTTCTCAAGGTATCATCATGGTCAAGAGTGCTGACATTGCAAGACGGACACTGCCAATGATAAAGCATAGGTATAGCATATTATTAAGATCCTAACTCATTTGTTAGAGCATTATGGTCGCATGACTTGCATACTCAAATTTGAACATGATAATTAACAATAGACGCATGCTAAGACTGTTTACTAGAAGTATCACAGAGCAATTTCTAGTGGTAACTAACTGTAAACAACCACTTGTTCTTAAATCAACTCAAAGGAAATTTGGTGCCCTTAGCACTCTTGACACAAAAAATAAAACAGAACTATAAGAGTATAATCTTACAAAATATATCCAATTATCCATCAGATATTAGTACTTGAAACCAGGACGCGGTTTTCTTTAATCGATCGGAATCCTTTTCTAAGCCTCAAATCCAACACCAGTTTTAGCCACTCGGATAATTCAATAGCTGCTACACGATCACTAAATTCAAATCAAAGTATACAAGTACATCAAGTCATACACAGAAACAAAGGTAACAATAGAATCACGGAGAGAAAACTGAAATAATTCTCGCGAGGTATCAGTGTCACTCAACCCAATCACATGCACAAACCAGCTGATTTCAACACACTCTCTGGATATACATATATGTCGCAGAAAAGAGGCACATCAAATGTAAAATTGACTAACTGTCGCGGCTGATTTGGCGGAAATTCTTGTACTCGCTCCCCAGCGACGCTGTATCGGAATCAGACATCGACATGGCAAATCGATTGTAATTTGTAGCGGCGTGACTTTTTTCCTTGTGCAAGGGATCAATCAAAGCCCAGAAAAAACGTTGTTGATCCTGATTTCTGGTGAATTGGATTGTAGAGAGAGAGGTTTTAAGGGAAGATAAAGGAAGGCAGCAATAGCATATAAATTCGGGTTTTGCGTGGGTTTGACTATTCGCCTCCAATTGATGAATTTTGCTGATCGGTGAAGTACACGGTTGGAGTTGGAGTTGGAGTTGGAGTTGGAGTTGGAGTTGGAGTTGGAGTTGCAATTGGAGTTGTAATTGGAATTGCAGTTGCAATTGGAATCGATAAAATGAAGTAATCCATATCAAATTGAATTTGAATAATTTATGCGCACATTATACACACTATACACAAAATACGCATTCAAATACACTTTACACAAAATATATATAGCATATACAAATACACACTCTACATACGCTATACACAAAATATAAATGCTATACACATTACATACGCACTATACCCAAAATACACACATTCCACACCCTATACATAAAGTACACACAATGCACACACTACACAAACGAAACACACTCCACACATTGCACTTTCTACACATACTCTATACACAAAATAAACACAGTACATATACTATACACAAAATGCACAAGCTACACACATTGCACACACACTACACACTATTCATATACTGAAATTTCAAATTTGGTTTGGTTTTTCAGTTTTTCGGTTTGGTTCAATTTAAACTCTTTATTATCAGTGTGTGTAGTATTTGTAGTGTATGAAGTATGTGAAATTTGTGTAGTGCGTGAAATGTGTGTAGTATGTGAAGTGTGTAGTGTGTGTGAAATGTGTGTAGTGTGTGTGAAATGTGTGTAGTGTGTGAAATGTGTGAAGTGTTTGTTATGATATATAGAGAAACTATGTAATTTTATTACTATTTGGAATTTCAATTTTCCACTTTTAATATGCAATTCAAATTGTGGAATTAAAAGATTTTGAATTGTAGTAAATGAATAAAGTCTAATTTTTGTCCCCCTACATTTGTCCTCTTGTTATGACCCTTTTTCGCCACATTTACGACATGTGTAGTTAGACATGATTGCACTCCTAGACATCTTCTTCACTCCATGTTATAACTCACATATTTTCACCTTTGTTGTATTCGCCTTTTTGTTGTTTATTTCCCTTCTCTCTTCGAATGTTTTTTACCTTGCTCCATTTGGACTCCCTGGAAGTTTAATGATTCAACTTAGTCGGGACATATAAAAAAGGAATACAACTCTACTTAGTTGAGACGGAAGGAGTAATAGGATCCTATATTCCACCAACTCATTTAACTGACATCTCATATAAATCTAATATATATAAGTGAGATTCATATTCCACTAACTTTTTACTATTCATTTTTCTTAACATTTCTTAAAAATTGTGGGCCAAAAAATTGGACTTCTAATGGCGAAAAGAGAATATGCTTTTAGTTCTGCACAACTTTTGAATTTATTAATAAATATAAGAATTAAGAAAATTATAACTTTTAATTTGAGGTTTTGACTTTGGATGTATTTCTAACATCAAAATAACTTATGTGTTATAAAACATGATTCTTTAGAAAAGATTTGTAATAGATAACACATTGGTGCATTCCTTTGCTAGGAATAATTTTTTTTTAAAAAAACATCAATCTATCATTATTTCATTCTATATGGAAATAATTTCATGCACAACACACACAAGGATATCAGTCGGTCCAACATGTTCAAGTTTGATCCCATGTTATTGAATTTGGGTTAATATCGGGATAAACCTATGGGACTTGGGGCTAATTTCGCGACAACCCTTGTGGGTTATTCAGTTCAGAATCATTCGAGTTGTGATATTTGTAGGCTATAAATTTTCAATCATAAACCTAGCAAATTGTCAAACTATTGAGGTAACACATTGGATTCAAGTTGAATTAACATTCCTACGCAGCGGCGGACCCAGGTGGGGTCGAGTGGGGTCGGCCGACCCCACCGTTGGTCCATGATTGCTGCCGGAAAATACCACTACTCGGCCGCCGATTCTCAAAAGCCCTGCCTCCGACCCCACGACAGCCTTCTCCAAGGAAGAGAAGCAGAGAAGACAGTGAAACTAAAAATTTAAGAAATAAAGAAGAGAAAAAAAAATACTACTCAATTTGGTGAAGAAGGGGAAGAGAAGCAGATAAGATCTCGATAGGAAATTTGGAACATAAAGGGAGCTGAGAATTTTACGGGAAGAAGATGCGTCGGTGTTTTAACTTTTGAGATTCGATTCTGCCTTCATTCTGTACTTGAGATTAGGGCTTAAATGAGACAGTGGGGATTTGGGCATATTCATAAATGAGCTTTCTTTTTCTTTTGTTAATACTTCTAAACGAATTTTTTCTTTTATTAAAAATAATCGCAGATTGATTATTATTTATGTTCATACTACTTTAACGTTTTTTTAGGAAAACTATTTTTTTTTTGTTTAACCACAGGTGTACCGAATTCACCTTTTAGCGGAATCCGACTAATCCTGCTCGACCGGACTTGCGGATTAAGACCGAATTTGGTATCACATAAATTCAGTCTATTTCCTACGACTATTACATATTGAGTCATAAAAAAATGTACTCATATATAGAATGTTTTATTAGGATTAGCCTTCTCAATTTGGATACTACTATTATTTATTACTACTATATAATTTGAGAACAAATTAAAAAATTAATCAACACAATAGTGTTGGTTAATTGCATGTAGTATCACAATTAAAAACAAAAATACTTTAAAATACAAACAATACGAACTCACTATCAAACAATTAAATTATACTATAAATTTGTGATATGAATATTAATAAGAATGCACAAAAGATCATATCCTCTTTCAAAAAATTACTCTATTTAAATATTATATTTTTAAATAATAATTATTTAAATAATAATTATTTAAATATTTTATATATAATTTATTTTTTTATTTTGTCCGACCCCACGAATTTTACATCCTGGATCCGCCATTGTTCCTACGTACACGCATACAAAATTATGTGAATTATATATAGTGTATGTATCATGTGTGTGCAATGCGTGTACTGTGTGTGCGCGCGCATTGTGTGTTGTGTAGTTAGTGTGGTTATGTGGGTAGTGTGTGGTATATGTGTATGTTGTGTGTAGTATGTAGGGTGTAGTGTGTGTAACATTTTGTGTGTTAGTGCAATGTGTGGACTCTGTATACAATCTTATTCCATTTCATTCATATATTATATAGTTACCAAGTATTGGGATGAAATCAATCAATGATCAATAATTGCATTCTTTTTATATATATTGTGCCGACCAAGCACAAGGAGATAATGAAATCTTCATTTCATTCAAATTTTCATTTCATTCTCACTTCATTTCATCCCCTCTTTATCCCATCGTACAAACAATGACTTAAAGAGTCATTTGGCTATTAAATTTCGGCCAGATTGCAATTATTATCTGCACGAAACCTTGTGTTTGGTTACTTATGTATGTTATATGTCGGCCCGGTGTTAGAAGCAAGGCTTGCACTGTTCACGTTATTTTCAGCATCGCATATTTTGATGCATTTATTAGCTAGCATCGAACGCTGTATTTGATAAACTCCTTTTTATCCAAATTTCCCTTCCTCATTTTTTCATTTTGAATTTGAGCACAACTCAAAGACAAACCTTCATCTCACAAGAAGGCATCGTAGAAGAATGATGCACATTATCGGGCGACGAAATTTTTGTCAAAGAGAACCGATTGTTGTCGCGCAAGGTAATTTCAGGATTTTAACGTATATTGTGCATATGTAGATGTATTTGTTGGATTTGGTGGAGTCATCTGTCGAATCTAGTTGTGAAAAATTGATCTTGTGTGGGTATTGATAAGGCTCATTTCATGCATTGGTTTAAGGGTAAAGTGTACTCTACTTGATCGGTTTATCGCGCAAAGCAAGTGTTAAATGTGCAGGAATGCCGTTTGACCAAGGCAACAAGGCCAAACTGATCAAGCGAGTACAATACGCGAAAAAGGCCAAATTTCGGGGGAAGTTGATCAAGGGGAATAATCAAGCAGTTAAGGAGGGGACCACTGCATGTCAGAAGAAGGACACGTGAGGCTATGAGCTGGATGGTGCGCAACATTCTATTATCAAAGACAACGTTCTAGAAGGGGACACATGCTGAAATATGAGACGCAAGGACGGAGCTGAGTCACGATTCTGTTGCTGAAAAGCGTCGTCATTCTAGAAGAAGAGCACGCAGCAATCAATGAGTTGCTCACTCTCATCATGAGTGAATATTCCCTGCCAAGATCGTTATCCAGCTGGAGGTTGTGCCGAGCCTATAAATAGTGGATGTGCCACCACATGAAAATCATCCGATCATTTACTTTCCGTCTTAGTTTAGCTCAGTTCTTTAGCTTAGTTCAGTTCTCTAGAATAGCTTAGCTTAGCTTAGATAAAGTAATGCTTAGTTAGAAAGGGCGATCGAATGAGCTCTGCAGAATACTTGATATCTGTCGGTGTTTTCTTAAATTTCCCGCCGAAGATCTCCTTGGTTTTACTTGCTTTCGTATTTTCCAAAGTGTTAGCTTAGTTTAGATTTCACGTTGTACTGTTCTGAGTTCAGTTTTAATCAAAGTTGTTTCGTTTTCATCATGGTGTTTACTGTTTTTTTTCCTCAAACACCATCACGGCGAGGGGTTAAGGCGGACCCCCAACCTGTATATATCAAAAATCACCAAAAGAACATACATCATCCAAGACCAAAAGTGACTCGGTCCGCACGAGAGATACAAATCACAAGAGCTAACAAAGCTACTATGGTATCCCCACAGACCGGGTACTAACCATCTAAATAACGAGCTTACGTAGTTAAATTTTCTTTCCTGTCTGAAATTCACTTGACCCAGTAGTTAAATTTCCCTTGAGCAAGTAGTTAGTTACTTTTCTGTCTAAGTTAAAATCAGTAGTTAAAAACTTTCAAAGTTAAAGCGTGGCAGCAGCCAACCCCCCTGTTCACTACTCACACACTTGATATACTAGCTTCTCTGTGGGATCGACCCCGAACTTACCGCTTTACTGTTAAAGTAGTGCAAAATTGGGAGTTATAAATTACTTTGGTAGGAATCGAGTGAGAGCGAGATTGCATTGATCAAGTGGCAACGACATTTGCTAACTGATCCAACCAGTTCAGTTATCTTCCATATAACTTGATCCATTCACGCAACCTCTCATTTGAGGCCGTCCAAAATCGCGCCGTTGCCGGGGAAGCATGGTGTTATTTTATGTTTGTGCGTAGTGCGTAGGTGTACATAATCTTATTACTTTCTTTTCTCATGTGTTTTTTTCTTACTGTTGATGAGAAGGTACCAACGCGGTGGACACTGGACTCACCCTATTTTTATACAGAGAGACTAACGCGCATTGGAGAGTCCAGGAAGCCGGCGTCATTACCACTCGTTACAGAGCAGCACTAGCAGCAGCAGCAGTCGCTGATCAACTGACCAGCGAAGAAGAAGGAGAGCAGAACGCGCAACCCAAACCACCACCACTTGAACAAGCAGAAGCAGAGATGGTCCTCGTCGACAACGACTCTGGAATCGGTTCTCTGTACGCTCATGATGAGAAGGAGCCCACACATGCCATTGCTGCTACTCCTGGGATGCGGACCATTGCGATCAAGTTAGGAGTGCTGGCCGTTTTATCCCACTTTTACGGCCTTTCAATGGAATGTCCGTACGCCTTTCTGGAGGAATTTTACCGATACTGTGATGTCCAGCCTGTACCGGCTAGATCTACATCTGAGGATTATAGGCTGAAGGCCATCCCTTTCGTTTTGAAGGGCGAAGCTGGAGTATGGCTGTCGAGACTGCCAGAAGGGTCCATCAAAACATGGGCCGAGTTCCGAATGATCTTCCTAAATCGTTTCTTCCCCGCGTAAAAAACGAGTGCCCTCAAGCGGGAGATCACGGAAGCCAGACAGGAGTACGATGAGCCCCTCGGCCAATACTGGGATAGATTCCAAGGGTTGTTTCAAGCATGCCCCAACCACAAGCTGGGGGAGCGGGAGATCTACTCGATCTTCTATAGTGGGCTGATAGTCGACAGCAAGAACGACCTAAACCTCGCAGCTCAAGGGGATTTCTCGAAAACCCCATTTAGCCAAGCCAAAAATATACTGGAGAGGCTGATCGAGGCTAAGCGGTCGTATGAGACATCTCGAGGGCAGTATAGAAGAGGGGCAGTGCACGTAGCAGAGGCGCGCAATGATGAAAAATTAGAGGCTCAATTTGAGCAAATGGAGAAGAAGCTGCTTGAGGCAGTGGAGAAACCCAGACAGCCTCCACCACCTACACCGAAGAGATGCAGTATGCGCTGCCACCGACTCCGCCTGAAGAGCACCATTATTACTATTGCTAGTTTCCCCCTGAGGCGGAGCCGCAAGCCCAAGTGAATGCCGTCGGCCACTGGAATGCGAATGGCAACTGGATCCAGGGTAAACAGAGAGACGCTCCATGGAGAGACCACCCTAACTTCAGATTGAGTGATCCAAATCAAAGCCAACCACCAAAACCAGCGCAACAGTACTTACAACTCACCGAATGGCGCCCGACTGGCCTGCTCGGATCCAGGATAGACCAAACACTGGAGGGAACAGAATGCAGGGAAGTCAGGCAGGTTGGTCAAATGGACCTCAAGGGAACTGGTCCAGTGGGGACAGTCCAACTGGTCAAGCCAACAACATGAGGGAAATTGGGGATACCAACACCATGGCCCTCAGCCAAGCAGCCAGGGAAGACAGCCAAATAATCAACTGGTGAATCATGTCCCACCGTACCAAAGAGGAAACCAGTATTTCCATGGGAGCCAACAGAATCATTTCCCCAGAACCAGCCAGAGCAGTATGGACCTTCCAACTACCATCAACAAAGCTATAGAGGAGGTCGTTTTAATCAGAGATATAGCAAACAGGAAAATGAAGGTCCAGGAGATATGATGATCCCTCATCAGCCCCATGATGCAATGCGAGAAATACAAGAAGCCCAGAAGGAACAGAGGGCTGCACTAGATATGCTCACAAAGCAGTTATCTCAGGTCGCCATGTCACTGGGCGAACTAAGGGAAAATTCCGGCTATAGTGCAGCCACCTGCGGGGCGAGAGAATGTCAATGCAGTCTCTCTGAAATCAGAAGGAGTTTATCAAATCCCATCTGCGAGTTCTCCAGCACCCGAAGATGAACCCAGTCATAAAGAAAGCTTTGAGTCAAGCACCCTTGATCAAGTCACAAAAGAAGGAGAGTTTAGTACCCTTGAACAAGTCACAGAGAAGGGAAGGATGGTCGAAGCAGAAAATGTAGCCGTGGCGATCCAACCAAGTGATCTTCCTCCCACGAAGACTGACCCAGGGGTATTCACGCTCCCAATTTCCATCAGAGACGTGCAAATGGAACACGCAATGTTGCGACCTAGGAGCTTCCATCAATATTATGTCGTATTCTATATACGAAAAGCTGGGAGAAGCTAAGCTTGTCAAAACTGGCATGGTCATACAACTAGCGGACGGGTCTTGCATTCGCCCAGAGGGAATTCTGGAAGATGAAATCGTCAAGGTTAACAAATTCAAGTACCCCGCCGACTTCTTCGTCATGAAGATGACAGAGCCAGGAGCAGAGGAATCTACCGGAGTTCTTTTGGGAAGGTCATTCCTATCCACAGCTAGCACAGTCATCGACGTCCGCCATGGGACGATGAAGTTGGGTTTTAATGGAGAACAACTTACATTCGATATTGATAAAGTGTGAGGAAGCCACAGGACGACGAGAGCATACAATCAGTAGACGCTATCAGTCCTTGGGAACGAAAGATCTAGAAAAGGAACCCTTCAAAGAACCACCCTCTCGGTTCCACTGAAGAATAATAAACGCTGAGAGAAGAGGAAGCAGTTGAAATTGTCGAGAGAGGAGGCAACGTATGACTGCGGAGAGGAAATGGGAGAGAGCGGGTGAGAGATGAGATGCATCAAGCCATTCGAAACAGCTGAGGCGAAAATTAATAGGATTTTCTATAAACCGCCAGAACGACCAAGACGTGACAGCGAAGAAGAGAGATCAGCGTGCAAACCGGAAGCAGTGGCTTCGAAGAACCACCGACGCAAGCCGCCCCATTGAAAGGAATGGCTGACAGGCAAATCCACTCGCCAACAACGGCATACTATTGCCTTTTACCCTAGCATCACCAGTTACCCGATCAAAAAGCTCTGTTCCAAGCCAGCGGAGCGACCAAAGAACCAGTCAAAAACCAAAGTCTGCGAGAAAAGACGGAGAAGGAAGAGAGAATTATGTCTCTTATTTAAAAGCAAAATCTATATAATTAAGGAATTGAAATACATATAAGTTATTTTTTGGCGTAAAAAAAGTTTGAAATACGTATAAGTTATTTTTTGGCGTAAAAAAAGTTACTTAGGTTGTCAGTTATCAATCTAGATAAGTTATCAACTGATCATATCCCCAATCATGTAATATTAGTATAGTATAAATTTTAAAGAGTAAAGGCTAAGGCCATCCGCAATGGGGCGGACGATGGCACGTCCGATGGCGCGCATCGTCCGCGCCCGCCATCGTCCGCCCCATTGCGGGTGCGTGACATAAGTCGCGGACGATCGTCGCGCCCTATACTAAGGGCGCAGAGTATAGCGCGGACGATGCCCATCGTCCGCGCCATCGTCCGGCCCACTGTGGGCTACGCGGACGATCGACGCGGACGATGGCACGCTCCCTCCCGCCGTGACGCCGCAGCGGCCGATCTCGAACCCGCCGCGACCGCTTCCGGCCCAGCCAAAAAGAAGCGGAACCGGCAGCGGGCGCAGAAGTTGCCGCCTCCCGGAAATTGCGATGAGTACGCCCCCGGCCGTACGAACTACACCGACGACGAAACCCTCATTTTGGCCCCGGTGTTGGGTAGATATATCGGAAGACCCGATTTTCGCGAACAACCAGAGGCAGGTTGCGTACTGGGAGCACATCGCCGGCCTCTACAATGAGGCCAAGCCGCCGACCGCGTACAAGCGCAAACGTGAGCAACTCCGCAAGCACTGAGATCAAGTGAAGAAGCAAGTGAACTTGTACGTGGCGGAGTTCGAGAAGTTCACGCGGGCACAGAGGAGCGGCGAGAGCTTGAGCGACGTGCGCGCTAAAGCGTTGTTGTCGTACCGGTCGATGTACGGCGACTTCAAGCACGATGCCATCTGGGCGCTCTTGAGGGACAAGCAGAAGTTCCAAGGTGGAATTCTGCACACTGGTGCGCCGAAGAGGACGAAGACCACCGAAGCTGGTGATTACACGAGCAGCGGCAGCGGCAATCACCCGGTTGACCTCAGCCGGACGTACGTGGATGAAGGGAGCTCCGGCACACCGGTGTCCTCCCGGCGTCCTCCCGGCGTCAAGGCTGCGAAGGCCAAGGGGAAGGCGGCCGCGACCTCATCCTCGACCGCTGCAAACCCATCTCCGTTCCCGGAAATGCTCCCGACCCAGACGGCCACCGCATTTGAGTCGTTGGCAACAACGTCGATTGCGAGGACGTTATTGCAGACGCACAAGGCCCTCAAGAAGTGTACCGACCCCGACGAAGCCGAATATCTCCGGGCGTTAATCGATGAGCTGCGTCGGAAGTTGGGAATTGCACCGACTTAGTTGTTTTTTTTTGTAAGTTGAATGGTGTAACTTTTTTTTATTAATGCGTCGCCATTTGTTATTTAGACGTTTTTTATTTACTCGTTACTTGTTATTTGAAAACATTTAAATTAATTAAACAAAACAATAAAATGATGATGTGGCGCGCCATAGGGCGCGCCTTAGGGCGCCCCACTGTAGGTGGGGGGGAAGGAGGATAAAACAGATGACGTGGCGCGCCATAGGGCGCCCCACTGCTAATGCCCTAAAAGTAGTACTAAACAAATGACGATTTTATGATTTTGATCCAAAACATTATCTTTTGAATTATTCGATCCCGCACAATTAAAAATGGGCCACATTAAGTCCTTTTTGAACGGTACCGTTAAAAAGTGACTCTCAATGCCAGTTTAGTCAAAATAATTATCTTCAAAATATAGTATTATAATCTAATCAACTAAAGCTAAACTAAATCGGCAGACCCATCTCCTTGCGCAATTTGTAAATCTTCTGCCGACGTTCCACGCCCAAAATCTCCAGCTCCACCACCACCAAACGTTCCAGCACCAGCAGCAACTCCTTAAGCCTAAAGCGTGACCGTGACGAGATGGCGGGAGAGAAGGACGGCTAGGTGTCGCGGCGGCTACGGGGGCGGTCGAATGTCATTCTTAAAGCAATGCGTTGACATAAGCAACGTGTTGACATTCTCAATGTTATGATGTTGGGGCATAGCTGCACAACTTATGAAATAGAGGGACCATTCTATAATATTCTAATTTCTATTTTCAAATTTCCCACAGTTATTTTGAATGTTTAGAAAGTGAGGGAAATTATTTCAGTTTTGACACACTTGTAAATCGAGCTAAGAGAGATAGGATTTTTCATCAAATAGCTTGAGTTCATCCATGAATAAAAAAGGCGATCTCCATTGATTCTCTTCTTGTTCGACTGTTCTTTGTTTTACTCACTTCAATACATTTTGTGGATTTAGTTTCTTGCTTGTTCTGGTTGGTTTGATTGAGTTCAAGAACCGATTGCGTTGAACTACGATTTACAAATTGGCGCCGTCTGTGGGAACGGAGGAAGACGACGCAATCAACAATGTCTAAGACAAAGTTTGATGTAGAGCGATTCACCGGCGAAAACGATTTCGGCCCGTGGAGATTGAAGATGAGCTATTTTGATGCAGCAAGGCGTCTGGGATTATGTGAAATCCAAGACGGATAAGAAGGAGATTCAGGAGGTGGATGCGGCAAAATCGCAAGAGATGGAGTACAAGGCCTACAGCTCCATCGTCCTATCCCTCAGCGATAGAGTCTTGAGAGAAGTTCAGAAGGAGGAAGATGCCGCAGGTGTTTGGGGGAAATTGGAAAAGATCTACATGGAGAAATCGATTTCCAACAGACTGCATCTCAAGCAGAGGCTATTCAACTTCAAGATTTCTGATTCTAAGAATCTTGTAGATCAGTTGGAAGACTTCCGCAAGTGTATAGATGATCTTGAAAGCGTGGAGGACGCTATGAAGGATGAGGACAAGGCTTTGATGCTTTTGTATGCTCTGCCTTAGAGTTTTGAGCAATTTAAGGACTCCATACTTCTGGGGAGAGATTCGAAGGTGACCTTAGAGGAGGTTTATTCTGCCTTGAAGTTAAAAGGTGTGCAGAAATCCACTCACAAAGCATTTGATCAAGCAGCTGATCCCATATGCAAATATAGTGGGAAGCATCATGTACACCATGTTGTGTACAAGGGCTGATATCCGTCATGCTATAAGTGTTGCAAGCAGGTACATGGCAGATACTAGTCTGGAACATTGGCATGCTTTGAAATGGATATTGAGATATCTAAATGGTACTCAAGATTGTGGAATTCTGTTTGATGGGAATGAGAAGAATGAGGGGCAGCCTCTGATGGGATTTTGTGATTCTGATTTTGCAACAAACACAATCTGGATATATATTTTGCTTGTATGGTGCTGCAGTAAGCTGGAAATCGAGCCTCCAATCAGTAGTGGCACTCTCAACAACCGAAGCTGAAGCATATGGTTAAAGGGAATATGTTCTGATTTTGGAGTATGTCAAGACACAGTGGCTGTGTTATGTGACTCAAACAGTGCTATATGTCTATCAAAGCATCAAACGTTTCATGAAAGGAGTAAGCATGTGGATGTTAAACTACACTTTATAAGGGATGGAGTGGAAAATGGCTCAGTGAAGATTGAAAAGGTCGCAACAGAACATAATGCATCTGATATGCTAACTAAGGTCTTGCTCGGATCAAAACTGAAGTACTGCATGGAATTGGTGAATCTGATTCAGCTGAGATGAATAAAAGAAATGGAATTGGTTTGAGACTTGTCCAGTTATGCCCCAAGGTGGAGATTTGTTATGATGTTGGGGCATATCTGCACAACTTATGAAATAGAGGGACCATTCTATAATATTCTAATTTCTGTTTTCAAATTTCCCACAATTATTTTGAATGTTTAGAAAGTGAGGGAAATTATTTCAGTTTTGACACACTTGTAAATCGAGCTAAGAGAGAAAGGATTTTTCATCAAATAGCTTGAGTTCATCCATGAATAAAAAAGGCGATCTCCATTGATTCTCTTCTTGTTCGATTGTTCTTTGTTTTACTCACTTCAATACATTGTGTGGATTTAGTTTCTTGCTTATTCTGGTTGGTTTGATTGGGTTCAAGAACCGATTGCGTTGAACTACGATTTACACTCAAAGCATTGTGCTGATATTTTCAAAACATTATATTGACATTTTCATCCAAAACCCTAATTTGGTAGTTTTTTTTATCTATTTCGATTTAATTAATAAAAGTGAAAATTACACGTGACAAATTTTAGACTACTCGATTTCTAAAATCCCGTGATCTTAAATTAATTATAATTAGCAACTAGAGAGCGAGTTAACAATTGATCACTTCCCTAATACCATATATAAATTTTTTTTATCTCCAGAGATATCTAAGATCATGAACTTAAAACTTGAGTACAAAAACAACAATTTATACGTGCAGTTATTTATCCATGATTTTGAATTTTATTAAATTTGGGAGAGATTTTGAAAACTCCTTAAAAAATAATGTCTTTTGTTACATTAACCGTTTTGTTCTTCTACATAATTCAATGTGTATCAAATTTATTTTAAGAAAAAAAATGAATTTATAGAAAAATCACTACTAGGTGTAAATTTATGATACTAGTGTTAACACTCGCGCTATGCACGAGACAAACGATTTTCAAATAATGAAGAAAAATTATAAGATAAATAGATTAAAAAACAGGATAACACGAATATAATGACGTTTATAATTAAGAATATGTGTTATTTACAATAAATATAAACAATAACAAAAAGAAAAATGCACTCCTCCCAACTCACTCTAAATCAAACATTTCATATTCGGCAAACGATACCTATGATCTAATCAGAGTAAAATAAAATAAATGAACTATATATTAAATGAGAAGAATAGCATTGCAACATTAATATATACTAATAGATAACCAAAAAAACAGTAGATTATAAGTTCATAAAATGGGCAATGTGAGATCTGAGAGCAAAGTATCTGTATTAATACTGAATCAAATATATACATATAAAAACATGTTTTAAGTAACTATAAATAAATAAAAATACAAATGCTAATTAAAAGATATCTTTTTTAAAATTTTAAAATGAAAAGAAAACAAAAATATTTTTTAATAATGAATAGCTCATATATAAAAAAAATAGTTTGTTAAAACAAAATAAAGAGTTAAAAAATTTGGAACACCAAAAATTTGTTTTCATAAATGAAAATATAATTAATAAAAGTAACAACAAACTAAATAGTACTCGTTCATAAGTTCTGAAAAACTGCTTTGTAAATGCCATTTATAGTGGAATCACCACTTATCTGATGTTCATCTTTACAGACTAAAATCTTCAAACCTTCACGACCTGTGACTCTATATACAACAACGGTGAGTTGTCCATGACTAAAGAGAGGTTTTCGAATCAGAGTTCGATATGCTATCAATTATAATTTTGAATAATAACTCAGAGTTGTCCAAATACGACAGTTATATTTTGAATAATAACACTATCAATATAATTATGGGATTCTTAACGGATCCACCAACATCAATTGCACAAAGAAAAGTTAAAATTAGAGGAGTCAAACTCAAATACATACAAAATATATTAAAAATAAAATAATATTTTAAATTTTTTTAGACTTGGGAAGAAATTACAAAATTTGCACAACTATTATATAAATGCGGAAATACATTAGAAAAGATTATCATTTATCTTTTATAATTATAATGGGGGACGAAAATTTAAAATAATAATAATGGGTTACGGAAAACTAAACATATAGCCCAAATATTTAAAAGATATATGAAACAGTCCAATTAAATTATTAAGAAAAGCCCACACAGAAAAAAGAAGAAGAGAAGTTCAATAATTTAAATTCTCTTAAATGACCTAATTAAAGTAGCCTACTAAGATTTGAAAAGCTCCAAATACCACAATCATTCGAGGCCCAAGAAAAGTCCAAAACAAAACAATGCACAAATCGATTTTATTTTAAAACTGAATCACATAACATTAGACTAATTACAATTAATCAGCATAATTAATAAGCATTATAATAACCCCATACAATTAATCAGCATAAACCAAATATTTCAGTCTCTATTTCCTATTTCATCCGCCGCCTCAGCTGAAAAAACCCTAGCGTGAATCGCGCCGCCTTCACCATCTCCCGCTGCCAAAAAGTCACCGTCGCCGTCGCCGTCGACGGCAACTACGACTTCGCTGCACCACAAATCAGCAAAGACTTCATCTACTCATCGGTCCCTTTTATTCCATGTCAAATTCGTGGCTATTCAAACACCGCAGCATCAGTGAAAACCTAAATCGCTATCCATCTCGCCGCAACAACGACAAACACAGAGAAAATGAAGTCGTTGACAGAGTATTAATTGTCAATGCAATCCAAATCGGGTGCGACTTCACCTATTTCACAAAATCAGTACAAAACCACTGACCCAGAGACGAAACCTGAGATCCCTCTCCATCTCACCGCCTTCACCGACGAAAATGGAGAAAAGGCCACCCGGAGGAAATTATCTCCATCACCATAGAAAAGGTAAAAGTTGTTACCTAAACCCTAAATTTATTTTCCACATTGCATGTTTAAATCTTCAACTAATTGGATTCAAATTAATTTTACAAAGGAACAAATCTTAAAAAAATTGGGGACGAAATAAGTGTTTGCCTAATGTGTTTGGGACAGTTACTTTCATTTGCCATTATATTTTGCTAAACTGCTTCAAAGTCTTGACATTAATGGTGAAAGCTTCCAAATTCGTAGTAACCCAGTCCAAGAAGGTAATAAACTCTCTTATATTAGCATGTTCATAAGCTTATTATGTTTTACAGTTTAAAGAAATGTCACTCTAAGGCAGATAATCATATTTTATATAACGATTTAAAAGGCAATATTTGTCAAAAATTGTAGAACTCAATTCTCTGGAAAAAAAATGCATACATACATGGAGTATTTTAGAAAGATGAACTAACAAAATAAGTCTGGGTGACAGGAAAACAAATTGAACAAGCATTCTAAAGTAAACAACGTGTACTCCACAAATGAAGCTGAAGAATACATGTAAATTAAAAAATTCTTAACATGTAAAGCATACTCAGTGAGATATATACCTCATTTGCATCAACAATATCAGCAACTGTCCTTCCTAATAGATGAAAAGCCTCTCAAGTCTTGTTATTTCCTCAAAAGCATATATAGTATTTAAATGCTAAGTTTATGAATGCTGCTTCAATTTTTTTTGCAGGTAATCATCCTAATGGATTTAAAGTAAAAGTGAAAGAAAAAGGAGAAAGAATGCATAGAAACTGAAAAATCAGGTCAGTGAATAATTAAATTATAAAAAATAAATTCATATAGAATAGAGATGCCGGAAATACAATCACTAACAATTTTTTAGTATATGCAGGGACAAACTGTTCAAAATGGAATCAGTGAAAGATTGAAGGTTAGAACACTACATTAATTGTATACCGAGTACTAAAAACTGGAAAAAAACAAAAATGAAAACACTGAAAAACGAACATATATTAAGAACATAGAGTGAAGAATCATAAGAGAATAGATAAAGAACAAATAGGAAGAGAGAGTATGCAGATCATGAATTAGGGAAGAGTCAAGAAACTGAACTATTTTTCTGTTTATTTTCTTGACTGATTTTGGTTGAGAGAGGAAGTAAGTGATTATAGGAGTGTTAAGAGTGGAGGTATTTATAGGACTCTCTTCTTCATCATGCAAGTTAGATATATATCATGCAGGTTCTCCATAAAAACATCATCATGAGAGACCTTTCATATAATACTACTAAGATATAAATATTAGAAACAATATTAGATATTAATAAATATTTTTTTACAAATTTGCATAAAAAAATGAATTCAGATGTAGCATGTGAAATATTAATACTAAACTTATAAAGTAATATTAATATTAATATTAATATTAACACTTATGAAATATTGTGTAAGATTTGGCCATTTATTTAATTTTATAAGTTTCTGCATTTATTTAAGGCCCATTACATTTATGCATTTATTAACTTATTCTTGTGTTATTTATAGGAGAAATTATTAACTTATTCTTGTGTTATTTATAGGAGAATTATAAGGATACAAACTAAATCCTAAGAACATAAGAGCCGCCGCCTCTCACTCTTCACTCTACAGAAAAAGGAAAGAGAAGGAGAACCATAAAGAACACAAACAACCGCCTCTTACTCCTCACTCTATAATCATTACACAAAGAGGACAGATGACATGACAGGCGTGGGAGGCTGGAACCTACTCTACTACATCAGCAATATATCAGCAAAACAATATACCAAGATAAAAACAAAAGGTATGAAATTCTTTATCTATGCTCTAAAGGTTGTACATTCTGAAACTAAAGCAAATAAGCTATTCAATGGTATGTTTCAGATGACTTTAATGGGTGCACATTAATTCCAGTTCATGCTATCACTTCTACTATCTATGTATCTCTTAGAACATACTATTTCAAATCACTTTTTTTTAGAGGTTTAAGAATGTTAAGTTGATACTGAATCTTATTTAATGCTTTGGAGGTAAGCTTATCACATAGAGTATGCTGCCCCCTTTCTCCAATTTCTTTGCAGAAATGAATTTCATAAATATTTTTTTAAATTTATATACATGAAGTTCTTCAAAATTTAATGCAGTCAGTTTCAATTAGTTATTGCTCCCTTTCCCCATTTTCTTTAGAGACGAATTTCTTTAAAATTTATATACATGAAAGGTTTTTCATTTGGTACATTGTCCCTACATTTAGAACAGATTCTTAAATTTTTATTTTTCTATGTTATATTTTTCATGTTCTAAAATTGTGATTTAATTCTATCTCTTATTTTTCATGTTCTAAAATTTTCATTATATTCTCAATCTCATTCTCAATTTCACAGATGTTGGGTCATTGATAATTTCAAATCTATACATGATAAGTTTTACACATATTACTAATTTATTATTTACCTTTTTCAGGGACAAATTTCATTGGAAACATATAACTTAATTTATATTGCTTTGCTGGAAAGATTTTTGTATTTAATAGGCTGTCTCTCTCCCACTCTCTCTCTCCATCTGTGTCTCTCTCTCGGTCTTATTTCTCTCTTACTATCTCCTCTCCCTCTTTTATTTTTAAATTTCCTAAAATTGTAATCTTATGCTTATTTTATTTAATAGTGTGACAGCCTATCAAATGTTTGCATTGGCAAATGAGATTTACGTAGGCTGATAATTGAATTAGGGGATATTCATTATTTTTAGTAGATATAAGGCCATACATACTGAATGAATATTTTACTTAATTCAAAAAATCTTATATTTAATAGGATGTCAGACTGTTTTCTAAATTTGCTTGTAGATTCTCTGTGTTTAGTCTTGAAAGTAATTTTAAATATAATTACTAATATATCAATAATTTTTTTCCGGGACAAAGGGCATGAGAAATTGATTAATGGATCAGTAGCTTTGAAAGAATAAAATAAATATACATATTGTAATAGTCTGCAGTCTAGATACATCTAAAAAGAAATCAGAAGATAAGCTCCAAATTGAGCTAACTGGATTTACCAAAAGAACCATCTTACATGACATATTTTTTCCTGCAAAAAAAGTATTATAGTCATTTCAACCAAGTGTCCCTTTTTATTAGTATAGATTAGCAATCAAATTTAACTTTAAATTTGTTTGCCCATAGATAAAAAAACGTCGACTAAAGAAATGGAGTAAATGGAAAAGGAAGAAAGAATAATGGAAAACGAAAAAAGGAAGTGAAATTCCCAATTTGAGCCGATTTATTGAAATCCGGCGATCCCCCATTCCCCATCCCCGCCGCCGCTCACCGCCTCTGTTCATCGTAATCTGCAACCCTTCGCAGCTTCTCTCAGCTCCAGATTTCAGGTAAATTGTTGTCAGTTTTAACATTGTCTTTGAGCAGGTCTTCGCTCATAGCACAGATAACCTAGATATGTTCTATCACAGAAAACCATTGCTGACTCTTCGGGACACATTGGATCAATTTAGGATTCCTTGACATTGTTAATCTGTATGAGATTTGAGCTTTGAATCAAATAATATCAGTCAATTCCTCTTCCTTTGAGTTTCCAGTTGATTAGTGTAGCCGAGCACCTCCATAGTCATCTTTCCTCTCAAATTAGGAATTTCACTTCCTTCCTAGATTTATCGGCTCAAATTTTACTCTGTAAATGTTTCTGTTGTCCATTAATAAGTTGAAAATGGCCTGTTTAAGCCAGAAACTAATCCGGGAAAGGGATTCTGAACTGCTATATCATGCAGGAATGGGATTGTGGACACTTCTAGAAGGATTTCTACTTCTTGCAAATGCTCTGGCCATACTAAATGAAGATCGTTTCCTTGCCCCTAGGGGATGGAGCTTCCAGGAGTATTCTGGAATTAAGAGAAACTCATTCAAGGGGCAGATACTTGGTCTTATTTATGCAACTCGGTACTTAAGAGTGCCTCTTATGCTTCTCAATTTGCTCTGCATTATTGTGAAAGTGGTATCAGGGTGATGCTTGTCTCCCTTAATTTAAAGGGATTGTTTTAATTGGTAAGTTGGTTTTGTTTCACGTTTCATGTATTCATCGAACTGCTTTGTTTAAAGTCCTTGGCCACATATATGTTTGATAAGAATAGATATTGAACTAGAATGTATTTTAATAAGTTGCAATACTTATCATGATCTTTTTGGGTAGTCAGAGTGTATTCCTTGCAAATTTGGTGATTCCAACTCTCTGTTAACACACACGCGTATGCATACACAGATTAGGAGTGGAGGGTATGCACTTTTATACTCCAGATACTTTAGGGGACTGAACCTCATGGTTAGGATTGAAATTTTTATATAGGCTAAGAGATGCACTAGTTTGATTCTAGAATCTTTAGGTGTTCTATTCGATTGTCCAATTGTGGCCTCTACCTGCAATAAATACTTACCACTTATTCTGTTTAATCTTAATATTTTCAAACCTATTAGAGAATGGTTAGAGCAATTTCTTTAATATTTACATGTCTTTGTGCTGTTTGAAAGATTATTCTAAATCCGTGAAATTGTCTACTAAAATACAGTTATGATCTTCAGCTCAACAAGAAGGATGGTAGTGGGCATGCTGCATATGTGAACCTGCATGTAACAATGATATATGATGTTGTTTAGGTGGGATGATATGATATTTGCAGTTTTTCTGTTTATATTGGAAGAAGATAAATACTACTTATATGTGATGATTATATTATTGGAAGGCAGGGATGTCCCATTAATAGAATGGTCTTATTTCATTTTTTCAACTAAGTGGTTGCTTCTAAATCATCAGAACATGGGGGAATCCTTAGGAAAGAAATAGCTAGAGAGAGAAAGATATTAAGTCCAAGTTGTTCGTATGGCGTTTTTGGGTATTTCATACTATTACTATTAAATAGTTATATGTGAACTAGTATACTAATAACGAGTTCCAACAAAGAATTATTTAAGTAAACAAGATTATGTTAGTTTGGAAGAAGCAGAGATTTTCCACAGGTTTATATTTAAGTAGATATGTTTGGTCATTTAACTTTTAAGAGTTCACTGTTGATCCTCCAAATTAGTTGTATGGTAGGGGGAAGAAAGTATCCTTAGAATCTTGGATGCTACCTTTTGTTGCATAATTGCATTTACTTGTTGACATTGCTCGTTGATCTTTCAAATTAGCTCTGGTTGCCTTTGCTCTTCTTGCGCTGTTGCGCACCTGGAATTCCAACTTGGCTAGCACTAAGTAGATATTGGGGATTCTTTTCAACATTAATAGTGCTAGGGATTGAATAGTTGCAGAACATGTTTAATTTAACATATAATCTCTTACCCTCCCCCAAGATACAAATGCACACACAAAAAGAGAGAAGACAACTAACTGTGAGTCTTATTTAACTGACTTTGGTCAGAGGGGCTTGAAAATGTTGTTTCAGTTTCTGTGGTTTTACAGTACTCACTAGGTATGCACTTCAGTGTTTAAGATCTCAATGCTCTTGCATCCTCCTTTCTTTAATCTGATTATCTGATGCAACTTAGAATTTAACTTGTGAAATACGGAGTACCTTCTAAAGTTAATGAATGAATCCTTGATGTGTGTTTGAATTATTTTTATGTCTTTTTGTAAGTATTGATGTTTGCTAATTGGTATTCATATTTAATAGCTTAATAGCTTTACTATGAGGAGCTTGGCACTCCTTCGACAAGAAAAATATTTCCATGAATGTGAGAGCAATTGTGACAGAAATATCTAGCCCTTAGACAGTATATCTGCATTAAGCAATTGTGCCCCTTAAAATTATGCTACTAAACACAAAGATATAAAAATAACTATTTGGGTGTATCTGGTTAGTGTAGATGCATAAAACTTCTGCCAGAATCTTCGACATTATCTTTTTTCCCTATGAGTGGTCCTCACTTAACATAATTGTCTAGTTAATTATGTATGGTGTCATGTTTGTGTTTGTTATAGCATGTGTGCTTGGGTAACACTATTAAATGGAAGCTTATTTTCTCCTATATCAGTTATGTTGAAAGGCATAACAGTTATGGATTTATGTGAGGTTCTTTGAAGGACAATATGTTTGGAACATAATGTCAAATTTGCTAGTTTTTTTTATTATTATTGAATTTACTCTAGCATGCAAGGATTGTCTCACATTCATAGAACTTCTTTGAGCTCCTGTATTTGATATCAAATAGACTAGTTTGTAATTTTGAAATCATCTACAAATATCTCCTGCCATAAGAGCATCTCCAATGGCGGCGAGCAGACAGGCTAGCCGATTCTTGGCGCTGGCCGGTCCGCTCGCCGAACCATTGGAACCGGCGAGTGCCATTTCGGCGAAAAAATTGGTGACCCGACGCCGATTTTCGGGCGCTGGCTGATCTGCTGGCCGCCATTGCAGGCTCCCGATTGGCCAGCTCAATTTTTTTTAATTTTTCGAAACACTATATATACACGATTTGCACGTTATTTTCATTCGCACCACTTGTTTTAACGAGTTTTCTCTCCATCTTAATTTCTGTACAAGAGCAACAACGTGAAATGAGTAACGCGGGTGATAGTAGTGGTGGTAGTGGTGGGGATGCTGAGGAGTACGAACGGCAAATGAACGAAGAGTTAGAGGCCTATACGTCCCGCGAGATAAACCGGTTGATACAAAGGGCCTTGCAGCTGGCGGTACCTCGACCTCCACCCGTTGTCCACCGACGAGCAGTGATTGATCGGGATCATGTAGCTGCACATCAGCGGCTATATGAAGACTACTTTGCGGAGGAGCCACGGTTTGGGGCGCCTCTTTTCAGGCGGCGTTTTAGGATGCGTAGGGCAGTGTTTATGCGTATCGTTGATGCTTTGGAGCGTCGATATTTGTATTTCCGGTTCAGGTACGATGCGGCTGGCAGACCCGGCCACACACCTATACAAAAGTGCACTGCGGCAATCAGGCAGTTGGCCTACGGAGGCGCGGCAGACATGTGGGACGAGTACCTCCACATCGGTGAGACGACTGCCCTGGATTGTCTGAAGTATTTCTGTCAGGGCGTCATTGAAATATTCCTTGATCAGTATCTTCGAAGCCCTACCCCTGAAGAGTGCTAGGATCTGATGCAGATGCACGGGGAGAAGCATGGGTTCCCCGGGATGTTGGGCAGCATAGATTGTATGCATTGGGAGTGGAA
Source organism: Salvia splendens (assembly GCF_004379255.2). NCBI lineage: Eukaryota > Viridiplantae > Streptophyta > Magnoliopsida > Lamiales > Lamiaceae > Salvia > Salvia splendens. Next base: position 14,008,166 of record NC_056042.1, read on the forward strand.
GAACTGCCCCGCTGCCTGGAAAGGGTTCTACATGACCGACTACAAGGGAAAGAATCCCACGATGATCCTCGAGGCCGTAGCTGATTACCGGTTGTGGATTTGGCATGCATATTTTGGGGTAGCCGGGTCGAACAACGACCTCAACGTCCTCAACTCGTCGCCCCTTTTCAACGAGCAGTGCCAGGGTGTCGGTCCGGCCATCAGTTTTATTTCCAACGGGAACCAGCATGATATGGGCTATACCCTACTTGGCGGATGAGATATACCCTAGGTGGCCCGTCTTTGTGAAGACGATCAGATACGCATCAGATGAGAGGAAAACCTACTTTGCGGAACGGCAGGAGTCGGCGCGCAAGGACGTGGAGTGCGCATTTGGTGTGCTCCAGTCCCGATGGGCGGCAATTAGGGGTCCAACGCGTTTGTGGCATGTCGACTGCGTTGCTGATATAATGTACGGCTGTATTATCCTGCACAACATGATTGTCGAAGATGAAGGTGTACAACTGACTAGTTGGGCCAATGACGATGCTAATGAAGCCGGCCCAAGCCACGGCGTGGCCGCCCCCAACGTACGAAGGGGGGTACCTCACGATGAAGTCGACTGCCTCAAGGCACATGCCGACATGCGCCAAGTGGATGCTCATATTCGACTCCAAAAGGATTTAATTGAAGAGTTGTGGGCGCGGAGGACTGCACGTCGTTAGATTTTTTTAATTAATGTAATTTTTTTTAATTAATGTATTTTTTTTAATTTAAATATTATTATTGAATTTTCCCGTATCTGTGTCGTAAATTTAATTCCGTATTTTGTGTGATTGTTAATTATTTGTTTTTTATAATTTTGTTTATTGTGGCTAGCCTATTGCTTGTCCAGTTGCTTGTCCTGATGATGTGGCAGGAGGAGTTTTTAGTGTTAATGATGAGACAAAAGGAATTTGTGGTTAGCCTATGGCTGGCCTATTATTATTGGAGATGCTCTAACAAACAGTTTTTTTTTTCTCGCATTAGATGTTACTATTCTTTTCTCGCATTAGATGTTACTATTCTTTCACCTTGAACTTAAGTCGATCCTGCTTTTCTTTAAACTATTAGTGACACTTTTTAGTCGATGGATATATGCTTCTTTATCTGAGGAATGTTTATCTGATTGGGCTTATTAATTTTCAAGTAACAATCCATACTATTATTTAGCCACTAATTTTCAAGTAATGATGGTCATGAGAAATTCGCACAACTGTTAAAGTTCGTAATTTATCCGGCCAACTTTAAACTATTAAAGTTCTTGATTTATCCGACCAACTTTAAAGGTTGTGGAGAATACCAAATTTTGGCAATGGGTTATAGTTTTTTTAACCAATTACCTATAATTAACTACATATATTTACCAAACAAATTCCTTTGAATTAAATAAAAAGCTATAATTTTAAATTTAATTCCAATATAATTTTACCCATTGTACGAATCATGTAACACCCCGACTTTTTGCGACTTTTCGCGCACAGATTTTGGAATGTAAAAAAAATTAGGATGAGGAGACGATTGAATTTATTTTGCACGTGCTAAATTGAATTTAAAGAATGACCTAAGCTTTGTTTGGTTCTTATGCCTCATGGAATTAGAGTGCAAGGAATTCCAAGGTTTGTGAGCTACAATTATTGGGAAAAGGGACTGCCAAGAATTTCGTACAAGTAGGAATAACGGAAGCTACTTTTCACCTATAATTGGAATGCCTTGGTACATGTGTTATGCAACTAAGGAAGAGTCAATTCCGACTTTACAGAGTCTAGTCCTTATAGGAAGATAAATTAAGAAAAAAGACAATTGATGAAGGAGGTTGATCTACAAGGTGATCTCTTCCATGTCCATCTCGTTTCCTACACCCCACAACAAGCCAAGGATTTTTCTCCAACCTATCAAATGAAACACAAAAATAGTAAGATTTTGCCCAACCAAAAATTTACAAGTGTACCACAAATGCACCAAATAAAGGAGAGAAATGATGCTTGGTGATTTCCATATCTTCTCAAAGATGTAATAGAGACAAAGGACTAAGCGATGGTGACCTCATCTCCTTAACTCCCCCCAATGCTTTACACCGATTAGGCAAGATGTCTTTTTGTCATGCTAAAAGGGGAAGTAACCCATAGCTAGAAATACAAGAGCATCCTTCCCAATACTAACACCAAAGGGGTAGTAAAGCTTTTTATCTCAAATTCAAAAGAGAAGGAATATTTATCCCAAATTATCCACAAAATGCCAAGACTTTTCTCCTATAAAAGCAACCCACCACCACCTTCCTTCACACACCTTCCTGACACTCAAAATTCACAATTCATAAGAGGAGCAACAAGGGTTGGGAGTAATGGCAAGAGAGCAATTCAACAAACAAGAGGAATTCCTTAAGCAAGGCTATCTCCCTAAGTTAAGGGTGGAGTCAGGAAAATCCAAGTTAAGGAGTTTTAAGCAAACGAGGTAGGCTTTCGAACTAAAGTGTTTTTATGTTGGCTTTCTAGTTACTATACAGTTTTTACGAGCTTTCTATTATGATATATGATTGTGTGCTTTCGAACTAAAGTATTTTAGTGAGCTTTCAATTTAAAGTATGTTTACAGCTTTTACGAAAAGTATTTTCGTGTGCTCCTATTTAGGATGTGATGTTAAGTGCGAGCTTGCTATTTAATGTGAAGTATTATGAAAAGTGCTATTTACCTCAAGTGCAAGTGATGTGATTTATATGGTGTTATGTGTTGCCTTATGAGTGCTTGTGAAGTGTAGCCTTTGTTAGTATTCGTGTTCGGCTTTGACCGATATAAATGAGTTTGTTCCAAATATGTTTACGAGGAAAATGAAGTTTTGAAAGTTTTGAGTTCGGCTTTGACCGATAGAAATGAGTTTGTTCCAAATATGTTTACGAGGAAAATGAAGTTTTGAAAGATTTGAGTTCGGCTTTGACCGATAGAAATGAGTTTGTTCCAAATATGTTACGAGGAAAATGAAGTTGCGAAAGTTATGTCAAGCCATGTTTTGTTTTGAACTTTGCCTATTTGATTGACTAGCAAGGCGATGTCCCTACTAGACCAGGAGTTTTGTGAATTCATTTCACCAGGAGTTTCGTGAATTCATTTCACCATGATAATTAGTTTTGTGAATTCATTTCACCAGGAGTTTGTGAATTCGTTTCACCAGGAGTTTTGTGAATTAGGTTCACCAGGAGTTTTGTGAATTCGTTTCACCAGGAAATTCTGTGAATTTATTTCACCAGAAGTTAGTTTATATACGGCATATGTTCTAGGAAAAGGGACCGCTTTTGATAAAGAAAAGTGAGGTGATTATGTGTTGCTTACGAGTGCTTGTGAATTATTAGCCTTTGTCGATTTTATGTTCGGCTTTTGACAAGAAAAGAAAAATGATTTAGTGTTCTCGGATCTTTTACTTAAAACCCCGAGTTCACTCAAAGAGTGGCTTGACAAAACTAGTTTTTCAGTAAAATATATTTCGGCACGTGTCCACTGAGTACACCAAGTACTCAGCCCTGCATATGTTTTAAAAATGTGCAGGTTGAGCAGTGATGAGGCGGGCGGTGTTGCGCATAGACGATGAAGATCCTTCGGTAGAATAGTACTCGGGCGGTGTTGCGCATAGACGTTATCTGCTCTTGACTCTTCCGCTGCAATGTAAAAGTCGAGTTTGCGTTCTTTGTATCGTGCACTCTGATATATATTATTTGAGTTATTTCGGTTCAAGTTTCAGTTGTGCCACAGTTTTCTCCTTTCTTCCCCGCTTCTTTCATCCTCCCCTAGTCGCGATCAACCGGTCTTTCTATCCCTAGAAAGTGCGGTCGTGACAAATCATATCCTAGAATAATTTATTTTCGCATGAACCTATGTCTGAATTTGCATTCTAACTTTTGATTTTGGAAATATTATTTAAAATATCATCCTTGCACAATTAATGGATAATCAACATCAAACTACGAATTATGTGGTACTACAAATTTAGTGTGTTGAATGAAAATCGCCATGCAACAGGAAGAGAAGTAGAATCAAGCAAGAGAGAAGGGGCTCTCTGTGTGAGCAATGAGTCTGGAGATTCTGTGTGTAATCTTTCTTAAATACTTCTTGTATAATCCTTATCAATAAATCAATCTATTTTCTCGTTCTATTTGTTGAGTTACATCACCATGATTAATTTACATTCATTCTGTTTCTTATTTTTAGAGTTGAGATTCGAAATATTGAAATTTGAAGCCGAGAACTTTCTGTTATAGATACAAAGAAGAAAAGTAGATAACATGATACTACAATGAAGCGAAAAATGAAGGGTCACATCTGTTAGTAGGTGAAGATACACAAATATAGTGTACACTATTAGCCATATCTCAACTGTAATGATTTCGATAATGAAATCTAATTCTAGATTTGAATTAATTCAACCATAACATTTATACTATAAAGTGGGGATAGAAGCACCAACCTCCATCCATGCTTATTAATTTGATGTAGGGTTGGATCCACTATTTGATGTTTCCCCTTAAGCTGCTATTGATGTTTATCCTCTCCTTGACCTTAAGCCTTCTATTTGATCCCTTTAATGGATAAGGAATCAAGAGCACTTTGCATATATATGTGTATAAATATGTGTAATGCCGACTTACACTGTAAGCATTTGTTGATGTGTTTATTTCATGCACAGACCATCTCTTTATATAGGCGAGAAGTGACTCTTCGTGAAGGGATCAACGGAGGTGTCTTTCCATTTGGAAACTTTACTGATCTAATATGGAAATCGACACATCGATTCGGTAGAATCAGTTTTTTGAAACTGATTAGAAACTGATTCCTCACATTACACATATGCACGTCTATATACATTCATATACATGCAATACTTATACATGTATTACAGTTAATTCATAATTAACTGCCATAATTATGGTCAACTTAATGCATGTACGACAACACACATATATAATCAACTCATTTATACATACATATACTTATTCTATTAGTATATAATATATTATTATATATATTATAACATTATAATTAGAGGTAGGAGAGGAGGGTTATCAATACACCCGATTCTAATTCTTTAATCGAAACCGATCCATCACGATATCGTCTTTTATATTAGAATCCAATTGATATGTTTTGAACTTAATCTTTAATATTAAACCAATATCTACATAGGTCACATATAGGAATAAATATTCCTACATTCTCCCACTTGACCTTTGTAGCTTTAAATGGTTTAATAATTCTTTATGCGCACTTTACAATCAAGTTCATATATCCTTTAAATACCTATAAAGCTAGACTTGATTGAATCATGGCGGTCATACAATCATTTAGTCGACATGATTCCTTCCATGTATCACAAATCAATTCTAACTTTATATGAATAAACCTTTCATTGAGATGAACTTTAATTCTCAATTCAACATATGTTATCTAAACATCCATACTGTATACAAACTTTAATGATAACATATAAACAAGTAGAAACATAACTTTTATTGAATTCACAAGAGTGTTTTACAATACATGAGCACACATCTAAAATAGCAAGGCTTTATCTATAATACCCATACGCTCTACATGGCCAATACACATACTGGGTGGTAGTCCTTTAGTTAACGGATCCGCTACCATCATATCCGTCCTAATATGCTCAAAGTACACTCTTTGTTTCTGCACTTCTTCTTTAATCGATAAGTATTTCAATTCCATGTGCTTAGCACCCTTCGAGTACTTATCGTTCTTTGAGAAGAAGACAGCTGCGGAATTATCACAATAAATTTTCAGTGGTCTAGCTATAGAGTCGACAATTCTAAGCCCTGAAATGAAGTTCTGCAACCATAATCCGTGAACAGTGGCCTCAAAGCATGCCACAAATTCGGCCTCCATAGTGGAAGTAGCAATGACAGACTGCTTTCCACTTTTCCATGATACTGCTCCCTCTGCTAAAAGGAACAAATAGCCAAACGTTGACTTTCTACTATCAACGCACCCGGCATAGTCTGAATCTGAATATCCAATGACCTCTAGATGATCGGATCTTCTATACGTAAGCATGTGCTCTTTGGTGCCTTGCAAGTACCTGAGGACTTTCTTTGCAGCCTTCCAATGGTCCATTCCAGGATCACTTTGATATCGACCCAACATACCAACCGCAAAGGTGATATCTGGTCGAGTACATGTTTGAACATAGTTCAAACTCCCAACCACTGATGCATAGGGAATCTTTTCCATCTCCTTACGCTCCAATTCATTTTTCGGACATTGCATTTTACTAAATTTATCTCCCTTCTGAATTGGAGCAATTCCTGCGGATCATTTGTCCATTTTATATCTCTCTAAGACTTTATTGATATAACCTTTCTGAGACAAACTTAATAATCCTTGTGATCTATCCCGAAATATTTCTATTCCGATCACATAAGATGCCTCACCCATATCCTTCATTTCGAAGTTCAAAGAGAGATACTTCTTTACATCATGTAGTAAACTCATGTCATTTGCAGCTAGCAAAATGTCATCAACATATAGGACCAATATAATAAACTTGCTCCCACTGATTTTAATATAGATACATCTATTAACGATGATCTCTACAAAACCATATGAAACAATGATATCATTAAACTTTATATACCATTGTCTAGAAGCTTGTTTGAGTCCATATATTGACTTTCTCAACTTACATACTAAACCTTCTTATCCTTCTATCATGAATCCTTCGGGTTGTTTCATGTATACCTCTTCTTCAAGTACTCCATTTAGGAAAGCCGTCTTTACATCTATTTGGTGAAGCTCTAAATCATAATGAGCCACCAAAGCCAACACAATTCTTAAAGAATCCTTCTTTGAAACTGGAGAGAAGGTTTCTTTGTAGTCAATGCCATCCTTTTGAGTGAAACCTTTGGCGACAAGGCGAGCCTTGTACCTTTCAATGTCACCTTTTGAATCGCGTTTCGTTTTAAAGATCCATTTACAACCAATGGCTTTAAAACCTTTAGGCAATTCTACTAAGTCCCAAACATCGTTATCGCTCATAGATTTCATCTCATCCTTTGCTGCATTTAACCAATTTTCAGAATTGTCACTTTCCATGGCTTGTTGGAACGAGATCGGATCTTTATCAATGCTCAAGTCACATTCACTTTCAACGGAATATACCACATAGTCATCCGATATGGCCGATCGACGTTCCCTTATTGATCGCCTTAAAGGCTCTATTGGTTCATCATTCCGTTCTTGAATTATGACTGATTCATCTTCAATCTCAACAGGTGGGTTATGCACTTCATGTTGCTCAATAGGAACAACAATCTTAGGTGCAACAAAAGGTGGATGAACAACCTTTTTTTGAACTTCATTAAGGTCCACTTTTTGAGGTTCATCACTCCCACTAGTTTCATTGTTTTCAATGAATCTAGCATTTCCCGTCTCATCTATCCTCGTACTATGGTTAGGACAATAGAATGTATATCCCTTCGACTTATCTGGATAGCCAATGAAGAATCCACTGACCGTCTTTAAATCCAATTTCTTTTCATTTGGATTATACAACTTTACTTCTGCAGGGCAACCCCAAATACGTATATGTCGTAAACTCGGTTTCCTTCCCGTCCACAGTTCAAAAGGGGTCTTTGGAACTGCCTTACTAGGAATCCGATTAAGCATGTACGTTGCAGTCTTTAATGCATAAATCCATAACGAAAGAGGCAAATTACATCCACTTAACATGCATCTAACCATATCCAAAAGAGTACGATTCCGTCTTTCCGCTACACCATTCTGTTGCGGAGTGCCGGGCATTGTATACTGTGCACAAATGCCCTTACTTTCGAGGTACTTTGCAAATGGGCCCGGACATTGTCCAAACTCATTAAATTTTCCGTAGAATTCACCACCTCTATCTGATCTTACAACCTTAACTTTTCTATCCAATTGCCTTTCCACTTCATCTATGAATATCTTTAAGACATTCACCGATTCAGCCTTTTCACGCAATAGATATATATAACCATACCGTGAGAAATCATCAATAAAGGTGATAAAATAATTTCTACCATCCCACGAAGGTGCATCAAAAGGACCACATATATTAGTATGAATTAACTCAAGAAGTTGATAACTCCTTGTGGCTGATTTCTTTACTATGTATTTAGTTTGCTTCCCCTTTATGCAATCTATACATATATCTAGATCACTAAAATCCAATTGAGGAAGAATTTCATTCTTTACTAACCTCATTATCCTTCCTTTGGATATGTGACCTAGTCTTTGATGTCACAAGTAAGCCGAACATTCACTTGACATACCACGTTTTATGCCTCTACTTTCAATATTAAACAAGGATTCAGAAAACTTTGCATCAAGATTGAAACTATAGAGTGAATCAAACAAAGTACCACTTCCATAGAAGTAATCATTCCTGTACAATGTGAATACACTATATACAAACTTGATTTTAAAACCTAATCTATCCAACCTACTAACAGATACAAGATTTCTAGCACAATCTGGTACATAGAGACATTCCTTAAGATCTATATGACAGCCTGTGTCTAAGATCAGTCTGTAGGTCCCGATGCCTTTAATTTGTGCCTTCATCCTGTTTCCCATGAACAAGTATTGTTCACTTCGTTTTATAGGCTGGATCGTACTGAATCCCTGTTCAATATGAGACACATGAGTAGTAGCACCAGAATCTAACCACCAAGTATTATTAGGCACTTCAATAAGATTCAATTCAGAGCAAACGAAACTGTTATGTTTACCTTTCTTATCAAACTATGCCTTTCTTTTTGGACAATCCTTCTTGAAGTGTCCCGTTTCTCTACAAAAGAAACACTTCCTTTCCTTTTGGATTTTCTTCTCCGGACCTTTCAGAAAAGATTTATCCTTCTTTTTGTCCTTCTTACTTGATTTTCCTTTACTGGTGCTGGCTTCTCCATGACCTACGAGATTCGCAACTTGGCCATTCATCTTCTTTAATCTCCCTTCCTCTTGTACTAACATGGCCTTTAGCTCTTTAAGGTCCCATTTATCTTTTATGGTGTTATAATTCACCTGGAACTGGCCAAATTCATTAGGAAGAGAGTTTATGATGAATTGAACTAAGAACTGTTCGTGAACCTCCATTCCCAAGGTAGAGAGCCTTGCTGCCAAGTTTGACATGTGTGTTACATGATCGTGAATAGGTTGAGACCAGTCAAACTTTCTTGTAGTGAGCTCACTCATTAGGCTCCCTACAATTGACTTGTCGGCCAATTCCGATTGTGAACACTCATTTATCTTTTCTATGAATTCCCTTGCACTCTCTGTCTTAGGCATAGATGGCTTAAAACTTTCTGCCATCGTCATCCTCATAAGATTGAGACTTAGCCTGTTAGAGCGCTCCCAAGTCTCATATCGAGACTTGTCCGTTTCGGAGCTTTCTTCCGTAATGGCTGCAGGCTCATCTTCCGTAAGTATGGCATGGTCAAGTGACATAACACCCAGTGAAAACCGGATCTGTTCTGACCATTCACCATAGTTCTGCCCATTGAACTTTACGACAGAGTTTGCAGATGCATATATATTAGACGAAGCTGCAACATTTATACATGCTTACAATTAGTGCTTTGAACTTTAAACACCGATTCAGATAACTGTAATACTTTAAATAACATGCATTCAAGTAACCTTTGGGCAATACTTAAAATACACATATTTTCAACGATGCTAAAAAAAATTTCTTTAATAATTAATCAAATCATGCATATATCAAATAAGCATGTTGCCTTTGGGTATACATACTACATAAGACACATAGTAGACATGATTAATCCCTTTCGTATTATTAAATGTATACAATGATCCACCTTTAGGTGATCTCCAAGTATATAAATAATAATATAATTGATCAATTAAACTTTAATGTCATTTATAGCATCTCTTTAATCATGATCAATTAACTAACATTCATCATGCTCAATAATTAAATCCAATATAACAAGACCACTTTGGTGATTAACAAGTCATATATCATTTAAATATTGAAATCTTTAATGGGTAGAAAATATTATATTGTTTTATCATTTCATAAAACAATACCCAACACATAAGCGGAAGCAAATTTAATCAAAATCAAAAATTAAGACCATTTAAATTTCGATTTTGAAAACACATAAATGGTGAATTAACCAAATCTGGATTGGCTCTGATACCAACTGTTAGCCATATCTCAACTTTAATGATTTCGATAATGAAATCTAATTCTAGATTTGAATTAATTCAACCATAACATTTATACTATAAAGTGGGGATAGAATCACCAACCTCCATCCATGCTTATTAATTTGATGTAGGGTTGGATCCACTATTTGATGTTTCCCCTTAAGCTGCTATTGATGTTTATCCTCTCTTTGACCTTAAGCCTTCTATCTGATCCCTTTAATGGATAAGGAATCAAGAGCACTTTGTATATATATGTGTATAAATATGTGTAATGCCGACTTACACTGTAAGCATTTGTTGATGTGTTTATTTCATGCACAGACCATCTCTTTATATAGGCGAGAAGTGACTCTTCGTGAAGGGATCAACGGAGGTGTCTTTCCATTTGGAAACTTTACTGATCTAATATGGAAATCGACACATCGATTCGGTAGAATCCATTTTTTGAAACTGATTCCTCACATTACACATATGCACGTCTATATACATTCATATACATGCAATACTTATACATGTATTACAGTTAATTCATAATTAACTGCCATAATTATGGTCAACTTAATGCATGTACGACAACACACATATATCAACTCATTTATACATACATATACTTATTCTATTAGTATATAATATATATTATATATATTATAACATTATAATTAGAGGTAGGAGAGGAGGGTTATCAATACACCCGATTCTAATTCTTTAATCGAAACCGATCCATCACGATATCGTCTTTTATATTAGAATCCAATTGATATGTTTTGAACTTAATCTTTAATATTAAACCAATATCTACATAGGTCACATATAGGAATAAATATTCCTACATACACACACACACACACACACACACACATATATATATATATATACATATATATATAGGATTGTATTCAATGTCGAACTAATTTTAAAGACCGAACTAGAGAACAAATCTCATCCACCCTTTATTCTAATCTAACGGTTAATTCATTATCAATTTTATCTCATTTGTTTATTCAATTAATATTACAAAAGGGTTGTAATGAAATTCATAATTCATATTGTTATTGCATTTCCATAATTCATGCTAAGTTAATTAAGGAGATTGGATCAACATTATTGTGATTCACGATTATTTGGAACTGAATTTGCATTCCACACCATCGCTCACACCTTCAATTACATCTCCATCACCAATTCACGCCCTGCAAGTAGATGAACACGTTTCCATTCTGCGGCTGCAATTAACGCACACCATGTCTTTAATTCAGCGCCTGCAATTACATCTCCATCGACTGCAATTCAATATATGCAATTCAGCACCTGCAATTACATTCACCATCTGCAATTTAATCTCCATTGATTTCACGCCCGCAATTACATCTCCGACTGACCTCGAGTCGGTTACCGCCCATAACTCAACTCCCAACACCGCGCCTCGGCCCTCCCTACTCGCGGTTCAGCATTGTTGTTCGGGCACCGTCTCGAGGTCAGTCCCGGATTGAAATTCACCCGCAACTCGGCCCCAATGTATTGTGCCACCGCCGCCGCTGCTATAATGTCGCCGTTCAATCACTTCATCTTATAATTACTGTACTTCATCTTATAATGAAATAACTTCATCCGAGAAATAAATCAAAATTTGAAATTATAGTATGAAATCACTTCATCCTATCATCAAATTTCTTCATCTTTTAATGTAATAACTTCACCCAGGAAGTGGAAACATTTCAATTAAAATGAATCAAAAATTTCAACAATCCAAAATAAATAACTTCATCATATGATATAATTGCTTCATCTTAAGAGAAAATCACTTCATCTTACATTGAAATCAATTCACCTTATACAAAAAAACATGAAGCTTACTAAATTAACGTATCACTGCACTCATCACCACCAGATCTGGAACGCAGATCCGCTCATCGACAACCAAATTCAAGACTTTAGTTTGTAAAGTTTTCATCGATACCTTTGATCTTCCTCATGTCAACTATGGTGAGAATTGGATGGTGAAGACAAAACGATGTCGAGATCTCTACATTGTCGACCTGATTAGAGAATGGAGTAGTGAGAGATGAAACCGGGGCAGCGAAAGTTGGAAGAGGAAGACGAAGGTGGAATTTGATTTACCCTAATTCATACTTCCGTGATTTTTTGTTTACCATGTTGACTAAATTAAAAATGACCATGCCACCCTTAGCTGAACTAATTAAATAACGGATAAAAACTGAATAAAGATGTTGTAAGTTTAATTCTTCCATTAAAATTTGAATCCAATGGTCAATATTTAGTCTCTAGTTCTACACTAAGGAGGTGTTGTGCATATAAGGTGACCCTATATATATATATATATATATATATAGTAGTATTTGTGAGTGAGTGAGTGAGACACCTTGTTCCTATGATAGCTGATCAATGATTTGGCTAAAAATAATATACATATGAGAGAGTATTTGTATGATCTACTTGTCGACTACCTCTTTCGCTTGGACTTGAGAGACTGCGAATTGCTATGCCAGTTTCGCTTCCGTTGGTTTATGAACCAATTGTTTATCTGCTTCAGCTGCAAACCCGTCTTCTCCACTAGCTTCGCCTTGTCCTCCTCCTGAATACCAAACCCCATTCATTCATTACCTAATTTTGCCACAAATGGGATTTAAAGAGACTTACAGTGGGATAAGGCCACTTTGAGTGTTGCTGCCACCAATTCTTTAGCACACTCTGTGTCACCCGGCAGCTTCCCAGCCCTTCTCTTCCTTAGTATTTCCTCTCTCACTTTCGATTCTTGATTTGAATCCTGCAAAATATGTATAGTTGCTTTAAATCATCATGCTCTCACACCTATATATACAAAATGTGGGTGTTTAACAATGTTTCACCTTTTAGTTCTATTTTGAGTTCTTGCCTCATTCGCCCATTAAACTTCTCTCCGACTCCGTGAATAGCAATGGCCCGAGTCCCATCAGGCCGTGCCCATCGCTTACTGATTGATCTAAAGAGAAATCCATTTGCAGCTCATCCTCATCATCTGACATTGTTGCACCACTTCCTTCTCCAAGTGCTGCCCCTGTTCACATTCAAACATACTACTAATTAATCATCTCTATAGATATCAATAATGGTTCCTCATTTATCACTTGTGACTCGAATCCTTGACCTATTGGATACAGAAGTCTTCATCGTCAAGAAAGACTTCTATCTTATCCTAATATTAATATACATGCGCTCCTTTAATATTTGAAGACTACATAAGTTAGATAACTTCATGATTTATTTTAGATGATACCTATCTATACATAGTAAAAAGACCAATATTTTGACCATGTAATCCTTTAATAAATATTTCAATAAAATAAATAACTCACTCAAGTAAACGCCACTTAACAAAATGAATATTTGAGAAATGAAATTGTCTTCAACTACCCTAGGTAGTTGGGATTTTAAATCAAAGCTCTAGTTGCTTCAAACTACAATAATACATAGGGCAATGCAACAATAACAAGCAATATAAAGTAAGATTTTGAAATGCATGAATCCTAACCGGTTGTTAGTGGGAAATATAGTTATTTAATTGTTGTTACTTTGATTTTCAGTTTGTTGTGCAAATCCCTCTATCACTCAAACCCAACCTAAAATCTCTTCATAAATAGATAAATACAGTAAATCTTTTGATATCGCCTCTTGTTGTAAGGTAACATTATCTCACCAAAATTCCCAAATCACTTTCCTGCCTACCAAAAACAATCAAGCCATCCATGATATATTTATTAGTAATATACCAATTAAAAAATTACATTAATTCAAGCCTAAGTAGAATCTATATAGATTTCCATACATATATGATACCGAATCGCTCTCAAGAATAACTGAACATAAAAAGAAACGAACTTAACCGATACAAAAATTCAATTTTATGTATCTCATTTATTAAGTTGTCTGAAAGCTACCATTACAACTAGCAATAAAGCCTATAAGTAAAAAATTCTATTGCTCAATGCTGAGATAAAATTTTGTTCAAATTCAACTTTTGATCCTAATTAGAAATGACTGCAAAATAATAAATTCAATCCTAATGGGGATAGAATCAGACTCAAACAAAATGACTGAAATCAAATCCTAATTAGAAATGACTGCAAAATGACTTTCTTAACATTTTTTAAAATTCGTGCCGCTAAGAAATGAGACTCCTAATGACGGACGGAAGGAGTATAATATTTTATGTCCGGCAATATGTGTTTTATATTTTTCATTTTCTTTCATTCGCCCTTACATATCTTATTTGATTTTTCCTATATATAAGTAAGCGTGTTTTATACTCCCTCTTACAAAAAATGGACAAAGTTACAAAATGGCATGAGTTTTATTGCATAATCGGTAAAGTAAGAGAGAGTGAGGGAAAATGTGGTGAAAAGTAGTGTTAGTGGAATATGGGGTTCACAATTAGAATAATGTGTATGGTTAGTATTGGTTTAAAACTTTTCATTTTTAGAATTAGTATAAATTTGATGAACGACCCAAAATAGTAAAACTTGTCTATTTTTTGGACATAGGAGTAGTAGTTTATCAGTCCATTCCGCTCAAATTTAATTACAAAGAAATAATTAATTTTTTATATTAAATTTATAGTATTATTTTTAAATTTGAAATAATAATACAAAAGAAAGATAAAAAGTACTAATAAAGAAAATTAATGCATACAAGCCTGCGTTCCATGCTTAGTGGATTCGTTTCCAAGCATTCACATTAGGATAAGCTTTCCTCATAGTCCATCTCCAATTTCCTCTTGTCATATTATCAACCTATATTCACAGTCCATCTTCATCCCTCCCAACTTATTTCAACTCATCTCATAGCCTACCTCACTATCTCATACAAAAGGAAAAATACATAGAAAAATATTAAAAAATCATTATAAATAGATTAAATGCACTAACAAAATCATTTAATTCCGTGCCGGCCAAGAAATGTGTTATCTTAGCCGGGACGGAGGTACACAAATTGCGAGTGAAAGGGCAAAATGGTTTCACTTCTGGTCAGTGGCGGAGCCAGGATTTTAATCCTGGGGAACCCAAAATACTATTAAATTTTGTTGAGTTGTTCTGTTCCTACGACACGAAAACAACTCGAACATGAGTAATAGAGATATGCACGCCAGAGATGAATAACAAGATAAATAATTAGAGGGTGATGGAAACTAGAGATACAGTATCAATTTCGACATCGAATTAAAAATATACTGTATTTTTTTATAACAAAGAGTATAGTTATATATCATTTTGCTAATATTATATTTAGTACTTATTATGAGATTAAAGAAATTTTTCTATTTTAGATTTTCCGTAATAAAGATCGTATCATTAAAAATGATTTAATAATTATTATATGGCATATTTACAAATTTACTAGAAAAAATAAACAGAGGAGATATAGAAAAATATTGTAACATAAATAATATAGGAGAAAATAGGAGACATACAGTACTAGTATGAAAATTACTAGAAAAAATTAACCAAAGGAAATAGTATAAAAAAAAATTGGAAGATGACTGAATTGAATAAAAATCTAAGAAGACACAGTAAAATATTACAAAGTCCTCACAAATTGTTTCAAAGTCCGCTACTTTAAGCTAACACTTGATATGTTTAATGCTGCGTACATATATTATATAAAATAATATAATATAATATAATATAATATAAATTGAAATGGCCCCACCGTAGCTCTGGTTCAAATTTTATATGCATGTATTATTATATTCAATGTTATGTGTATTAATTAATACTACAACAAATTATTTCAGCCATCCCAAATTAATTATTGTGCACGTCCCCTTTGATTTGAGTCTTTGCCGTAACGTAGGTCTCTATTTATTTTGGGAACAATAATTTTCGAATTATTTTTTTTATCATGGCTTGCAGGGACTTGGGATTTATGTACTTTATTATAACTTTAAATATTATAGTAAATAGTTGATTATTTTGTGTTATCTTTAAAATATTTACTCCAAAGTATCTCACCGTTTAGATTATTATCATTTAATAATATTTTTTTATCTTTTGAAATAAAATGTCATGCAAAAAATTTCGGCAATCAAATAATGATGCGAATCAATTAAGCAATCAATGTATCAACGTGTAATTTGGCAAATCGACGTTTAATTTTGGGAGGCACGCCGATATTTCGATAGCCGGACTTTTTTTGCAGAACATTTAATTCCAAAAAACGAAACCAATTTTGAATAAACGCCTTAAAAGATTAGAATAAAATTGATCAATTACGAAATATTATGACTACAGATAAAAATTGATGCAGGGACGATGTACCGTATGACGAATCCATATATACTAACATTTGGAAAGAAAAAATCGCTAGTTCGAATTTCTCCGCCAATATATATTAGTCCCTCTTTGCACATGAATTAATCCATCTCATAAGGTATGATTTTCAATGTCTTCATAAATGATAATTGCTGCATAATTCTTGGAATGATCAATATAAAAAAAGTAAAGAACAAAATACAAATCAAGCATTCCTTAAAAGCGTGGTGCATGTAGAACTAAAGAGCGACTCGTTGAAAAACCTCACTTCAAAATATAATTTTATATTTTTATCAACTATCAATTATTGGATAAATACCAACATCAATTATCTTGCTTAGTTTAATACTCCCTATTAAAAAAAATGCACTTTTGTCGGTACGAATTTTAATGTAAAATTAATGAAGTAAAAGAGAGGTAGAGAGAAAAAGTAAATAAAATATTGTTAGTGGAAATGTTAGAAGTCTCAAGATCAACCAAGCCGATGACTGATCAAGCGTGTTGAAGGAGATGGCTTGATCAAGCCATCGATCAAGCGTGTTGAAGGAGATGACTTGATCAACCAAGCCGATGACTTGATCAAGCGTGTTGAAGAATGGCTTGATCAACCAAGCCTTGTTGCATGAGAAAAGTGAAGATATGCATGTGAGGAATTCGCTTGAAAGTTCTACACGAGAAAAGACAAGTGACAACTCCGAGCAAGCTGTCGTCCGCGACCCCACACCTCACGAGCTCAGCTCGTGATTGTACCCATGCTCACAGCTAAGATGGGGACCATGAATGTACTTGGAGAGACGTGGTGCTAAAGGGATTAAAGAAGGAATTAGATTAGCAGAGTTTGTTATGATTAACTTTGTAATCTTGTTTTAACTTGTACTAGATGGATTATGTTAGAGTTCTAGATATTTCCTATGCCGCATATATTAACGACACTTTAAGCATTTTGGATCACTTGAATGAAACAGTAGCTTGAGCTTCCCCATTCTATTTGCAGCAATGTTTAATCTTGCTTCTCCATTGTTTATTCTTGTTGTTTTCAAGAGAATGGGTCCCACCTCATTAGAGAGAAAAGACTTTCCAAAATTAGAAAGTGCATATTCTTGTGGGACGGGCTAAAAAGGAAATAGTGCATATTCTTGGGGACGCAGGGAGTAAAATAATATTTCTTGTACATAGATATGTTGCAACTAAAGTTTGAATCCTCCTAAATTATACTCTATCCGTCTTTACATAATAGTTTCCTTTTTTTCATTTTTGGTATGTCCATAAATTTACTCCCTTCATTCTACAATAAAGTGATATTTTGCCATTTCGGTCAGTACCATAATAAGAGTCACATTTGACTTTTTACCATAAATAAGTAGGTCTCTCACATTACACTAACTCACTTCATTCAAATTTATTATAAAACCAATATAAAAAAAAGTGGACTCAATTCCACAAACTTTTTTTTAATCCATTATTCTTATTTTTCTTAAAATCCATGCCCATAACAAGAGTTACTCTTATTGTAGAATGAAGGGAGAGTAGTTTTATCATTTAGGCAAAGTATTCTGGTATATCCATAAAATTACTATCCCTCCTAACTATATTAATTGTCACAAGCTCTTCTCTACATTATCCTCTCTTTATTTTACCATTTCTCTACTTTAACTTTTTATTATCATTTTATAAAACGACTGTAAAAAACACAAGTGTGACAGTTAATGTGGGACGGAGGGAGCAGTTTTTATGAGCAGTTTTTATGTTTTATTGGCAAAGTATTCCAACCAAAGCATAAAAAATGTACGTAGTCATTAGTTATTCCCTTTGTCAGCTACTTTTTAGTTTATTATCTCCTCAACTCCAAGAATAATTATATACAGTAAAATAATTCTATTGTCTCCTGTACACTTTGTCATGTTTCTAAAATATTAGAAACATTAGATATTACCAGTTTGCTTGATTGTTGAGACTACAATCAGCGGATAGAATATTTGTAACCTTTTCTGCAATTTCCCGCGGGCCGCAGCTCTGTGTTCTCCCAACTTATCTGCTCCCCACTTACTGTGTTTGGAGCCGTAAAATTCGTTGTGAAGCAGAGCAACATGAGTAAATAAGATGAGTATACGTAGAGAGAACATCAGCAATTTGCGTCCTTCCAAGAGATGATGCACAGATTTCACTTTTCGTGTTCTGTAGAATGATAGGTATTTTGATTATTAGACACCATCAGCTATGAGTAAGATATAACTAGAACCGCAGAGTTTATGAGTAAAATCTCAGAAATGATATAGAATGACAACTTTTTAGTGATAATTGGTGGAAATATTTTGGAGTGCATCGCATTTCTTCACCGGATTTGGTTAAATCATGTTTGACGTTAAAAGACCAAGCTAAAATTTCATGATGACAAAGAAAACAGAACAGTCACCTGATTTAGGAAAGGAAAAGATTCCAGAACCGAAGTTTCATCTCCTATCCTTTACGATTGTCTGTAAAGAATTTCAGCATGAAAAAATAGCGCAATTAGTGACAATGATGCCATCTTCGGATGAAACGAAAAACAAGAAACTGCTGGTTTTCGTCGATATACTGCCCATCTGTGAAATGCAAGGTAGAGTACTCGGATGTATGCCAGTTAGAGTAGCAACTGCATTGAAAGTGACTCAAATTCATTAGGTGATTGCACAAAGAAACTCTGCAGGCAACACTGTTTTCGGTTGTCATGCTTGATTATCTCACCTCTGACATTGAAGGATATCTCCACAAATTATTTGGTTTGAGTAGCCATGGTGCTCACGAGTTCATTGACATTCTTCGACCACACAAGATTGCACACCTGCATAGTATTGTTTCGGTTCAGGTTGTCATTCTGACAATAATGAATAAGAGCTTTGGTTGCTTAAACCTCCTTCATTAAATTCCGTTGAACACAAAATAATTTATTCTAAAACGAAATAACAACGAAATAGCTCTACTATAGTCGTGAATTGAGATTTGTCCTAGAGAGCTATGAACCCCATTGAAACCACACTGATAACACTTAAAAAATTAAATACAAAGGAAGTAAATGAATAGATTCATCCATTTCTTGTCAACTAAGGCTAAGGAAGAAGATTTAAGATCCAAGAGGTCGTAGTAGTTGCTATCTAGCACAAGAGATCTTTTTCATGACACACTAGAAGTATTACTATTTAATCATGCTATCATAAACATGTAATATCAGATGTCACATTATGACTTGAGTTTCACATAATAACAATTAGCCTGACTTCCAGTATCCCCAATCTTGACTTTCATTAGTCGAGACCATAGAGGGTAATTCTTTCCATTCAATTTGAATGCTACGGTGATGCTCTTGCAGTTTCGTAGACTCTTTGTCTGATCTGGATTGGGTTTCTCCTCCTCCGTGTCTGACATGTTTTTTATGCAGGATGTGGTTTCTGGATTTGATTTTTTGGTCGGAAAGGTCGAGAATTGGTATTGGCAATGATGAAATTTTTCTGAGCCTAGGATCGTTCTTCCTGCTCTGAGGCCATGTAGAAATCAGTAATCGGTAATTTCATTCTATTATGTTCACTGAATTGTATTACAGAGTTATACCTTTATAGGCTAATTCCATCCTATACAAGGTAAACCTAATTTACAATAAAGGCACTTCTATTCTTGGCAAGATATTCTCTAAATCAATTACACATTCATGCCTGATTCTAGGGATATTATTCTAACACAAACAATATGAATGAAATGGTCAATTGATGGACAGGGCTAAGATTCTTGAACAGTGCATTTGGTGCGTGTTCGAACTATGTTATCTTATCTTTTTTGTCCATCTTAATTGAAGCCCACATTCTCATTTTCCACAATGTACTTCTTCCGTTCCTTCTTTATTTTTTTTTTTCTTTTTTAACCTCATGTCTATTTCTCCATTTTTTGATGGTTGAATTTTGATTTGTGTTGTTGCGTTATGTGAAACTATAGGCCTCATCATTCCGTTCCATCCTCTTCTTCCTCGCCGACTTAGGCATTGACCCAGACTCAGGAGCGGGAGCTGCCCACAACTCGGCTCCTTATCATCGACCCTGTACGAGTCCGTGTTGAAGAACGATCGAACTCAGCTTCTGAATCGAATGTGGCCCTACAGAGCCAAGAGTCTCGACCCTATAGTCTTCGTGGCTGGGCCAACAGGCGCCACTTCTACCGAACAATGGCATGCCGTCGTCCTTCAGCTTGTCCTTGCGATTGTCCTTCAGCTTGCAGTGGCAGGACGAGCGCAGATGATGGATCGTCCGGACCAAAAATACACGATTGTGGATGCTCTTACTATGCCTAACCCTAATTCCTCATTCACTGCTCCACTACATTGGGTTCAATGACATCGTTGTTCCACTACTCTTCTCATAATCTCACCGTCTAACCAGAGAACTCTTGGTTTTCTTCCGCCGCCGTAGGTTACCATCGCCGCTCCAGACCACATATTCACCGTCATCATTTCCAGTCAATCTATATATCAGTTTCTCTTATTCTCATGGTTTGGCTTATTTTGTCTCTAATTTTAGAAGAATATTGTAAATGTAATGAGTTATTGAAGGGGTACATTTACCAAACGCGGAAAAAGTAAATGCGGCCATTATTTTGTTAACTGACTATATTTCGAGGAGTATATTTTAAATGTAAATTAGCGACGAAATATATAAATTTAAGATGGAGGAGTACATATTAAGTAGAATTTGGACTATATTTGATAATGCAAAACAATGGATTACTACATACGACTTTTGGAGTGCATTTGATTTTTTTTAGTTCGTGTGTGCGTATATATTACTCCATCTGTTTTCAAAAAATAGACAAACTTGTACTATATGACACGTGTTTTAATGTGTAATTGGTAAAATAAGAGAGAGATATGAAAAAGTAAGAGAGTGGTGGAAAAAATAGTGGAAGTAGTGTTAGTGGATTGTGGGATCCACATTATTAGTAATGTGTGACTGGTTAAAAACTTTCCATATTTGGACTTGGTCTAAGTTTGAGAGACGACCAAAGTAAAACTAGTGTATTTTTTTAGGATGGGGTATTTACTTTCAGTTAATGATAGACTAAAGGCCAAATGTGGTCCCAAACATATGGAGATTTTACAAATTTGGTCAAGAACATTATCCTTTTGAATTATTCTGTCCCTCACAAATAAAAACCGGTCACATTTAGTCCTAAATGGATGGCACTGTTTCAATTTAACAGTCAACGAATGTTAATTTGATTTTGACCGGATTAAGAGTTTATATTAGAATTTTAATATTTTTCCAAAAAAAATTAAAATTTTTATTCGATTTAAAAAAAAATAATAGCTTGTCTTTTATAAACGCGCCGCCTACCCTAGTTCTAATTTTACATTCTTTTTCTCATTCATCTTCTTCGAGAGGAAGCCTAGTTCTTGCAAGAACCTCAAGTAACCCAATGTCGTCAACCATGGACCTGTCACGACCGCCCATACAAGGGGTACCACAACGCGGCGATCGTGACCGACATGCATGGATTACAATTTAAAAAGAACAACTTAATTAATTTGAAGAAAGAAAAACAACTTAGTTTAAAGATTTTAAGGTTATATTTTTTTTTAAAAGACATAAGATAAAATACTTTTAAAAAGACAATGGGAAAAAAATTTGACTTAAGAAATATAATAACTAAAAACTAAAGTAGCACAAGCACTTAACTTAAATCTCGGAGAATACCATTTTCAAAAGACAACGTAGATGCACGTTTAAATCCTAACACCACCATACATGTCCCAACACCAAAACGAAAAGCTTACGGTCTTAAGACATAAATTAAAACATAGCAACGGATAAATAAGGTTCAAGGAGAGTCAAGGATCACGCCTATGTATGACGACACAATGTATCCTAAGGTCTCTAGCCAGCTCAACATCCACCGCAACATCCCGCTCAACCTGCAAAATTTTTAAAAGAAAAAGCAGGGCTGAGTACTTGTTGTACTCAATGGGCTCATGCCGAAAACATTTATCAAGTTATGTCATCCATACCAGTGATCTCGAGTTTTATACGCAGTAAAGAAAATATCACGAGAACACAAAAATGTTTCCATAGACTGGCCAGTCAAATAATCTCTCCCACTTTTCACATCAATCCAACAATCACAACCACAGTGCGACGAAAGTGTGGCCACACTATTCGCCCACGAGACCGGCCGACTTGCAAGGACGGCTCACGATCCCACCAGTGTACACAACCCGATAGGGTTTACGGTCCTACTCGGACCCGAATTCGTTTCACAAAACAACCATGTAGCCTAACGGAGTAAACTCATACGAACTAGGCATCAGGCACACAATCTCATAACAAAAACAGTCCATGGCATGACATAACAGTTAAACACCCTTGTATCTCCACATAATATTTTTCGGAAAAATAAAGAGGTTTTGAAAAGAAAAGCCCACCTCGTTCTCTTAGAAATTCACAACCCAACTTAGCAACTCTCGATCCTCGAGTTCACGAGTACCCAACACCCTTGTCAACGACAACACAAGTCAGCCTCACACAACATTATTTTACTATGCATGTCCTATCGTCGCTCCCTCAACGTTTTCCTCAATTTCCCAAACCCAACATACATCTCAAAGGTGTAAAACACACGTAACACATTTCAACTTATCACAAGTGATTTCAACATTTAGGCATATTCCTTGGACATACATGCATCATACAATACTTTTAAACTTGAGAAATAAGTGTCATTTAATCAAGGCAGAAAACTGGCAGAATTGCGCGACCGTTTTGTAAAAATCACTTTAAATTCACCCGACCTCAAAACATGCTAAATTTTGGTCACGATACAGAGGACACATTCAAGTTCATCCATGAAAATTTTCATATCGAAATCACGTCATTTAGTCAGTCATATCACATATTGAACTCTCTGGTCGGAACATACAATTTCTGACAGTATTGCGCAATTCATTTGAAAAATTCACCATAAATTCATACGATTCCCAAAAAGGCTGAAAATTTACACAACACAGAAGACACTTCAAATTTTCATATAGTTTAAGAATCACATCGATCGGAGGTCATTTGGTCAATCAAACAGAAAACGAAACATTCATGGCAAGAACTCACGTTTCTGGCAGATTTGCGCAGTCAACTTCAAAGATTTATTAAAAATTCATTTTTTGATAAAACAGGCTGAAAATCACACGAGACATAGAAAACACCTTGAAGTTTACTCAGTAAAAATTTCATAGCCAAATTCGTTCGTTTGATGGGTCGAATACTGTGAAATGAATCCACCGAATTGAAAATGCACGGATACGAAATTATAACTTGAAATGAAAGAACAACGGGCATACGTGGTTCGGCCAAAATCAGCCTACATCCACGGGAGAACTCGAGCAATTTGTATTAATAAGGAAACGAGATTACAAGCTAACTTCCAACCTGAACTTACAACAAGAACAAGCTCTTCTCTCTTGAATCTCCCGAGAAACTCGACCCTGAGATCCCTGGTCTGAGAAGATCAACAACACCACGAACAAGAGCTGAGACTCCTTCCTTGATCACTGAGATCACTGATCAATCACAACTTGGATTGAACGATGAATCACCTTGCTTCTTCTTCTTTTACGATTGCTATCACTTGCTCTGTTTTTAGGTTGAATTGAATGAGGAATTCTGTTATGATCTTCTCTCACTCATGCGTGTGTAGTTATGAGCCTATGTATTCAGCTCAACCGATTCTTGGGTGAGAGTAATCCCATGCACACGAGCCCTCATGAATGCTCACGTACACCCTCAACTAAACCCCATCTTATGCACGCTCAAAATGCTGCAATTGATGTTGTGAGACGCACACTCACGCAACAAATCTCCACCTCGTTTCCAACATCAATAACTCGCTGTCCTAATCCTCCAACTCCTCTGACTTTTATCTTCTAACAACACTCACCAGTTCCAAGCAATATGCAAACTTGGATGCTGGAATAATCTTTGTCAATGCATCAGCCGGATTGTGCTCTGTTGCTATTTTCTTCACTTCCACCATTCCCTTCTTTACTTCATCTCGGATGAAATGCAAACGCACATCTATGTGCTTACTTCTATCATGGAAAGTCTGATGCCTCGACAAACATATGGCGCTGCTACTATCACAATTTATCACCACTTTCTTCTGCTTCAGACCCAAGTCTTCAAGGATTCCCTTGATCCAAAAACTTTCTTTCACCGCATCAGTTAGTGCAATATACTCGGCTTCAGTTGTGGATAAAGCCACCACAGACTGTAAGTTCGACTTCCAAGTTACAGCGGCACCAAACAATGTAAACACATACCCGGTCTGTGATTTCCTGTTGTCTCTGTTGGACGCGAAATCAGAATCACAAAAGCCTTCCAAACTATCCTTGATGCAGTCATCTCTTCCCTTGTACAATATTCCATATTCTGCGGTTCCACCAAGATATCTTAGCATCCATTTTAGTGTTTGCCAATGCACTTTCCCCGGATTGCTCATGTACCTACTAGTGACACTCACTGCATGAGCCAAGTCAGGTCTTGTGCATATCATGAGATACATCACACTTCCTATGATGTTAGAATAAGGGATCCTCATCATCTGTTCTTCCTCTTCTTTACTCTTGGGACAATCAGCAGCTGATAGAACAAACTGCTGTCCAATTGGTGTAGAAACAATCCTTGACTCATTCATTTGGAATTTTTTGAGTAGCTTGTCAATGTAATGCTGCTGACTTAGCCATAAAAGCCTCCTCTTTATGTCTCTAATGATATCTATACCAAGAATCCTTTTTGCTTCACCTAAATCCTTCATCTCAAATCTGCCATTTAGGTCATGCTTCACCTTCAATTTTCATTGATGTCTGATACTGTCACCAACATATCATCTACGTACAAGAGTAAGAATGCCACTGGCTTGCCTTCCCTTTTCTTCACATATACACAGCTATCATATTGTGAGCTCTCAAACCCCATCTTCTTCATATGAGTATCAAACTGAATGTTCCATTGTCTACTGGACTGCTTCAATCTGTAGATGCTTTTCTTCAATAAGCACACCTTGTTCTCATCCCCGGGCCTCACAAACCCCTCAGGCTGCTCCATGAAGATGTTTTCCTCTAGCTCTCCATGAAGAAAAGCTGTCTTGACATCCATTTGATGCAACTCCCAATCATTTTGAGCAACCATGGCCAAGAGTAATCTGATGGAGCTATGCTTTACAACTGGGGAGAATATTTCATTGAAATAAATACCCTCTCTCTGATTGTACCCCTTGGCAACTAACCTTGCTTTATATCTGATTCTATTATCCTCTGATGCTTCAATCTTCTTCTTGAAGATCCACTTACAACCTATCAGCTTTTGCATCCTCTTCTTTGTAACTAGAATCCATGTTTTATTTTTCAACAGGGAGTCAATCTCCTCTTGCATAGCCTTGATCCACTTGGTCTTTTCTTTCCCCTTTATTGCCTCACCATAGTTGCTAGGCTCCACTGATTCCACCTCATCTGCTACACAGAGAGCATAATACATCAAGCTTGAGTTGCTGTATCTGGCAGGTCTTCTAATTACTGCCCTTCTTGTTCTATCTCTTGCTAATTGGTAATCAGTGAGATCTTCTTGATCTTCTGCCTCTTGATCAGCTTGACCAGCACTCTCAATTTCTTCATTGGACTCATGAAGCCCTTGCTCTGATTCTGAGGAACTTGCTTCATCTGAAACTTGACCAGTGTCATGTTGTAGTTGTAGCTCCACCTCAATTGGAACTCTTACTTTCTCTGATATCTCAGCCTTCTCAAGATCCTTGTATGGCATTTCCTTTTCTCTGAATATTACATCCCTGCTTATCACAACCTTCCGATTTCCAGCCTCCATGCACCATAGTCGATATCCTTTAACTCCACTTTGATATCCAAGCATAGCACACTTGAGAGCTCTTGGCTGGAGCTTTCCTTGCTTTATGTGTGAGTAAGCTCTACATCCAAACGGCCTTAGCCTACTGTAATCACCATGCTTCCCATACCATTTGTAATCTGGTGTCTGGAAATCAATAGAGGCTGTAGGGCACTTATTCATCATAACTGCAGAAGTGGCAGCTGCTTCTCCCCAGAATCTTGCTGGCATTCCAGATGAGATAAGCATGCATCTCACCCTCTCAAGGATGGTTCTATTTGCTCTCTCCGCAACTCCATTTTGTTGTGGATTGTTGGGCACCGTCCTATGTCGTTTAATCCCTTTAAGCTTGCAAAAATCATCAAATTCATGGGATAGGAACTCTAGCCCATTGTCTGTCCTGAGGCATTTTAGAGTGGTTGCTTTTTCCACCTCCACCTCTTTACACCAGTCTCTAAACTTGCTGAATGCATCTGATTTTTCCTTCATTACATACAACCACAATTTCCTGGAATGATCATCTATGATGGACAAGAAGTACCTGCATCCCCCCATAGAAGCCACCTGTGAAGGCCCCCAAATGTCACTGTGAGCATAGTGTAATACTGATGAAGATGTATGTTTCCCAGTAGGGTATACCATCTTCTTACTCTTGCCAAGTATGCATACCTCACAGTCCCTCGAACTCAACATAGAGGTTGCCTTGATAACCCCATCCTTTATCAATCGATTCACTCCATCCTTTGAGACATGTCCAAGCCTCAAGTGCCAAGATTCTGGGCTTTGATGATCTGCAACATTCACTTCATTGGTTATGACAATAGCTTCCAAGTAGTATTCTCTTGGCTGTCATGACCAGCTGAGAGCTCTTCAAAACCCTCATGATCCCATCAGCTGACTGGAAAGAGCATCCCTTTCTCTCCAGTGCCCCCAAAGAGATCAGATTCCTTTTAATTTCAGGGATCAATCTGACTTCAGACAATATTTTCACTGATCCATCCTTCATTCTAAGCTTCACATCACCAATGCCCTTGATACTGCATTTGTGGTTGTTCCCCAGATAGACAGATCCTGATGCTTTCTTCAAGTCGTCAAACCATTCAATCTTGGGACACATGTGAAAGCTGCATCCACTGTCCATAATCCAAGATTCAGAGATCTCAGCATCAGCCACATTCAAAACTTGAGCATTCTCTATTTCTTGAGCCACATCAGCAATGGGAGCAGCTGCGGCCTCTTCTTCCTTCTTCTTTTTGAGTGCATAACAGTTCTTTTTGATGTGACCCGGCTTCTTGCAATAGTGGCAAGATCTTGACTCTTCTTTCTTGTCAAATTTTCCCTTTTTCTGCCATTTCTTCTTGCCTAATTTCTTATCAGCCGCTTTGACATTGAGAACTTCCCTAGCCGAATCAATGGGCTTGCTCACAGATGCTCTTTGGAATTCCTTGGATTTCAAGGCAGTTAACACCTCTTCATATGTGAGTGCAGAGCTTCTCCCATACAAGAGAGCATCCTTGAGTTGATCATAGCTCCTCGGCAGAGCATTCAAGAGCATGATTGCCTTGTCTTCATCCTTTATTTCACCATCTACACTCTCAAGATCGTCCACTGCCTTCACAAAGTCATCCATCTGTTCCATGATACCCTTTCCTTCAAGAAATTTGATCGAGTATAGTCTTTGCTTCAAGAATAACCGGTTAGCCAAAGACTTGGTCATGTATATGGACTCCAATTTCTTCCAGACATCAGAAGGAGTCTTCTCCTTGCAGACTTCTCGCAATACCGATCTCCTAGGCTGAGCATTAGAGCACTATGAGCTCTGTCCATCGCATCAATCTTCTTGATCACATCCTTATCATCAGGATCGGCTGTCTTGTCAGGCAGCTCATACTTCATAGCTTCCCAGAGGCCTTGCTGCACGAGCATGGCCCTCATCTTCACTTTCCATAATCCAAAATCATTTTTTCCCGTGAACTTCTCGAACTCAAAACGATTCCCAGCCATTCCTTTCGTTGCGCCTTCAAGAACTTCCCACAGACGGCGCCAATTTGTGAAATGAATCCACCGAATTGAAAACGCACGGATACGAAATTATAACTTGAAATGAAAGAACAACGGGCATACGTGGTTCGGCCAAAATCAGCCTACATCCACGGGAGAACTCGAGCAATTTGTATTAATAAGGAAACGAGATTACAAGCTAACTTCCAACCTGAACTTACAACAAGAACAAGCTCTTCTCTCTTGAATCTCCCGAGAAACTCGACTCTGAGATCCCTGGTCTGAGAAGATCAACAACACCACGAACAAGAGCTGAGACTCCTTCCTTGATCACTGAGATCACTGATCAATCACAACTTGGATTGAACGATGAATCACCTTGCTTCTTCTTCTTTTACGATTGCTATCACTTGCTCTGTTTTTAGGTTGAATTGAATGAGGAATTCTGTTATGATCTTCTCTCACTCATGCGTGTGTAGTTATGAGCCTATGTATTCAGCTCAACCGATTCTTGGGTGAGAGTAATCCCATGCACACGAGCCCTCATGAATGCTCACGTACACCCTCAACTAAACCCCATCTTATGCAC
Source organism: Salvia splendens (assembly GCF_004379255.2). Lineage (NCBI taxonomy): Eukaryota > Viridiplantae > Streptophyta > Magnoliopsida > Lamiales > Lamiaceae > Salvia > Salvia splendens. Next base: position 14,037,186 of record NC_056042.1, read on the forward strand.
GCTCAAAATGCTGCAATTGATGTTGTGAGACGCACACTCACGCAACAAATACAGATCATAAATCACTGGTCATGCATCACAGATTCTGGTTCAAGTTCGAAATATAGGGTTTTTAAAACATCCACAACAAAACACCGATTCTTCATGCTCGAGAACACACATTCATGCTCACACGTTCCTCATTCACATATTTGCATACAAACACATATCATTCACAAATATTTCGATCCAACACCCATGATTTCAACCAACAAATGCAAAAATCAAACAAGTTCTTACGAACACACAATTTCCCTCCCGTTAAAACTTGCGATCTATCAAACCTACACTCTCTACATGCATGTAGGACTCAAAACATGGTTTAAAAGAGAAGTAGGAGGAAAAGTGTGTGAATATACCTTCCTTTGACAAAATGAATCGGTAGAAACGTAGAATGGAGCGATTTGTCGGAGGTTCTCGAAGATAACTTCAACGGATTGCAAGAACAAGGGTTGGATGGAGGATTTTTGGAGATGGGAGAGTGGGAGAGATGAAGAACCATGTGGGAGAGGGGGAAAGTGAAGTGGACGAAAATTTTGGGGAATGGGGGCTAGGGTTTGATAACTTTGTATTTATTTGCTAGGTTTAAGTCCATGAATGAATTAAATAAATAAATTGTGGGGAATTAAAATATAGGCCAATGAATAAAAATCCCACAATTATAAAGAGCCTAATTTTTGAAAATTATGGCTGCAAATTAATAAGGGATTATTTGATACTTACTTGGAGAGAAATAAATCCACAATTTGGGAAATAAAAATAATGAATACAAGGAAACAATTAAATTAAATCTCCAAGTAGGAAAATTATGGTGGGGGCCGAAAATTTTAAGGACTTTGCACAACGAAATTATTTAAATCCCCAATTAAATAGAATAGGATTTAAATTTGGTAATTTCTTTTATGGAAAAAGGCTTCCATAAAATAGGTAACAATCAATTAAATTCCCACAAGGAAAATAATAGTATGGGGCGTGTGACATGGAAGGGAAGTAGTAGAAAAATATTCACATCCCCAATTAAATTGACATAGAAATTTATTTGGATAAATAGGGATTCCACAAATTAGGAAACAAATAAAATATTCTCCAAATTTTATTGGAGAAGGCCGAAAATTGCTAGGCTAAATAGCCAAGGAAATATCCCAACTCTCTATCTATTTTGGGTGAAGGAATAAATTTTAACATGATTTAATTGGATAAAAATCAAAGGAAGGGAGTCAATAAAGCACCAATTAAATCAAATAAAAATAATTCTTTCTCCTATAGGAGATTTTCGAACACTCCCAAGGAAAATAAAATGGAGTTCGAATTTCATGTAGTACTACTTAGGGGTCATTAGTTTGGATTTAATTTGGATTAAAGTCCCAAAACAATTAATTAAATCCACAAAAGAAGTACTATTTCAATAATTAGGAAGGCCGTATATTTCAATGAATCGACTCGAGAAAGAAATAAATGCATGATCTTATTAATTATTTCCCTTCATTGGAAAAGTATAAAACTCAAGCTCATCAATCACATTAAACACGATAATTCATTCCACATAAGGCCACTTAAATCACATAGAAGCAAACGTTTCTAAAATTCCAAAATTCCAATAACGTATCAAAAGGGTCACAAAAGTTTGGGATGTTACAGGACCATTCCAACTACATTGCTGCCTAATACTTCAATGAAATTAATGCACGCAACTACATTTATAAATGCACACAACCATCCTCATACCATAAATGAGGCCAAATATCCATAAAATGATTGATGAATAATATCAGAGAGAAAATGTAAAGAGCTGTTGTGATTACAAAATAAATCTTATCTGTTGGATGCATGCGTCTCACAACATCAAAACGCAGCAAGATGAAGTGTTGAGATGAGGGTGTACATGAGTGCACGTGAAGGGTCGCATGCAAGGGATCACACACTCCACAATTCAGTTGGAAGTCAAGTATATATACTGATCATTCTTGACGCATGCTAACTAATTGAAATCAACTTGATACAAGAAAGTTACAAAGAGAAACACAAAGAGAGAGCTCAAGCTGCAGTTATTCAATCTAAGTCAAGGATTGATAGATGATCTTAGTGATCGGAGGTGAAATCTCAGTTTGATATCGTGGTGTTTTGTATTCTCGGTGTATAGATCTCGAGGTCGAGTTTCTTGAGAGATCTAGGAGAGAAAGATCGGTGTTCTTGTTGTGAATTCTTGTTGATCGATAGTTTGTAATCTCGTTTCCTCATTAATAGAAATCATTCGAGTTCTCCCGTGGACGTAAGATGATTTTGGCCGAACCACGTGTATGCGTTGTCATTTCTTTTCAGTCTTTATCTTCGATCGCACGTTCAAATCTGGTGATTAGTTATTTCACAAATTGGCGCCGTCTGTGGGAAGTTAGGACGTTAAAGGCGCGACGACTGCAATGGCCACCAATCGGTTTGAGTTTGAAAAATTCACGGGGAAGAATGATTTTGGGCTGTGGAAAGTGAAGATGAAGGCTATGCTAGTGCAGCAAGGCCTCTGGGAGGCGCTGAAGTATGAGAAACCGGACAAAGCTGCTGATCTTGACGATAAAGATGTGATCAAAAGGATCGATTCAATGGATTGAGCGCACTGTGCTTTGATGCTTAGTCTTGGAGATCGAGTACTACGTGAGGTGTGCAAGGAGGAGACACATTTGGCTGTATTGAACAAGCTCGAGTCCATATACATGACCAAGTCCCGGGCAAATCGGTTGTTCTTGAAGCAAAGATTATATTCAATCAAGTTTCTTGAAGGAAAGGGGATTATGGAGCAAATGGATGAATTTATCAAGGTCGTGGATGATCTCGAGTGTGTAGATGGCGATATAAAGGATGAAGACAAGGCCATCATGCTCCTGAACGCTCTGCCAAAGAGTTTTGATCAGCTTAAGGATTCTCTCTTGTATGGCAGAAGCACTTCACTCACCTATGAAGAAGTGTTAACTGCTTTGAAGGCTAAGGAGTTTCAAAGGGTCTCTGTCAGCAAACCTATAGATCAGGCTGGAGAAGTTCTCAATGTAAGGTCAGCGGATAAGAAAGCCAACAAGAAGAAGTGGCAGATACGATAAGAAGGATAACATAGAAACAAGATCCTGCCATTATTGCAAGAAACTAGGCCACATAAAGAAAAACTGCTATGCTTTTAAAAGAAAGAAGGAGGAAGAAGCTGCAGGTATTGGGAATGCATATTTGGCACAAGAAATTGAAACTGCTCAAGTTCTTAATGTGGTAGACTTGAATATATCTGAATCTTGGATAATGGACAGTGGATGTAGCTTTCACATGTGTCCAAAGATAGAATGGTTTGCTAATCTCAAGAAGTCCTCTGGATCAGTATACCTCGGGAATGATCATAGATGCACAATCGAAGGAGTTGGGGATGTTTAACTTAGAATGAAGGATAGATCACTGAAGCTGCTTACTGAAGTAAGATTCATTCCTGAAATCAAACGAAACCTGATATCCCTAGGAGCTTTGGAAAGGAAAGGATGCTCTTTCCTATTTGATGATGGGGTAATGAAGGTAGTGAAGGACTCACAAGTCATTATGGAGGCAAAACGTATACACAGCCTGTACTATCTGGAAGCAGGTGTGGTTATGACTCAAGTGAATGTTGCCATTAAGCAGATCCCAGATTCTTGGCACCAGAGATTGGGTCATGTGTCAATAGATGCTGTGAATAGATTGATCAAGGATAAGATCATTGATGCAGACTCCATGATGACATCTAGAGATGGTGAAGTCTGCATACTAGGTAAGAGCAAGAAACTGGTTTATCCTGCAGGGAAGCACACATCCTCTTCAGTGCTAGATTATGCCCATAGTGACATATGGGGGACCTGCACAAGTGGCATCTATAGGCGGTTGAGGTACTTCTTCTTGTCCATAATTGATGATTGTTCCAGAAGAACATGGTTGTATGTTATGAAGGAAAAGTCAGATGCTTTTAACAAGTTCAGAGATTGGTGCAAAGAAGTTGAGGTGGAGAAAGGACTAACTCTAAAATGCCTAAGGACAGATAATGGTCTGGAATTTCTTTCTTATGAGTTCGATGACTTCTGCAAGCTGAAGGGAATCAAGACACACAGGTCAGTTCCAAATAATCCCCAACAAAATGGGGTAGCTGAAAGAGCAAACAAGACTATTCTAGAGAGGGTGAGATGTATGCTTATTTCCTCTAGAATGCCATCAAAATTCTGGGGAGAGGCAGCAGCTACTACTGTAGTGTTGATGAATAAGTGTCCTGCTGCTGCAATAAACCATCAAACCCCAGATTTCAGATGGTATGGGAAGCATGGAGGTTACAATATGCTCATGCCTTTTGGATGCAGAGCCTATTCACACATTAAGCAGGGTAAGATGCAGCCTAGAGCCTTGAAATGTGTTCTGTTAGGCTATCAGGGGGGAGTTAAAGGATATAGACTCTGTTGCATGGAAGCAGGTAACCAAAAGGTTGTGATTAGCGGAGATGTGGTATTCAAGGAAGAAGAAATACCATATAAAGAGCTTGAAAAGGCAAATGACTCAGATAAGGTAAATATTCCAGTGGAGGTGGAGTTGCCAAAGCAGAACAATATCAAAATCTAGAAGAAGCAAGTTCATCAGAATCTGAGCAAGGGATCAATGAATCCAATGATGACCTGGATAATGCTGATGATGAAGTTATTCAACTTGAAGAAGATCTAAGTAACTATCAACTGGCAAGAGACAGAAAAAAGAAGAGAAGAGATAAGAAAGCCTGCCAGATATAGTAATTTAAGTCTAGTGTATTATGCTCTATGTGTAGTAGAAGAGGTGGAGACAGTGGAACCCAACAACTACCAGGAAGCAGTCAATAGTAGGGAGAGGGACAAATGGATTAAGGCTATGCAAGATGAGATTGATTCCCTAATGAAGAATAAGACATGGATTCTGGTTACAAGAAAGATGATGCAGAAATTGATAGGATGCAAGTGGATTTTTAAGAAGAAGATTGAAGCATCAGAGGGAAATAAAATCAGAAATAAGGCCAGGTTGGTGGCTAAAGGGTATATTCGGAGAGAGGGAATTGGTCTTAATGAAATATTTTCTCCAGTGGTGAAGCATAGCTCTATAAGAGTCCTCATGGCGTTGGTTGCTCAGAATGATTGGGAGTTGCATCAGATGGATGTTAAAACGACTTTTCTGCATGGTGAGTTAGAGGAAAGCATATACATGGAGCAACCTGAGGGTTTTACAAAGCCCGGAGATGAGGGGAAGGTGTGTTTGTTGAAGAGAAGTATATATGGTTTAAAACAATCCAGTACGCAATGGAATATACAATTTGATGAACATATGAAAAGAATTGGATTTGAGAGTTCACAATATGATAGATGTGTATGCATGAAGAAGAAGGATGGCAAGACAGTAGCATTCTTACTCCTATATGCAGATGATATGCTTGTGACATGATCAGACATCAATGAGATTTTGAAGGTGAAGCAAGACCTCAAGTGTAGGTTTGAAATGAAGGATCTGGGGGAAGCAAAAAGAATATTGGGCATAGACATCATCAGAGACCGCAAGAGGAGAGTGTTGTGGTTAAGTCAGCAACACTACATTGATAAGTTACTCAAAAGATTCCAGATGAATGAGTCCAGAGTTGTTTCCACTCCAATTGGACAACAATTTGTGCTGTCAGTTGCACAATGTCCCAAAAGTGAGGAAGAGGTGGAGCAAATGAGTAAGATTCCTTATGCAAATATCATTGGAAGTGTTATGTACCCTATGATATGCACGCGGCTAGATCTAGCTCATGGAGTCAGTGTTACTACAGATACATGAGCAATCCAGGAAGAGTGCACTGTCAAGCTTTGAAGTGGATGATGAGGTACCTTGGAGGAACTGCAGATTATGGGATCATGTATAAGGGAAACACTGACTACAATAAGGATAGTTTGGAAGGATTTTGTGACTCTAATTTTGCTTCAAACCGTGTCAGTAGGAAGTCACAGACTGGATACATCTTTACTCTATTTGGAGGGGCTGTGACTTGGAAATCGAATTTACAAACAGTGGTGGCTTTGTTAACGAATAAAGCAGAGTATATTGTGCTAACTGATGCAGTAAAAGAGAGCTTTTGGCTCAAGGGAATCCTGAATGACTTAGGATTGAAACAGAAGAAAGTGGTGGTCAATTGCGATAGTAGTAGTGCAATATGTTTGTCCAAACACCAGACATTCCATGATAGAAACAAGCACATTGATGTGCGGTTACATTTCATCCGAGATGAAGTAAAGAAAGGGATGATAGAGGTCAGAAAAATTGATACAGAGCACAACCCGGCTGATGCATTGACAAAGATAGTGTCGGCATCCAAGTTTGTGTATTGCTTGGAGTTGATAAGCGTGTTGAGGAGATGAAGAAATGGAAATTGGAGAATTAGGACAATGAGTTGTTGATGTTGGAAACGAGGTGGAGATTTGTTGGATGCGTGCGTCTCACAACATCAAAACGCAGCAAGATGAAGTGTTGAGATGAGGGTGTACATGAGTGCACGTGAAGGATCGCATGCAGGGGATCACACACTCCACAATTCGGTTGGAAGTCAAGTATATATACTGATCATTCTTGACGCATGCTAACTAACTGAAATCAACTTGATACAAGAAAGTTACAAAGAGAAACACAAAGAGAGAGCTCAAGCTGCAGTTATTCAATCTAAGTCAAGGATTGATAGGTGATCTTAGTGATCAGAGGTGAAATCTCAGCTTGATATCGTGGTGTTTTGTATTCTCGGTGTATAGATCTCGAGGTCGAGATTCTTGAGAGATCTAGGAGAGAAAGATCGGTGTTCTTGTTGTGAATTCTTGTTGATCGATAGTTTGTAATCTCGTTTCCTCATTAATAGAAATCATTCGAGTTCTCCCGTGGACGTAGGCTGATTTTGGCTGAACCACGTGTATGCGTTGTCATTTCTTTTCAGTCTTTATCTTCGATCGCACGTTCAAATCTTGGTGATTAGTTATTTCACATTATCACTTCCAATTCATCTCAATCTCTTCAAATACAACATACACCAAACATGCAACTTTGCAGAACTAGATGAATAAAAATAAAAGAGGCAGAAAGAGAAAGGGAGAGGGGGAGATCATCACAGCCACTTAAGAATAGTTTGCATACACCAAACATCCATACAATGATTAATGCACATTACTAGAGAGGAAAAAAGTAAAGAGCTGTGACTACAGAATAAATCTCATCACTTCCATTTCATCGCAATCTCTCCATAATCAACATACACTAAGCAAGATGAGAACTAACTTAATACAAGCACAACAGTGTATAAAGTGAAACCACCACAACCTACAATAAGCATACACTAAAAACAAAAAACAACCAAAATCAACCAAAGTCAGGTGGTAACACAACAATTTTGAGGGGGTAACACAATTGTTTTGTAGAAAGAAACACATCACAACATTTTTACTTCTTCTTCGCAGTTGATGAAGTAGCTTGGCTATCACCCACAACCGAGGAGACCTGATCCACAAACATATCTGCAACAACAGTTTGGCACCGTACCCTATTGTTACCAGGTTGATGACACAATGTGCATTTTTGTTTCTCTTCGCCTCGCTGCCACTTCTTACCTACATATAGTTTATTAACAACCAACATTAGTAAGGTTTATGTTTGTACTTGGGATATAACAAGGAAGACAAGTATACCTTTCATGCGTTTTAGGCTGCTCGGAGCTGCTGGCAGACGTTCGGGGCATCTTCTTCTGTTGTGACCGACTACACCACAAAGATGACATTTGTATTCCATCATCAACCCTTTTCGTGATATCTTTTGTCCTCCATCAATGTCATCCCTAACTTGCAGTATCTGGGTTGCCCGAGCTTTCTCTTTGGTCATTTCTCGTGCCTCTTACACGCTCTTTTGTCTCGCTCCCTTCGGACGTCCCGGCAGCTTGGTCATCTCGGGTGGAACAGCGTCCGAGTGGGCCGTCTTCGTCCATAGCTACGGTCCTTGGACCGGGTAGATGATAGCCTCATACGCCAGCTGGAAGGTTTCCTTTGCAACAAAGTTGTCAACATTCTCTGAAGTCATCTCAATCGCGGCAATGGCATGTTGACACAGTAATCACGTCAACATCCATCGTCTGCAGTTGCATGTGTGGTCCCGCAGATCCACAAAAAATTGCTCATTCCACTTGGTATTGACTTAATAAATCCACTCCCCGGCCTCCCTCACCATGCATTCTCCAATCTTCTCCTTTGTGTTCTCAACTTCTTTCTGATTTTCGGCCCAAATGCATATTCCAATCTTACCCCCATCTTCCTCCTCATAGTAAACCTATCCATAAGATACATGCGAATACACTCTAGAGTCCCATACAACGGCTTCTCCCGAGCAAATAGTAACACCTTGCTGTAACATTCAAATGTGTTATTGACAAGGATGTCACATTTTGCTTCAAACCCAAAGAAGGCCCGACTCCAATTCTCCTTAGTTGTATGATCTGCCAACCACTTGTATGCATCCTCATTCTCTTCCTTCAATTCATTCATAGCCTTCTAGAAGCCATAAATGTTAGTTGCTAGAGCTACCTCCCAAATCATGTCCTTCAAATTGGTTGAAGGAAACAATTTCTTGAAATTGCTATGCATATGCCAAACACGCATCTGGTGTTCAGCATGCGGCCAATAGTTTCTCATTGCATTGATTAGCCCCTTATATTAACAAAAAAATCTATTAACAGTAGGAACTTAGGAACTTTCAGCATAACAGTTAGCATAAATGTACCTTTGTCTGTCCGAGATGAAAGTCCACTTGGAAGAATCCATAATTTCCAGATCTTGCACCAACAGCCCGAGGAACCAATTCCATGTGTCAGTATTTTCAATGTGAACAATGGCAAAAGCTATCAGAAAAATCTGCTCATTCGGATCCAATCCATCTCCGATGGCTGTCAGAAGTGTTCACTTGGCTTGCCCCTCCAGATGACACCCGTCTAGGCCTATTAAGCGTCTACAATGACATTTGAAAGAAGCTTTACATGTTCCGTAAGCAATGTAAATGGCCTTTAACCTGTTATTAGTAGCATTCACCCAAACTCTATAGTCTTGTGTTAGCTGACTAACCAATACCCAGTTGTTAATGATTTTAGCATAAGGAAAAATTTAACAATAGCAAACTATTGTGATTAGAGGGGTGGGGGAATAGCTGTAGAGGGGGGATAATAGCAGGAGGGAGGGAGAGAGAGGGGAGTAGCAGTAGAGAGAGAGGGGGAATAGACTATCTGTATGCATTTATTTATTTATCAAGTAACAGAAGGGGGATAAGAGAGAGAGGAACGATTTAATCAAAATTTGAGGAATGACTATTAAAGTCAAAGAATAATAGTCAAAGAGCATAAATTTGAAGAGATAGATACACAATCACCCCTTTTCTACTTATTAATAGCTATTTTGTGTTGATTGGGTCAAGTATTTAACACGGGCCGCACTTATAATTTATCGAAGCTACCAAATGCCCATTTATGGGTTATAACTTAACTATCTTATGTTATCTAACCTTACCAAACACCCCCTTAGAGTTTAAATAATATATTTAATGAATAAGATAAATTACAAATTGTGTATGTATATTTAAATCAAATGATTTTTGTGGTCTTGAGGTTTGGAACCGGCAGTTCATAAGTGGTTCCGGTTACAATTTTCTAAGCGAGAACCGCCCACATCCTTAAAACTTACAGTTCTGGTTGAATTTTTTCTTGAGGTTCTTGTTCACAGTTAACCGCCGGTTCAAGGAACCTTAAGCATCTCTAATGGTTCCATCGAAATCCTTCCTTGGCATTACAAAACCAAATAGACATTCATGGTCAAAAACTGGGTTACCCAAAATGATACTACAACATTAAAAATTTAAAGCAAACACATAATTTCCCTATCAAATCATCACTCAAAAGGCTATGGTACATTTTATTTTCTGTGTGAGTTGTCATCATCTATACGAGAAACATGAATTTCTCTGCCTACAAACAAATTACAGAATCAACATATCCTAACAACGCATCGACACCATCCTAACAAAACTTGTGGACTGGATTTCTTCCCACTACAACCCTCAAACAAAGACTTCACAACTCCATGACCCAATATGTCAACAAAAAATCTGAATCAAAATTCAGACCTACCGCTTCTTCTATATCCGCCCTGCAAGACGAGTACGAAGTTCAAATAAGCACAAACCAATTTCCCAATGATAATGGCGATACTGTACGCGTGATAAACTTCAAGGTCCAACAAGAAATCATCGCCTTAATAGATCCCCAGCAGAAAATGCCTCCAATAATCAGAACATATTTGAGTCAATGACAAGAAAGAGAAGACCAGAAGACGATGACTTGGCGAATCTTGCATGAAGGCATACAAAGAATACCCTCCACCACGGGGATCATTGCAGTTGATATTTTTGCAGCTTGTCCTTCACAGGTGGCTCCAAAGCAGACATGCATTGTTCCCATGCTCCATCCTTGAGCATCTGACAACATTTCAAGTAATCAGTGATTCATCGATCATTTGCACTTTCTAAGTTAGGATTTAGCACAGAAGAATTATCAAGCACATCTTCTATCCGGGCATGGATACTGTCCAAATTCTCCTGACTAGCAGTATAATTGACTAAAGAGCACAAATTCAATTTCTTGATTGTTTTCCAAAATTGATGCAGGCTATTCGCATCATTTTTTCCAACCATTTGCGTTGAGGGTCATGCAATAATATCTCAATATTATGACAAGACAAGTCGTCAGTCTTCAGTTTGGACCTAACCCTTATCAGTTTGTCAGTGATACAATCCTTGTAATGTTTTTAATTTCAAAAACAGATTTACATATCAATATCTTCTGATGAATACAGCATGGCAATTATTCAACCAAAAGAAAGAAAAATATCGTAGGATAGGTATTGAAAATATTAATACAATTGTTACTTACTTGTTTATACCCATGCAACACCTGGCCGACTTCATTGTGTAGGTCCTCACTCTTTATTTCCTGGGAACATAGCATAACATAAATAAGAAAAGGGACATGTTGCATATTCCACACAAAGAAATTAGTGATGCTTCACTTACATGCCAACTTGCAATTGCCTTGCACATAAAGAGAAGAGAATTTAAGGGCCCCGGATGAATTTTCTCTAACCTGAAACCCATTGATATCATGTTGTGAAATCATGCTATAAAGGAAGTCACTATCTGAATACCAAGGGCAACATGAGAGCATAAACCTCTTACCATTGCACATAAACCTCTGAAAGCATCTTCCTTCTCTATGTCATCTCGTATCCTAATATTATTCCAGGGAAAAAAGTTTTAACTAACATCGAAATGGAGAAAACTGGCATCATCCTGAGACAGATCTAAAAATTCAACAATTTTTTTCCTGCTTAGTTCAGGAGACACAGACGAGTATTTCAATTTAAAACTGTGCGCCGTAAAAAGGTGTGCCAGGCATGAAAGGAGATGCATTCCCTGCACTTTTCCAGTGATTAATGTTCAAACTCCCATCTTGAAATACGCAATTGGCCTTTATGCCACCTTCTCTTGTAATGCATTAGATGCAATAAACTTAACCCTTAGCTACTCTTAATACATAGAATCACCTAACAAGTCTCAATTTTTTATGAAAATTGAAATGCCAATAAAAAGATAATAAGTAACAGATAAAGAGAACTTACATGGACAAAGCAATACACCATGACTGCATGAAATGCTCCATGTGTGGTGAGACAAGTTCTGGGCAAACCCATGCAAGCCTTCCAAGTGTAATGGCTGCATTTTCAATGAGTGATTTATTGAGGCCCTGAAATATCAGCATAAGCAGCATGAGAAAAGAATTAGACAAGTTTAACCATACTGATTGCAATTTGCAGGGCACTAAAACTGTAAACGCTGGCCAATCAACTTGAGGATACTTTGGAGTCTCTTATGTGTGGATCACAAAAGTCAAAACGAAATACAATTATACGACAAATTGGAAGTACAGAGACAAATATAGTTTTGATATCATAATCATGAAAGGTGTGTGTTTCCTATTACTGTGGCAGTTGTGCGCCACATTCTTCTGTGATGAGCTACTTTGTAAACAATATTAAGCATCTAGTATTAGTCTGCTAAATCATTCAATGGATTCCAAGCCACATGCCACATATAAAGCAAAGCCTAGAACTAAGTCTCGGTCTTCTAAATCATTCGAAATGCAGACACAGAAATTAGATCTTGTTCCCAAGTTAGAGCAACAATGCAAGAACACTTGACAGATTAGGTGAGAAGTTGATTTAGTAGGTTAAGGTATGATGGAAAATTGCCCATAATTGAAGAGGAAGCATGAACTACCTGATAGGATTCATTTTAATATAAATCATAATCTCAATTCCATTCAAGCAATAGAATGTAAAGCCACCCACACACTGAAGGCAGAGTAAAATTTAAAGCACACATATTAGAAGTCCAACAAAAGAAAGAATCCAGGATGGGTGGTTACCTCAGGATGTTGAAGTATTAGGACCAAAGCTGATACCACAGTCAGAACTACTGGAGATATCTCTTTGCGAACCTGACATTTCAATTTTCAACCAACAAATGTCAAACCTCATTTAACATACAAGGAGAGAATTATTTCTGCTATTAAGATAATAGACTCCCGTTTGCTATTCAGGGTGAATTGTTAAGAACAAGTTTGCACACAAAGACAATGAGTAATAAAAACTAGAGGAATACTGAAGAACAACAAATGCATAGCAGGGAAAGTTACAATCAGAAGGTCAATGACCTATATGAACGCAGAGTAAGTTCAAATAATTTGTACATGCAGATACATGCTAGCGGAAGTACTTCCTATTGAATAGCAAAGTGTTGCACTGGAAGGCTTCATTCATGGATCAACTTGCTGTCAATAGTTATCAGCAATCATTTAGCGTTATTATCATGTCATTTCACAATTACTTCTTTTATCTGACAGCATAAGCATATGACATCCAGGAAATGTTCATGAATAAATTAAGAGATTCTGCATCATACATCAGATTATTCACATTTGTCAATTTCTAACAATTCAGGGATTATAAGGCTTGACACCAGGCAAGAAGGATGATACCTTTATTGCTAGTTCACCAATTGCCCAGCAAGCATTGTTGGCAACAGATACTGTTTCCTTCAGCTTTGGGAGGTTCTGCTGAGAGTGAAAGGTAACTGAACCATTAGGAAGGAAGATCTAATAAAACACAAGCCAATGATTCTACTTACCAATTGCTTAGCAGAAACATCAAGGAACTCAGCTAATCTTGGATGTAAATGAACTGGACAGACCTAATCACATTATCAAAGAAAACCCTGTTGAAAGGATGCCCCAGCTAGGGTAACTAGTTGGACCAAAGCAAAAAATGAATCTTTCTAAACTTACTCTAGCAAGGTCCCCCAGCAGTGCAAAAGCACTTTGTCAGACATCATAGGCATCATCCACACAGCATTGCAGCAGCAAAACTCGTAAATTAGTATGTGAAACCTTAGTGATAAAAACAGAGTAAAAATGATAGTAATAGGAAATTTTGAGACCCAAAAAATAAAATATACAAGAACACAGATGGAATGAACTCATAAACATAATTTTATGCTATTTCCAAAGTTGCATCCAGAACTTGTTACTTAGCAATTAAGAGCCAAAGTTTTCCAGCAGTATCACAGAGTGAACAAAGAACTACTCAATGTAGTTACTGTTCAGTAAAATGCTTATGCAATAAGAAATCAATAGGAAGAATATAACACTGATCACTAACATCACATAGAATCACTAACACCATAGGTTCTCTCCCATTTTAACTTTCAAAGTTCCTCCAACTATATAAGGAACCAACATGACCAAATATAGTAGTCCAGTGCAACGGGCGCCCCACAAAGAAGATTTCTCCAAGAACAAATTTGCAAAACAAGATGAATATATGGTGCTGCATCACAACATTAGACATTATCGAGGAAAAAAAATTACCAAACTCTCTATGCCAGGACCAAGACCCTCAGTAAGTCCTGAGAGAAGATCCAAAGAGCAAACTATGAACTCTTTATCATATGGTGTGCCAGCTGAAACAGGATCAGCCTGAATGGAGACATGCAATTCTTAGTGTATTTCATAGCAAGAAGAAATACGAGTTAAAAAAATCCAATAACCTAAAAGTATCAAGAGATTATGGGGAAAATTAATTAAATGTAAAAAAGTCAAGTTGATCCAGGGTATCCATTCTATTAAACTGAAATGCATCAGGCACATTCTAACTAATACATTTGAACATTTTTAAAGTGAAAGAACCAAATAGCTTAATCCCTTAGGCTCTACAGATGATTTCTTTAAGTTCGATCTCATGCATAAAAAAAATAAAGCAGAAAGAAGTAACAAATCTAACCAAACCACAACAACAGAATCAGGCTACAATTCAAGTAAATACTAACTTACTAAGTAAGAAGATACTTGAGATAATAACTCAGTAAACAGCTAGAATACTAATTCAAACCTTGGCCAGTTGTTGAGCCTGGATGATGCTTATGCACCTCTGATACACTGGTTGAGCAAACTGCGAAAATCCAGTACCCAGTGCCTGAAAGAGACCATGCTACTCAGTTTCTCTTCCACTATCTTGTGTCAGATATATTCACAAATTCAACTCATATAGTTTGCCCTATTTGCACAGCAACAAGTGAAAATATTCAAACATATTGTTGCAAAGAGACTACAATTTACCTGTGCTATTGATGTAAAGCATTCAAGGAGTGGGAAAAGATCTTTTTCAGAGTCTGAAAGCTGCCTGCTGCCACTTTGTAATCAATGGGGGCATTAACATTTCAAGGTATTTAGGCTGCAATAAATAAACAATTTTTGTCCTTTAATGCTGAACAAGGGGAAAGACTAGACATGTAGAATACTCCCTCCATCCCATAATAGATGTCACACTTGGGTGATGGCACGAGATTTTAGGAGATGTTGTTTTGTGTGAGAGAGGACTTTTTTCCAAAAAAAGGAAATGTAACATCTTTCATGAGACAAACTAAAAAGGAAAGTTGACATCTACTTTGAGAAAGAGGGAGTATATAGAAAACCAATATTGTTGAACAAAACATACTATAGTAAATTACCAAAAATATGTTTAGAACAAATTATTCTCCCAAAATGGTGATGACCAAAGACATTCAGACAGAAATAATAACACAACTGAAGTGTGCAATCATGAACAGTGTAGACCTGATTCAGTTCGCCACCAACAGCATCAGCTAATGTTCCCAGAGCATCATATACAATTCTGAGATTCCTTCTCTGTAAACAAAGAGGCTTGTGAAAAAACACAAGAAGAAAGAAAGTAGAAAAGGGAGCAAAATGCGCAGTGGGAAAGTTACACATGTTTTGATTAATAAGTTCTGAAGCTTCTAACCGCATAGCAGGGATAAAGAGAATTTAGAAGGGGAACACAAACGTACCTGATATTTCCCAAAGGCCCACATTAAGTGTTGCAGAATGATGTCCAATCGTGGTACCAACTCTTCTGCAGCTTCCTGCAAATACAAAAGAAAAAACATTAAATGAAGAAAGAAATAACAGTATATGAATCAATAAGACCCATAATATGAATCCATTTACTAAAAGCTTCTTGAAAGACAAAGGTAGGAAGAAGAAACCTCTTCAAGTGTTGCAAATGCCGAACAAGCAGCTTCTTGAACCCTCTTATTGTCATCCACTAATCTTCGTAGTAAACCCATCAAAACTTTCTCAAACTGATCATGACCTTCTCGATGAGCTCCCTACAACAATGAAAGGAAGGAGGGGGTGAATGTCAACTCAACAATCTCATCACGGACACCAAGTGAGCATAGGAACAATAAAGACGAAACAAAAATCAAGAAAACAGGCTAAAAAACAATAGACCACTGCTAATCTGGAGCCAATCGACTGTAATTCTGTAACAGAAGGCTGAAGTATGTTAATTGCAAGGGTGTGTGATTAGATGAGCAAAGTGGAAATCCTCAAGTGGCAATATCTTTGCCCAATTAAAATAGAAATACCCAAAAGACTGTCCAGTCCGGGAAAATGAGACAGATTTCCCCAAATATGAAAGCACACCAACTCAAAGATTCTTCTTAACTGCAAGTGGAAGGCAAGGAATTACATTAAATTACCTGAACAATATATTTGCTGAACCGTGATAGTGTCCAACAAGAGATGCTCCTTATCAGAGGATACTTGTCATCTAAGAGAGGAACAAGAAATGCAATAATCTGCAAAAGAATATAACACACATGAATCCCAGAAAATCAGATCACGAAAAGCTACAAAAGTATAATAATCTAGATTGAACTTCTGAATAGAGCAAACTGATGAACCAAAAACACATTAGAGGAATCCGCTCCAAGAAAACAAAGTAGCAATACAACCAACCAGGATGATAATACATACTCCCTCCGTCCCAAGATAAGCGAGTCGTATTCCTTTTTGGGATGTCCCACTATAAGTGAGCCATTTCCATTTTTAGCAAAAAATCATCGGTCTTACTTTATTCCCCAACTACTTTATTCTCTCTTCACCCCTCTACTTTTCCCTCTCTCATACTTTACGCTCTCCACTCTAACTTATCTAAATACCAATTCCTTAAATCCCGTGCCCAAAAGAAGTGCTTCGCTTATCTTGGGATTGAGGGAGTATTAAAGACCGATCAGGCAAGAGCTTTTATCACATGAGGAAATAGACAGATAGCCAGCTTGCACTGAAATTGGCATGACAGGAGGACGAGGAGGGTATAATTGAAATTACAAGGTGGATTAAAAAAAGTAGACTTTCAAATATAGAAGTAAAACACTGTCCACACGGCAATTTAGAACCCTTGCAGTGTGAGATTGGATATACCAGAATACCATTTAAGATTAATTAGATTCTATAGCTAACTAAATGTAAGATATCCTAACCAACTAATCCTGATAAAATGAAATTATACTCTTAAGAATCAAAGGGGCTTGACTTCCTTCAAAACAGTACTTTTGTTATGCCCAGTGTTGTTAGGGTCGCGGGGCGCACCGGGTCGATGAGGTGAAAATTTGGGTCGTGGGTCGACGAGTCGACGGGGTCGAGAGACCCACAAATCTAGGCTTTTTGCCTTTTAATATTAAATAAAATAAATATATTGCTCTAATGTTTATAATATATCAAATAATATAAATGTAGACGCTGTTCATGTGAATAGAGATAAAGTGGAAAATAGAAATGATCAAAATATCAAAACTGTTCATAAGTCATAACACAATAAATAATTGAAACCATTGTCTGAAAATATCAAAACAAAGGAATATATGAAGGGTGGCAGCAAAAGATCTTTGAATTGTTTATTTGTTAGGAGTGACGAGGCCGAATTCTAAAGTGTAGAAAGTAAGTTTGAAAAGTTTGATGTGGTGCATGCATATATATAGAGAATCGTGATTGAGAGAGTCAGAAAACATGTTAGAGATTTGAGAAAATCAGAGATAGCATGTGTTTAGGGCGACCCAGGCGACCCACTCGACCCAGGCGACCCAGAGGCGACCCTGTATCTCGATCAACCCACCCATGTTGGGGCGGTGATGGTCTCGACCCAGGCGACCCGGGCGACCCGAGCGACCCGAACGACATTTTGGCAACACTGGTTATGCCTCACATCCCAAATACTCCCTCCGTCCCTATGTAGTAGAGGCGTTTCTTTTCGGCACGGGATTTAAGAAAAGTTGTGTTAAATGAGTTAAGTAAATGAATAATAAAGTAGGAAATGAAAAAGGTAGAGAGACGAAGAGAGAGTAAAGTAAGAGAGAAGAAAAGTTGTTGCTTTTCGCCAAAAAAGGAATCGACTCAGCTACAGTGTGACAACCCAAAAGGGAATATGACTCAGAGGGACGGAGGGAGTTCCTCTTACAAATCAAAGGGTGTTGGATATTTAAACTCCGTGTGGGAATGGTAATAACGTACATATGAGACCTGTGAACCAGAATGCTGAACCCATCCAGTTTTCTTCTAAGATCGTGATGCAGATTGCAAATTATTTCTACTAAACATAAATCTCGGTACTCTTATTTTCTTCCCTCACAGTTCTAGCAACCTATTACCACCAGTGGTGTTAGGAGCATGGGGGACACTGGGGCGATGAGGTATATATCCGGGGCCTGGGGCGACGGGGTATGGCCCCACGGATGGGGGTGCACTAACACCCGAATTTTGTTTATATCTTTGCTTTTACATACTGTATCAATTAATATATTATTTAAAAATTTTAAAAGATTAAATATGTTTAGATCTCTTTTCACCAATGGATGAATTGGAAAGTCATGCATGCAATTAAATAGAATTTTAAGAAACATTATGCAAATGAAACAAAATATAAAGAAAGCAGCTTGCCCAGGCTTTAAGTGCTATCCAGCATATGCTTTCAGCTACTGTAAGAGGGGCTCTGTTGGAAAGAGGAAGATGGCCGCCCAAATTAATCATAGGAGAGTTCCTAGAGCATTGAATAAGTGTAGAGTCCCTAGTGTTGTATGTTTCCAATTATCATTTATTGGTGTAATTTACAAGACACAAATTTCCCTATAAATACTAGGGAAATTAGCAAGATCATATACAAGAAAATAAAAACTCTTTTCTCTCTACTCTCTACGTTCTACCTAAACTATGTCATACCAATCTTGTTATACCTCTCTCGATTACCATCTTTAAGATGGTATCAGAGCAGGAAACTAAAAAACATTCTTCAATGGAGGTCAGCCAAATACACAATCTCAAATTATTGATCGAGACAATATCAAATCTAATTGATTTGTACAAATCCAACACAAACCAAAGCCAAAATTCCTACCCGTTGAAGAATCTCAGCGTAGGGTCCAGCAGCAGCAGCCACACAGAAATGGTCTTGCGCATTCAGCGCAAGAAGATGATCCTCAAGCAGCGCTTGAAGGTGCCACCGCCAATTCACCAATTCTCCAAAACATTGGCTGAGAATTTGGCAACTAGCCTAATTAAGATGATACTCAAACACAGACCTCAGGATAAAGCTCAGAAGAATAATAGGATTTTGAAGAGAGCTCAAGCTATGGCTGAGGGCAAAACCCCTTCTCATTTCGTCGAAGAAGAAGACGCCGTCACAGACAGCAGCGTCGACGGAAGCAGCAACACCGGTCGGCAAGAGCATCCGTCAAATTCTGAAGCAGAGGCGGCGGCTGAAGGAGCGACGGCGGAGGCTGCTGAAGGAGCTGCGTCGGCGGCAGAAGCTTTGCCGCGGAGAAGAAGAAAGAAACAGAGGATGCGCTGGTTTTTGGCAGGCGGTGAGGACCAAACAATCGCCGCCGACGCTAGACCGCTGTCTTCCGGCAGTCACGGATACGAAGAGATGGCAGGAAGAATGGCTGAAATTGCAAAAGGGGGGACGAAAGAGTGGCCGAAAATGGGGTTCTCTAAAAACTCCATGTCCATTTTGCAAATCAGCCCACAAAGTTCAGATAAATTCCAAAATGAACCCCACCACAAAAATTCCTCCAAAATTGCCCCCCAGTCAATTCTGATATTACCAAATCCACCTCTGTTGACCGAAAAATTGCACAAAAAACCCCTTTTGTCCGAATTTCCGAAAATACACCCCGACATTTTGAATTTCAGCCTTCCATTACTTGTACAAACACATTCCAAGCTTTAGCGTACTCATCTTCCTCAAACATTGGACCTAAAGACTACCATTGGATTTTTTACTGTGAGGCAACCGATACCATGTCCTTTGATGCATCGGACTTCCTCGATATTTCCCAGTCCACAAAATTTTTGTCCAAACAGCTAGTGGGGAGTTAGCACAAGTAGAGGGGGCGGGAACTGTCACTATCTCACCAACCCTTCGCCTCTCGAACTGTCTTTATGTTTCCTTCATTGTCCCACAAACTTTTGTCTGTTAGTCATGTAACAAGAGATCTCAACTGCAAATTGCTAATGCAACCTCATTTTTGTATGTTACAGGATATCAAGACGGGGACGATAGTTGGGCGTGGCACTGAGCGACATGGATTGTACTATGTGGATGAGATAGCCCAACAGAGTACTGCGATGCTAACTCACGGACTAACTGACAGACAGATTTGGCTCTTGCATCGCCGGTTAGGTCATCCATCCATAAGTTATCTTCGCCTACTCTTTCCTGAGTTAGTTTCTTCTACGCATGTTTTGAATTGTGAAACGTGTGTTTTAGCAAAAAGTCACAGACATTCCTTCAAATTAAACAACACTAGAGAAAAATCACCTTTTGTTTTAGTTCACTCTGATGTGTGGGGCCCTGCTCCGGTTACTGGAGGACAAGGTTTTCGATATTTTTTGTTGTTTATTGATGATTTTTCGCGTATGACTTGGATTTATTTTTGAAAACAAAATCAGAAGTTTTCGAGAAATTTACTGAGTTCTATCGTCTTGTCCAAACCCAATATAACTCTAGAATTCAAATCCTTAGATCGGATAATGGGAGGGAATACGTGAACTCTAAGATGACATCTTTCTTCACTGAAAATGGCCTTGTCCACCAAACTTCATGTGCCTATACACCAGAACAAAATGGGGTAGCCGAGCGGAAAAATCGATATATCCTAGAAATCACCCGTGCCCTCCTCAATGAATTAAACATCCCAAAATCCTTTTGGCCAGAAGCCATTGCAACTTCCGTCTATCTCTTAAATCGCCTTCCCACAGGGATCCTTAACTTCAAAACTCCTCTAGAGGTCTTCTCTTCCCAAAACTCGGTACCATCGTCCCTCCATCTCGACCCCAAAATTTTTGGTTGTACCGTGTTTGTCCACATACCCAAATATGACCGTGACAAATTCTCACCTTGTGCAGTCAAATGTGTTTTCTTGGGTTATGGGAAAAATCAAAAAGGGTATAGATGTTATGACCCGTTAACAGATCGCATGTATGTTACTATGAACTATGACTTTGTTGAGAGTGAATACTTCTATAGCCAATCTAGCGGTCAGGGGGAGAGTCAGACGGATAATCCAAACAGTGACGCACTAAATTGGCTATCTCTGTGGGGAGAAACCATTCAGGGGGAGGATACTCAGGGGGAAAACAACCAAACTACCCTACCAGACCAAAATCATGTCGTAGAAATCGGTCCAACAGAGGAAGTTAGCAGTACCACTGGGCAGTCAAATCCACAGGAACAGAACATGCCGCTTCAGGACACTGCCAAGCTATCTGACCAGTCCTTGAATCCTGAGGTAAATGCTTCTGATCCCAATATCGGTACCCTACTTGAAACCACTAACAGTGACAGAGAAAACAGAAGTGATACAAATAAGCCACCAACGGAACAAGAAAGAGAGCACGACAGATTGCCCCAAAGAAGTGCAAGGGGCATTCCTCCTCGAAGATATTCGCCAGACTGGAAAGGGCGGAAATCTAGATACAGTGTTGCAAATCTTACCCAGGGACACCTCACCGAAATGGCTAGGGCATTCGAAGCTGCACTTTATGAAGAAGAAGAGATTCCGCAGTCCTTCGAAGAGGCAATGAAACACAAGCACTGGAGGGAAGCCATGAAGAAGGAGATTGATGCCTTAATAAAAAATGAAACGTGGGAGAAGTGTACTCTACCTCCGGGAAAGAAACCGGTAGGATGTCGTTGGATCTTCACCATAAAAAGACGTGCAGATGGTTGCAGAATGATGTCCAATCGTGGTACCAACTCTTCTGCAGCTTCCTGCAAATACAAAAGAAAAAACATTAAATGAAGAAAGAAATAACAGTATATGAATCACTAAGACCCATAATATGAATCCATTTACTAAAAGCTTCTTGAAAGACAAAGGTAGGAAGAAGAAACCTCTTCAAGTGTTGCAAATGCCGAACAAGCAGCTTCTTGAACCCTCTTATTGTCATCCACTAATCTTCGTAGTAAACCCATCAAAACTTTCTCAAACTGATCATGACCTTCTCAATGAGCTCCCTACAACAATGAAAGGAAGGAGGGGGTGAATGTCAACTCAACAATCTCATCACGGACACCATCACGGACACCAAGTGAGCATAGGAACAATAAAGACGAAACAAAAATCAAGAAAACAGGCTAAAAAACAATAGACCACTGCTAATCTGGAGCCAATCGACTGTAATTCTGTAACAGAAGGCTGAAGTATGTTAATTGCAAGGGTGTGTGATTAGATGAGCAAAGTGGAAATCCTCAAGTGGCAATATCATTGCCCAATTAAAATAGAAATACCCAAAAGACTGTCCAGTCCGGGAAAATGAGACAGATTTCCCCAAATATGAAAGCACACCAACTCAAAGATTCTTCTTAACTGCAAGTGGAAGGCAAGGAATTACATTAAATTACCTGAACAATATATTTGCTGAACCGTGATAGTGTCCAACAAGAGATGCTCCTTATCAGAGGATACTTGTCATCTAAGAGAGGAACAAGAAATGCAATAATCTGCAAAAGAATATAACACACATGAATCCCAGAAAATCAGATCACGAAAAGCTACAAAAGTATAATAATCTAGATTGAACTTCTGAATAGAGCAAACTGATGAACCAAAAACACATTAGAGGAATCCGCTCCAAGAAAACAAAGTAGCAATACAACCAACCAGGATGATAATACATACTCCCTCCGTCCCAAGATAAGCGAGTCGTATTCCTTTTTGGGATGTCCCACTATAAGTGAGCCATTTCCATTTTTAGCAAAAAATCATCGGTCTTACTTTATTCCCCAACTACTTTATTCTCTCTTCACCCCTCTACTTTTCCCTCTCTCATACTTTACGCTCTCCACTCTAACTTATTTAAATACCAATTCCTTAAATCCCGTGCCCAAAAGAAGTGCTTCGCTTATCTTGGGACAGAGGGAGTATTAAAGACCGATCAGGCAAGAGCTTTTATCACATGAGGAAATAGACAGATAGCCAGCTTGCACTGAAATTGGCATGACAGGAGGACGAGGAGGGTATAATTGAAATTACAAGGTGGATTAAAAAAAGTAGACTTTCAAATATAGAAGTAAAACACTGTCCACACGGCAATTTAGAACCCTTTCAGTGTGAGATTGGATATACCAGAATACCATTTAAGATTAATTAGATTCTATAGCTAACTAAATGTAAGATATCCTAACCAACTAATCCTGATAAAATGAAATTATACTCTTAAGAATCAAAGGGGCTTGACTTCCATTCAAAACAGTACTTTTGTTATGCCCAGTGTTGTTAGGGTCGCGGGGCGCACCGGGTCGATGAGGTGAAAATTTGGGTCGTGGGTCGACGAGTCGACGGGGTCGAGAGACCCACAAATCTAGGCTTTTTGCCTTTTAATATTAAATAAAATAAATATATTGCTCTAATGTTTATAATATATCAAAATAATATAAATGTAGACGCTGTTCATGTGAATAGAGATAAAGTGGAAAATAGAAATGATCAAAATATCAAAACTGTTCATAAGTCATAACACAATAAATAATTGAAACCATTGTCTGAAAATATCAAAACAAAGGAATATATGAAGGGTGGCAGCAAAAGATCTTTGAATTGTTTATTTGTTAGGAGTGACGAGGCCGAATTCTAAAGTGTAGAAAGTAAGTTTGAAAAGTTTGATGTGGTGCATGCATATATATAGAGAATCGTGATTGAGAGAGTCAGAAAACATGTTAGAGATTTGAGAAAATCAGAGATAGCATGTGTTTAGGGCGACCCAGGCGACCCACTCGACCCAGGCGACCCAGAGGCGACCCTGTATCTCGATCAACCCACCCATGTTGGGGCGGTGATGGTCTCGACCCAGGCGACCCGGGCGACCCGAGCGACCCGAACGACATTTTGGCAACACTGGTTATGCCTCACATCCCAAATACTCCCTCCGTCCCTATGTAGTAGAGGCGTTTCTTTTCGGCACGGGATTTAAGAAAAGTTGTGTTAAATGAGTTAAGTAAATGAATAATAAAGTAGGAAATGAAAAAGGTAGAGAGACGAAGAGAGAGTAAAGTAAGAGAGAAGAAAAGTTGTTGCTTTTCGCCAAAAAAGGAATCGACTCAGCTACAGTGTGACAACCCAAAAGGGAATATGACTCAGAGGGACGGAGGGAGTTCCTCTTACAAATCAAAGGGTGTTGGATATTTAAACTCCGTGTGGGAATGGTAATAACGTACATATGAGACCTGTGAACCAGAATGCTGAACCCATCCAGTTTTCTTCTAAGATCGTGATGCAGATTGCAAATTATTTCTACTAAACATAAATCTCGGTACTCTTATTTTCTTCCCTCACAGTTCTAGCAACCTATTACCACCAGTGGTGTTAGGAGCATGGGGGACACTGGGGCGATGAGGTATATATCCGGGGCCTGGGGCGACGGGGTATGGCCCCACGAATGGGGGTGCACTAACACCCGAATTTTGTTTATCTCTTTGCTTTTACATACTGTATCAATTAATATATTATTTAAAAATTTTAAAAGATTAAATATGTTTAGATCTCTTTTCACCAATGGATGAATTGGAAAGTCATGCATGCAATTAAATAGAATTTTAAGAAACATTATGCAAATGAAACAAAATATAAAGAAAGCAGCTTGCCCAGGCTTTAAGTGCTATCCAGCATATGCTTTCAGCTACTGTAAGAGGGGCTCTGTTGGAAAGAGGAAGATGGCCGCCCAAATTAATCATAGGAGAGTTCCTAGAGCATTGAATAAGTGTAGAGTCCCTAGTGTTGTATGTTTCCAATTATCATTTATTGGTGTAATTTACAAGACACAAATTTCCCTATAAATACTAGGGAAATTAGCAAGATCATATACAAGAAAATAAAAACTCTTTTCTCTCTACTCTCTACGTTCTACCTAAACTATGTCATACCAATCTTGTTATACCTCTCTCGATTACCATCTTTAAGATGGTATCAGAGCAGGAAACTAAAAAACATTCTTCAATGGAGGTCAGCCAAATACACAATCTCAAATTATTGATCGAGACAATATCAAATCTAATTGATTTGTACAAATCCAACACAAACCAAAGCCAAAATTCCTACCCGTTGAAGAATCTCGGCGTAGGGTCCAGCAGCAGCAGCCACACAGAAATGGTCTTGCGCATTCAGCGCAAGAAGATGATCCTCAAGCAGCGCTTGAAGGTGCCACCGCCAATTCACCAATTCTCCAAAACATTGGCTGAGAATTTGGCAACTAGCCTAATTAAGATGATACTCAAACACAGACCTCAGGATAAAGCTCAGAAGAATAATAGGATTTTGAAGAGAGCTCAAGCTATGGCTGAGGGCAAAACCCCTTCTCATTTCGTCGAAGAAGAAGACGCCGTCACAGACAGCAGCGTCGACGGAAGCAGCAACACCGGTCGGCAAGAGCATCCGTCAAATTCTGAAGCAGAGGCGGCGGCTGAAGGAGCGACGGCGGAGGCTGCTGAAGGAGCTGCGTCGGCGGCAGAAGCTTTGCCGCGGAGAAGAAGAAAGAAACAGAGGATGCGCTGGTTTTTGGCAGGCGGTGAGGACCAAACAATCGCCGCCGACGCTAGACCGCTGTCTTCCGGCAGTCACGGATACGAAGAGATGGCAGGAAGAATGGCTGAAATTGCAAAAGGGGGGACGAAAGAGTGGCCGAAAATGGGGTTCTCTAAAAACTCCATGTCCATTTTGCAAATCAGCCCACAAAGTTCAGATAAATTCCAAAATGAACCCCACCACAAAAATTCCTCCAAAATTGCCCCCCAGTCAATTCTGATATTACCAAATCCACCTCTGTTGACCGAAAAATTGCACAAAAAACCCCCTTTTGTCCGAATTTCCGAAAATACACCCCGACATTTTGAATTTCAGCCTTCCATTACTTGTACAAACACATTCCAAGCTTTAGCGTACTCATCTTCCTCAAACATTGGACCTAAAGACTACCATTGGATTTTTTACTGTGGGGCAACCGATACCATGTCCTTTGATGCATCGGACTTCCTCGATATTTCCCAGTCCACAAAAATTTTTGTCCAAACAGCTAGTGGGGAGTTAGCACAAGTAGAGGGGGCGGGAACTGTCACTATCTCACCAACCCTTCGCCTCTCGAACTGTCTTTATGTTTCCTTCATTGTCCCACAAACTTTTGTCTGTTAGTCATGTAACAAGAGATCTCAACTGCAAATTGCTAATGCAACCTCATTTTTGTATGTTACAGGATATCAAGACGGGGACGATAGTTGGGCGTGGCACTGAGCGACATGGATTGTACTATGTGGATGAGATAGCCCAACAGAGTACTGCGATGCTAACTCACGGACTAACTGACAGACAGATTTGGCTCTTGCATCGCCGGTTAGGTCATCCATCCATAAGTTATCTTCGCCTACTCTTTCCTGAGTTAGTTTCTTCTACGCATGTTTTGAATTGTGAAACGTGTGTTTTAGCAAAAAGTCACAGACATTCCTTCAAATTAAACAACACTAGAGAAAAATCACCTTTTGTTTTAGTTCACTCTGATGTGTGGGGCCCTGCTCCGGTTACTGGAGGACAAGGTTTTCGATATTTTTTGTTGTTTATTGATGATTTTTCGCGTATGACTTGGATTTATTTTTTGAAAACAAAATCAGAAGTTTTCGAGAAATTTACTGAGTTCTATCGTCTTGTCCAAACCCAATATAACTCTAGAATTCAAATCCTTAGATCGGATAATGGGAGGGAATACGTGAACTCTAAGATGACATCTTTCTTCACTGAAAATGGCCTTGTCCACCAAACTTCATGTGCCTATACACCAGAACAAAATGGGGTAGCCGAGCGGAAAAATCGATATATCCTAGAAATCACCCGTGCCCTCCTCATTGAATTAAACATCCCAAAATCCTTTTGGCCAGAAGCCATTGCAACTTCCGTCTATCTCTTAAATCGCCTTCCCACAGGGATCCTTAACTTCAAAACTCCTCTAGAGGTCTTCTCTTCCCAAAACTCGGTACCATCGTCCCTCCATCTCGACCCCAAAATTTTTGGTTGTACCGTGTTTGTCCACATACCCAAATATGACCGTGACAAATTCTCACCTTGTGCAGTCAAATGTGTTTTCTTGGGTTATGGGAAAAATCAAAAAGGGTATAGATGTTATGACCCATTAACAGATCGCATGTATGTTACTATGAACTGTGACTTTGTTGAGAGTGAATACTTCTATAGCCAATCTAGCGGTCAGGGGGAGAGTCAGACGGATAATCCAAACAGTGACGCACTAAATTGGCTATCTCTGTGGGGAGAAACCATTCAGGGGGAGGATACTCAGGGGGAAAACAACCAAACTACCCTACCAGACCAAAATCATGTCGTAGAAATCGGTCCAACAGAGGAAGTTAGCAGTACCACTGGGCAGTCAAATCCACAGGAACAGAACATGCCGCTTCAGGACACTGCCAAGCTATCTAACCAGTCCTTGAATCCTGAGGTAAATGCTTCTGATCCCAATATCGGTACCCTACTTGAAACCACTAACAGTGACAGAGAAAACAGAAGTGATACAAATAAGCCACCAACGGAACAAGAAGAGAGCACGACAGATTGCCCCAAAGAAGTGCAAGGGGCATTCCTCCTCGAAGATATTCGCCAGACTGGAAAGGGCGGAAATCTAGATACAGTGTTGCAAATCTTACCCAGGGACACCTCACCGAAATGGCTAGGGCATTCGAAGCTGCACTTTATGAAGAAGAAGAGATTCCGTAGTCCTTCGAAGAGGCAATGAAACACAAGCACTGGAGGGAAGCCATGAAGAAGGAGATTGATGCCTTAATAAAAAATGAAACGTGGGAGAAGTGTACTCTACCTCCGGGAAAGAAACCGGTAGGATGTCGTTGGATCTTCACCATAAAAAGACGTGCAGATGGTTCAATCGAGAGATACAAGGCAAGATTGGTTGCTAAGGGATATACTCAGGTGTATGGAGTAGACTACGAAGAAACTTTCTCCCCTGTGGCCAAACTAAATACAGTAAGAACACTTCTATCTGTAGCTGCTTGTAAGGAATGGCCATTATACCAATTTGATGTTACAAATGTCTTTCTTCATGGAGAACTTGAGAAAGACAAGGAAGTCTACATGGAGGTTCCCCCAGGTTTTTGTGAAGAATTTGGAAAAGGACAGGTGTGCAGATTGAGGAAGACCCTTTATGGGTTAAAGCAATTCCCCAGAGTATGGTTTGGGAGATTTTGCTAGGCAATGTTCAAACATGGCTTCAAACAGAGCCATTCAGATCACACACTATTCCTAAAGAAGAGGAACAGCAAAATGACATGTCTAATAATCTATGTTGACGACATGATCATAACAGGAGATGATGCCGAGGAAATCCAAAATCTAAAGGAGAATCTTTTCAGGGAGTTTGAAATGAAGGACTTGGGAGCTTTAAAGTACTTCCTAGGAATTGAAGTGTTGAGATCCAAGCACGGAATATTCCTAAGGCAGAAGAAGTGTGTTCTTGACATGTTAGCAGAAACGGGCCTACTGGACTGCAAGCCTGCTGAAACGCCAATGGTACCCAACCATGGATTGAAGATTGTTGATGGAGCTAAGCCTACAGACCGTGAAAGATATCAACGGTTAGTAGGTAAACTTATCTATCTATCTCATACTAGACCCGACATCACATATGCAGTTGGAGTGGTCAGTCAATTCATGCATCAGCCTCAGGAAGACCATATGGATGCTGTCATGAGAATTGTGAGATATCTAAAGGGAACAGTCGGTTATGGGGTATTCTTAGAAAAAAAGAAAGACTTGGAAATTGATGGATACACCGATGCAGATTGGGCAAGCAATCCAGTTGATAGAAAATCCACTGGAGGATATTTTACCTTTGTTGGGGGAAATCTAGTCACTTGAAGAAGCAAGAAGCAAAAAGTTGTAGCATTATCAAGTGCAGAAGCAGAATTTCGAGGGATCAGAAGTGGCCTGATGGAGATACTTTGGCTTAGGAGGTTGTTAACAGAAATTGGCTTCCCACCAACACGAAAAAGTCAGCTTTTCTGTGACAATAAAGCTGCAATTAGCATTTCAGAAAATCCCGTGCAGCATGACAGGACTAAACATGTTGAGGTCGATCGTCACTTTATCAAAGAGAAACTTGAAAGCGGGATTATCGAGTTCCCATTTGTCCGATCTGAGGAACAACTGGCAGACATTCTCACCAAGGCGCTGAGTCCTACAAAATTCAAAGAATTCATTGGCAAGTTAAGTATCAGGGATACCGTTTCTCAACTTGAGGGGGAGTGTTGGAAAGAGGAAGATGGCCGCCCAAATTAATCATAGGAGAGTTCCTAGAGCATTGAATAAGTGTAAAGTCCCTAGTGTTGTATGTTTCCAATTATCATTTATTGGTGTAATTTACAAGACACAAATTTCCCTATAAATACTAGGGAAATTAGCAAGATCATATACAAGAAAATAAAAACTCTTTTCTCTCTACTCTCTACGTTCTACCTAAACTATGTCATACCAATCTTGTTATACCTCTCTCGATTACCATCTTTAAGAACAAATACCTTTGGTAGACAAAGCATGACGAATACAACAGCAATAAAGAGCATGTTAAACCCAGGATAAAGAGAACAGAAATTAAAGAACATATTGATAATCCAACAAGTCATAATACACATATAGAAGTGTGTCACTGAAAATTACCTCAGACAAATGTGGATACAGGCCGTTAATACATCCCTCGCCTATTGCACCAAGGGCTAAAACAGCAGCTTCCCTATCTTTCCAGGCTTCATCACCAGTAGCAGACAACTTTGCCTGCAAAGAAAGCCAACCACAATTTTTATCACCATTAGCTTCCCTGTGTGTCCTGTTAACGGTTAATTACTTTTTTCGAACCTTCATGTCCAGAAACTCGAATACGTAACTGACATATTTTGGATCTTCATGAACTTATTTAGTTTCATTCAATTAATATGTTATATAGTAATATCGTACTATATCGATAAAAACGACTTCAAACTTGAACAGTGACATTTTCCATATTTATCTTATCAGTCAAGCATAAAACGTATCATGCACACCTGACAGGCTGACACTACAATGACCCTACTCTTTAATTAGTCAATTATTTTCCATGACATGTAATATGTATCCAATATATGTGTCAAACAAGTGTGAAGCTCTACATGCATTTGGACGACCAGTAATCAGGGCAATGCAGCTTTCTTGAAAACCTCCAATATATAACCATTATTTAGCAAAGGATTACGTTTAGCAAACTCCATCGGGATTTGAAACAAAATTTTAAAAAATAAATTAAAAATAAAAAATCTCAATGATAAAATCATGAAAGGGAAAGTCCCTAAGAAGAAAAAGCAAAACAAGAATGGTTCAATCAACAAAAATCATCACCTGCACAATGGGCATCAAGGTGGGCAAGATCCTATCTCCAAACACATTGGACAGGAAGTCCAGAGCAGCTGCACTGCATTTACGTAAGTTCCATACATTTACAATATCATCATCCTGAAATTACAACAAAGAAAGTACTCATTTAAATAAATTAAAAAAAGACTTGAGAGTGGAACAGTTAAAAATATGAAGAAATGATGCAGTACTAATGAATCTGTATTAGTATTGTTTAGAGCAGAAGGGTGAGCAAACCAATTCCAGTCTATTGGTACTAAATGATAGCAATCCCATATTTGAGCCAATTACATGAGCACTCCTAGAGTTACTTCCACATTTATTTTCCATAGTTGTCTTACTAGTTAGTAGTTGGACTAGCACGGGTGTGTCAGGCTGTGTTTGAAGGCCAAAGCCATAAGTTTGTATTTTTGGTTTCCTTCTTATTTAGGTATAGGGTTGGAGTCATTTGTGATCATCTTATAGAACTTTGAGACTGCATATTTGTTGGGAGGCTACACTCTGAAGATGCTTTCTTTTGCTTCAAGTTCATTCAAGCTCAGCACATTATTTTGATTCATTTCTTCTTTTATCTACTTTGTCCTTTGACGTTACCAATTTGGACAGATTTGCCCTTTCACCACATTCATTGTCCTAACACGCAACATAAAGGATTCGTAGGCTGTGATTGCACCCCACAAAGTAGCTCTGCAAAATCGATCAGTTGAACAGGAACGATCGTCTCGGGCAACTTATCCTGTCTGTTCTACATGGCAGGCCTGGACAAGGCACCAGAGCTGATTCTCCAAGACAATTCATGCATTCACCTACTGTTGCGGTTGTGGGAGACCAGCCTCTTCAGTAAGAGTTTCCACTTTTTAATGGTGATGATCTAATATCTATACCCAGTCTGGCCAAAAAGAATTTCTTCGTCCATCACAGTCCTGATGCTCCCAACTCTTCTCATTACTAATACTGCGGCTAGCCGCTAGCCTTCATTGCAATGGATGGCATTTCCATACACCAGGGGTGCTTTTCTGTCAGGCAGGTATTGCTAGAGATGTGATGACTTACTAGGTTAATATGGGTAGTTACCCCGTGGTCCATATTCTCTACAACCAAAGAACCAATAAGAAATATCATAATTACCTCATCTTCCACATCCTCCGATCCATGAAAGCGAGATGCGTGAAAACGAGGCTTCAGATCCTGCATTAAGTAATTTCTGAGGGACATGTATCATATCAAAATACTATGACCAAATGAACTGGTAGGATTGCAATATAACCTGCTCTCTATCTGGAAGAGATCCGTCCTCCTGCAAAAGGACAAGTAGTAAGAGAAATCAAACGGCAGTAATTTCAATAAATCAGTGAAATTGAGGGTTGAGACAATTAAAAAAAATATGAACCTCGGCCTCAACAATAGATTCATCATCATCCGAATACGCCATGTGTGAAAGCAAAATCTGTACAAGTAGGGTAACATATTAACGAAAAATATTGGTAAAGTTATTAGATAGTCATAGAGAGGACTGCAATCAAGCAAGAATCATACTGGAAGAAGACGTGGTAAAAACTCTTGCAAGTTTTCAGGAGGCAATTCAGCTTCACAATAAGCAGACCTGTCAAGCGAAAGCTAGCTACTTAACTACAAAGATAGATCTCAACATCCAAGAGTTCAAACCTAAGAGGAGACAAAAGACAGGGAAAATAAGGAATATCAAAAATAGCAGCTGCATGGGAAACAAATGGAAGGACTCTAGTTCCTGTATTTATATGCATGAGAATATTATTACGTTAATGGTATAGCTAAAACCATTAACGTGATTTACTATGTGTTAAACACTACAGATAATGTTGTCATGCAGCAGATATAATACCGGAAACTTAAGTAAAATATTTAGTCAATCACTCAATTGAACTTCAGAATCTTCAAAACCAATTATTAACTAAAACTTCAGCCACCAGAGAGAATCCCCACAAGAAAGAAAGAGAGAAAAACAACCACATAGAAAGAAAGAAAGACAGAAAGGGAGAAAAACAACCACATAGATGGTAAAGGTAGTCCAAAATTTAAATATACAATTCACTTCATCTGGCTTTTTCCCTATCTAACCCTACATAAATACTGATTTACAATTAAGTAAAAGTAATCCGATCGAGTAAAAGTAATCCAACAAAAACACTAAACATCCATATTTAATGAAAACAAGAGCTTCAAAATATTGGATTCGTGATTGAAAGAAGTCTTATTCAGCAATCATTAATCGAAGTTGCAGAATTCTTTAGTTGTGATATAGAGCTGTTAACTGAATAGCCCAATATTTCACAAAAATAAAATGAAACTAGGTAATATATCAAATCACACAAAGCACATCACTTTAAGGCATACACGATTTCTTAGTGGTCAGTACTGTATAATATATCTTGAGAGCAACTATTTACCAAAATTCACAGGCCTCTAGAGCCACTTCATCATCTTGATCTTTGTTGACTACCAACATATACTCGGTGACGTTCCTTAAATGTGGCTGCAATATATGTTTGAAATGGTATCAGGAACATCAGCAAAAACATTTACGGTGAGTAACACAGTCTTATCAGTAGATTATTAGGTCAGATTAACAAGGTAATACTCCCTCCGTCCCATAAAAATAGGGACTTTGGGGACGGCACGGGTTTTAACGTGAAATTGGTAAAGTAGGAGAGATGTAGAAAGAAAAAGTGATTGAAGTATTGCTAGTGGAGAATGGGACCCACCTTATAAGAGAAAGACTTACCAAAAATAGAAAGGGGCTATTTTTGTGAGACAGACCAAAATGGAAAAAGAAGACTATTTTTATGGGACGGAGGGAGTAGCAAATAAGAATTGGATGATTGAGGATATTCGAAACTGTAAATACTTATATGCATTGAAATATCTACAAATGAATTACACACCTCCAATGCAGCAGAACGAACTTCAATTAGCTGAACAAATGCAGCACACACCTGTCAAGCGTGTGGAAAACTCTAATTATTCAATAGATATCCTAAAAATTGGATAGCCTCAGAATAATGTAACCTACCAACAAACCATATTGGCATAGTATAATAGAGAAAAGGTTTTTTACCTCAACAAATCCTATGTTCAGTTAATTTAAATAGGCACACAAGAAAAGAAAGACTATACATTTGAACATGAATTGCAAAAGTTTAAACATGCAACAGGCAGGCAATGACAGATCACATCAGCTAAATTAAAATGCATAAACAATTATAAACATTATATAAAACATAAAAGTGACATAACACTTGAATAACCTATGTCCGTTCAACTTTTATACGTCTTTTGGCACACATCCACAGATCATTGGTTATTGGCATCAAATCACAACAATTTAGAAATATAAAAAATTAAAGAACTTACCAGCTTCCGCACCTCCGGAGTTGGGTCATTAGCAAGAAGAAACAAACCTTGCAAATATTTATCCATAGACACGTGTAGAACCTGTGGATTGATCAGAACAGATTTTTATAACATTTGAAAAAGTAGCTAAACAGACACATAAAGAAACTAATGTTTCCAAGTCCAATTGTGATGCACTTACAGTAGGCATTAGCATAACATACTGATTCACCGAACCCAAGGCAAGTTTTCGTAGTGTAGCATGTGGTGACTGGAATAGCTGTTTATGCACAAGTTACAAAAAAAATATGAAACTCGATAATCATATGTTATGTTTTGGTAGACATAGGAAAGGAGGGGCAGCAAGAAAAGCATGTCGTGCAAACCTGAAGGAATCTAGGAATAAAAGCATTAATGGGCCGTTCAGATAATGCAGAAATATCAGAATCAAGTACTTGGGGAACATCTTCACAAATCTGCATTGAATTGAAAGACATATTAGAGCATTCGTAATTGCAGAGCATTGAAGTGAAAACAAGTTATTGAGTCAAAAGGTTTAGGTCCCCAATCCCAAAATGAAATGCCAAAGACTACAGAAAGACTGTACAGAAAATAATTAAAAAATATATGAGCAGCTCTTTCTTCTTTCTCCGCAAGAAGAATAATTTGAGAACAGGCAAAGGAAACCAGCATGAAAAGTCAGGAAAGAAAATCCCAACAAAACATCTTGTGTTATTCAGATAATCCAACAATGCAGAATGAACTTATGATATAGAATGGTACAGTGTGCTTATTCAGATAATCCAACAATACAGAATGAACTTATGATATAGAAAAATGATTTAAAAAATAAAAGTGAAACAAAGGCAACAATCTAGGACACTGAAATTCATAAATACCCAGAAAAATCATGGAATTATACCTTAGACAAAGCATCCATAGCACCTTCCATGTGATTGACATCATTACTATCTAAACACTTTACAAGCGCATGTAGCAATTCAGGCCACTCAGCAACTCCCCCAATCTGTACAAAAGTACTAATAACGGTCCCAGCAGTAGACCGAATTTGTTTATCAGCTGCTGTCACACAAGGTAACAACTCCGTCTTTATATATTGTTGGTTTGCATGTGGCATGGTTTTCAATGCACTTCTAAGGTTGTTTTTCAGTAGAAGGCCGCTGCTTGCCTGACCTCAACCGAGATTCCCTGTTATATTACATTTACATATATGTAAGTTGACTAAGACAACACAGGTTCAACACATAAGGCTCATTGGACACCACCATTTATTAGTATTAGCAACTGGTCAACCAACATCATCGAGCCAAAAGTTCTCACAACCCACTAGTTACATAGTTCAAGCGACCACACCTATCCTGGCCAATACAAATGTGGACCTCACTCCACAGAAATTTTGTGATTAAGCACTCGGTTACACCTTCCATTTACACAGCATTATCATGTCAGTTGAAAAGAAATGACTTGTACTACTACATCTTCCAGTTAAACTTTCTGCTATTTTGTTTAACTTAGTAGCACAACTTGCAGAAAAGTTATTATGCTCATTCTAAATCCCCAGCAGAATTTATCTAACTAACATAGAACATTACAACAGGTGAAATCTTAGCATTATCCTATAACAATCTGATAGAATTTCAAAACACGGCCTGTTTTACACAATCTGATACATCAATTCCCCCGAACTTAATCCGTTACACAATTAACTAGACCTAACAAGTAACAGCAGTCATTACGATAATTCAGCCTCCAATCACCACAAATTTAAAAGCAAAGTCAATGTTCAGAGTTAGGGCTCATATCAACCTCCGCTCGCGCGAAAATGGAGAGATAATTATTGAATTCGGGGAACTGAGAGTAGTGTTCCAGCTTCTGCCAAATCATCGATTTATCATCGGCGGTGGGAGCCACCTGCTGCTGTAGAAGCCCACAGATCTCCCTCAGTCCATCCTCCTGCGGCACCCACGCCACCGCTTCGCCACCGGATGCCATCCCTTACTACTTCAACGCAAAATTGAATCCCGTTTACCAAAGAAAAAAGAGATTGAGACGATTTTCGGACAAAGAAGTTGGAGAGAGAGAAGAGAAGCAGAACCAACGATGAATTTGAAGGCTCTGTTCCGAGGAGGAAGAAGAAGAAGACTGAAATTTTAGAGAGAAAGAGTTTGGGTTTTTTTGGTGCTTGAAAAGGCGGGATCGGATGCGGGCGGGTGCTGCGTATACTCTGCGGAGAACCAAAGGGAATGTGTAAATTTGAAAGTGGGCCTGGGGAACAAAGAAACCGTTCCCAGTTGGCTTACTTTTTTTAATCAATCAAATGGCATTCTCATAAACTAGTCATGTTTCCCAAATAATCTATGGTTGAAAATTATACTATGCTCTCTTGCGTGGACGTATACTCCACTAACGATCTTTGGCAATTTTATATTAAAACACCTACCAAATCTAAAGTGCATATTCTTTTGCAATGGAGGGGTATTTCATTTGTCCTAAATTAATTAAGTCTTTTTAGTATGAGATTTAAGAAGTCGGTATTTAAAAATAAAGAAGGACGATAATATTCTCACCGTCTCAAAATAGGAGTCACATTTAATGTGGGCATGAGTTTTAAGAAATGTAAAAAATAGTAGTACGTTGGGAAAGTTATTGGAGTATGTAGTCCATTTTTTTATATTTGTTTTATAATAGAATATGAGTGAAGTGAGTTAATGGAAAGTGATACCTACGTACCATTAATGGTAAAAGTGAAATGTGACTTTTATTATAGGTCGGATAGAAATAGTAAAATGCGATTCTTATTGTGGGACGGAGGGAGTACAATATAAATCAAAATAAAATACTCCCTTCGTTTCCTAAAAATAAGACTTCGGAAACGACGTGGGTTTTCAAGCAAAATCGGTAAAGAGATAAGAAGAGAAAAAAAGAGTAAAATAGGAGATAGGAAGAGAAAAAGTAGTGAAATTAGTAGTCTTAGTGGATTGTAGAGTTCATTTCCTAAAATGGGAGGTTTCTATTTTTAGAAAATGGACCAAAAAGGAAAGAGTTTTTATTTTTATAAAATGGAGGCGGTAAGAAACAAAATAAAGTACTATGAGAAAGAAAGAGTAAAGTAAGAGTGAATAAAATTTTTGCTATTTGTGATACATAGGCAAGTAGCAAG
Source organism: Salvia splendens (assembly GCF_004379255.2). Classification (NCBI taxonomy): domain Eukaryota; kingdom Viridiplantae; phylum Streptophyta; class Magnoliopsida; order Lamiales; family Lamiaceae; genus Salvia; species Salvia splendens. The sequence goes on from NC_056042.1 coordinate 14,074,225, forward strand.
CAACTCGACATATGGTTCCAAGCAATCTGCGATATGAAATTAGAGATAATCAATCAATCTGCGATACATAAGCAAACAAGTCTGCTACGTGGTAGGCTAAGATTGAATTTGCTCCTAAATCTAAGGGTTCTCATTGATGGTATGTTGTCATTTAAAATATGGTAATACAATCCTATATTTTCATGTATTAACCATAAATATAGATATTTATACCTCTAGTTTTATGTTAGCCATTTATATATAATCAAGAAAATTACCGAAATATTGCATGATACAATGTTATCCACCAAATAAACGAAAGAATAACATACAGAAAGAACTATTTTACAATGTAGAGAACTATTTTACAATTAGCCATTTATGTTAGCTTTTTTTACTCTAATGTTACTATGTTTCCACATACACAACATGAACATTACCATCATTACTAGTACAAATAACATAAAGTCATGTTTGGTTGTCAGGATTCTGTCTGGGAAAGTAATCTGATTTCTTAAATTTTAAATTCCTGTGTTTGTTTCCGTTTTTAATCAAACTGGGAAAGTAATCAAAATCCTGAAACAAGAAAAGTTAGTACAACTTTCCAGGATTCTGATTCCTAACTTTTCTTAGGTATTCTTTTTCCCAGTTTTAGAATTCTTACATATTTAATGCAATATAGTACAGTTTATTATTATTATTATTATTATTATTATTATTATTATTATTATTATTATTATTATTATTATTATTATTATTATTATTATTATTATTATTATTATTATTATTATTATTATTATTATCATCATCATCATCATCATCATCATCATCATCATCATCATCATCATCATCATTGTTATTATTTATTACAATGTTTTAAAAATAATTTAAAAGTATAAACCATACTTAATTTCAGGATAATAAATAACTATAATTCAAATTATCATAATTATAACTATATTATTAATATTTATTTTTATTTTTATTATCATAATAATAACAATAATAATTTATTAAATAATTAAATATAATTATATAATAATATAATAATTATTAATTTATAAATTAGTAATTGACAATAAAATTGTAGTGAAATTTTAAATTATAAAATTATTCAATTAAAAATTAAGTAAATATAATGATAATAATAATAATAATAATCTTATTTATTATTATATTATTATATATTATGATGTATAATCCATATTTAAACTATCCATCGTAATAATAAATAAAATAATATAATTATTATCATTTGTAATTAATAATTTATTAAATAATATGTATTATTATTTTTATAAATAAAAAATGATAAGTATATTTTTAGTTTAGTGTTTAAATCAAATATATACTTTTAAATCTTGATATTTTCCAAACACGGGAAAGTAAAGTTATTAGAAATCATATTCCCGGGATTCATTTTCCCAGGAATCATTTTCCTTGCCAACTTTACTTTCCCGCCAACCAAACATGGCCAAAGAGAGAACTATTTTACAATGTGGGGTTCTATTAGAATGATAACCATCTCTTAGTGTAACCAATTCTAATCTGCTAGATCAAAAAATCGGTGGACATGATTCTATTTTCGCCCAATGTCAACTTAATGCAAAAAATTTCAATCGAAGTGTATTGGTGTCAACTCAATACGTAAAAATATCAATCAGGGTTATTAATAAAAACTGAATGTTGGTAGATATAACTAACCATTTTCTCTCTCTTAAAAATATCTCAAAACTTTGAACTCATATAACTATATCAATTTCAATGATTTTCCAAAAAACATATACTCCTTCTGTCCCAACTAAGTTTCGTATTGTTTTTTGGGATGTCCCAACAAAATTGAGTCATTTTCTTTTTTGATAAAAAACAAAACATCTAATAACTCTTACTTTGTTCCACCTCCTACTTTATTCTCTCTTATCTCTCCTATTTTTTCCTTTCTTATATTTTATTTTATATTCATTTAATTCATTCAACACATTTTTCAATCTTCCTGCCCAAAAGTTTTGTCCCAACTTAGTTGAGATGAAAGGAGTATCTAATTAAAGGTAATTTTATAAACAATTTAACGAGATCCTAATTGCATATATTCTACTGATAAAATATAATTTTATATGAATTTTCACTATCTTGATAATCAAGTGAATGTCAACTTAGAATCATAAAATGTCAATACAATTGTATTAACATTTTTTATATGTAGTATGTTGACATAGAGAAATAACGATTTCTCTTTTTTGAAAAAAAAATTATTATTATAATTATATTCAATTGAATATAAAATATTCAAGTAATGACAAAAAGAAAAAAAAATACTATTCTATTTAAATTATTTTCTTTTTATATTTTTATCGAACTAAAAAAACTATCGATTATTCTACAATACATTTTTTGTGTTATAATTTTAATGTTTTTATTATCCATATCTAACTTCTTCGGTGAAAACTTTAGTTATTTAATAATTTCAGTTAAATTGTTTTTGGAGCCTCTTTTTCGAATTTTGTTAAATTTTGATTTACTTGTGAAAAAAGTATATATAAGGAATTACATTGATACCCCTTTTATATTAAAATATTATTTTCAAATTAACACAATGATATTATAGTATATATAAGGAATGACATTGATACCCCTTTATATTAAAATATTATTTTCAAATTAACACATGATATTATTTTAAAGATAAAATATTCCCTAGTCTAAGCATACTATGATGTCAATATGAGATGACGTGTCCCACCCATATCTCTTTGACATAAACCCACATTTTGCATATGAAAACTGTTCGAATTAGATTTAAACTAATAATTAGGAATTGTTTGGTTACTATGCTTTAACATATAATAAGCACAAATTAGTTGCTAAATGTGCAAGAAATAGTAAATTCACACAAAGGGAGCGGTAAGCAAATTAATTAAAAAGGCAGCAACAAAGAGCAAAAAATTGTGCAAACTGGTTAAGAGGCTACACTTGGGAGTCGGAATGAAAAGGAGGCCAACTTAGAAGTTCCTTAAGGGAGAAATTGTCAAGAAGTAACCCTAGAGAATTGGGTTCCGCCACCTTCCATTTCAGCCATGTTTCGAGTTCCAAACTCAAGCCTTCGGCCACCTGCAGAAGGAAATGTCAGATATTACACATATTTGTTTGGACACCGTAATTAATAGTCAATATTTTATAATGTGGAAATTTAGAGACATTAGGGGATTTAATAACATCAATAATATAGACTAACATAATTTTGAAAACAATGACTAAAGTAGATTTTATTTTGTTTTCTTTTTGTATTATTATGTAAAAGTTATATTATATTCTTTGACAATATATGGTATCAGTGGCCATTTATTCACCAACCCAAATCAGATATGACGTGGATATGAAAATTCAATTAAATTGCTTCAAAAGAAGTGTGGGGATTGGATGCAAAACCACCCAAACTAAAGGAATGTACCTTGTCATAAATGGAAATGTACGCAACCAACTGTCCAGGATTGCTTTTATATATATGATAAGGCTTATTTCATGTATCGGTTTTGGGGGTAAAACATATACTACTTGATCGGTTTATCGCGCAAACAAGTGTTAAAATGTGCAGAAATGCTACCTGTCCAAGGCAGCAAGGCCGAACTGATCAAGCACGTACAAAAGGCGAAAAGGCCAAAAATCGGGGGGAGTTGATCAAGGGGCGAGGTCAAGCAGTTAAAGTGGGGACCGCTGGTTTCTAGAAGAAAAACGTGAGGAAATGAGCTGGATGTGGCGCACCATTCTGTTACCCAGGACGACGTTCTAGAAGGGGACACGTGCCAGCTTGTGAAGACGCCAGGACGAACCGATCAGAAATTTGTTATCCAAAAGCGTCGTTATTCTAGAAAAAAGAGCACGTAGCAATCAATGAGTCGCTCATCCTCTGCATGAGTGAATATTCCCTGTCAAGATCGTTATCCAGCTGGAGGCCGAATCGAGCTTATAAATAGAGGCTGCGCCACCACAAGAAAGTATCCGAGACTTTACTTTCCGCCTAGTTTAGCTTAGTTTAGCTTAGTTCAGCTCTCTAGCTTAGTTTAGCTTAGTTCTGCTCTCTTAGCTTAGTTTAGTTCAGATCTCTAGTTTAGCTTAGATAGCGTAGTAGTTAAAGGGCGACCGAAAGGGAGCTGCAGAATAACCATTTCTGTCAGCGTAACTTAAGTTTCCCGTTGAGATTCTTTTCAATTTACCGCTTTCTTTATTTTCGAAGTGTTAGCTTAGTTTATTTTCACGCTGTAATCGTATCTTAGCTTAATCGAAGTTATTCTCTCTTTTAAATCGCGCATTTGCTTTTCTGTTATTACCTGCAATTTACTTGACACAGTGTTTAAATTTCCGTTGATCAAGCTAGCTAGTTTGAATTCTGCCTAGATAAAAACCGTAGTTAAAACTCCCAAGTTAAAGCGTGGCAGCAGTCAACCCCCCTGTTCACTACTCACACACTCGACACACCAACTTCTCTGTGGGATCGACCCCGAACTTGCCGCTTTACTGTTAAAGTAGTGCGAAATCGGGAGTTATAAATATTATCTTTGGCGCGTTTCGGTTCGAGGATTGATTCGATTAAGTGGCAACGACAATTTGCTAACTGGTCCAACCGATTTAGTTATCCTCCATATAACTTGATCCAATCTTAATCCGCACATTTCCGAGCCCACCAAAATGGCGCCGTTGCCGGGGAAGCATGGTGTTACTTTATGTTTGTGTGTAGTGCGTAGGAGTAAATAGTTTATTTCTTTATTTTCTTATTTGTTTTTCCTGCTGTTGATGAGAAGGTACCACCAAGGCGATTACTGGAATCATCCTTTGATATATAGAAGAACTAACAATCGTTGGAGAGTCCAGGAAGCCGGCGTAGTTACCACTCGTTACAGAGCAGCTTTAGAGGCAACAGCAGCAACTGAGCAAAACCCACTACCACCACCACCAAAGCAAACAGAAGCAGAGATGGCCGTTGTCATCGACGACTCGGGAATCGGCTCTTTGCACGCTCATGATGAGAAGGAGCCCACACATGCCATTGCCGCCACTCCTGGGATGCGGACCATCACTATCAAATCAGGAGTGCTGGCCGTCTTGACCCACTTCTACGGTCTCTCGAAGGAACGTCCGTACCCCTTTCTGGAGGAGTTCTGCCGATACTGCGATATTCAGCCCGTCCCGGCTGGATCCACGTCTGAAGATTATAGGCTCAAGGCTATCCCCTTCGTTTTGAAAGGGGACGCAGGAGTATGGCGGAATTCCGCATGATATTCCTCGACCGTTTCTGCCCAGCATCAAAGACAAGTGCCCTGAAAAGGGAGATTACAGAGGCCAGACAAGAGTACGACGAGCCCCTCGGCCAGTACTAGGACAGATTTCAAGGGCTGCTTCAAGCATGCCCCAACCACAAGCTGGGAGAAAAGAGATCTACTCGGTCTTCTACGGCGGACTCACGGTGGACAGCTGAAAGAGCACAGGGATGTGTAGGTGTCGTTCAAGCAAGGATATATCCTACTGGTCAGGATAGAGATCCTAACTAAGCCCAGACCCTGGTTTCAAAGATTCCTCAACCCACTTCTACTGATCAGTATAGTGGTGATAAGGGTCGAATCCCACAGAGATGGTGCGTTTAAACTACCGCGGTGATATTTGGAAAAGTTTGGTTAGCTACCACGCTTGGATTGAGTCTCTACCTAGACGGGAAATTAAGATGGTGTCCTACTGACTAGGAAGGGTGAATGGTGGTCGACATGTAGTGGTGTACGTGGAATTATGGTGGATGCGGTGTAACAGAAAATATTCAAAAAGTACTAGGTTTCTATAAAAGGCTAAACAGAAAAGCAGAGAATAAGTGGTAGTTGTGGTGACTAGGCTGACAGATCTGCAGGGTGTACTAAAGGTGAAGGACAAAAAGCAAAAAGCATCTAAAAAGCAAAGTGGTCCCAATCTTGGATATGGACATCATCTTCTTCAACAAACACAAACTAAAATCAGAAAACAAACCAGATTCAGCACCATAAAAACACAGATTAATAACTCACGAACACAGATCTACAATCAAAAATTCCAAATCGAAAATCAAACATCGAAACTGAAATCCCGCCTACTGATCAGCATGGAAAAAGACAAGAAACACATAACTGCACCTTGCATGAAACAAACCTCTATGAAATAAAAGGGAATAGATTATGCTAACTCGAAGAAATAAACTACTAACTGGAAACACACGATTCGATACTCAAAACGACCAGAAACTCTAGATCTAAGCTAACTAGGCAGAAGGAAAAGAGATCGGCGAAGTAACTGAACAGAAAACAACTTCATAGCATAAAACATTTTTCGGATCTTCAACAAAATACTTCAAAGCAGTGAAGTTCAAAAGCAGCAAAGATCCAACGTAAGGAAAATGCAAGTAAATTAAACTACGACAGCGAAATAAAAGTGTTTTGCCACTCCGGGCGATGGAACTCCTAAACTATGATCTTGCTGGCTGGAAATAAGGATGACTGGTACTCCGGGAACATCTGGGCGTCAGGTGATCATGGCTGCGGCGAGGCAAGAAGCGGGACACGGCTGAAAGACTGGTATTACCGAGAGAACTCTCTACCTAAAGATGGTGGTGAATGAGTGAATGTGTATATCTTCTCTCTCCTTCTTGGCTTCCTTTTATAGGGAGGCTTACCCTTGATTTTAGGGTAAATCCTCATTGCAAGTTGACTTCTTTGCCCTCAATTGTGGGTAATCCGTCCCAGCTATCCGTCTTCTCCATCTCAAGCCGTTTCAGCACGAATACTGATCAGTATGAGATCATGCTGGCGCCCTTTTTCACCTGAACATTCCGAAACTTCCCTACTGGCTAGAACACTCAACCTGCACGCTTAAGCAACTTGTTTTGCAGATAAAGTTCAAATATGCACATCATACTGACCAGTAACCAAAGCCTAGAATACGACTTATCAAACTGCTCACACTTACCACATGTTTGTCCTCAAGCGTGAAGAACAAACAAAAATAAGAAATAAGTCGAATTCTAGCCTGGTTACTCCCCTGACCGACTCTACCTAAACTAGACTCTATACTACGACGGAAAGAGAAAACAAAAACAAGCACAGAAAAGAAAACACATAAACGAACATAGAAAGACTAAACACAAAGATTGGGCTATATTTTCAACCATCCCTCCCCTCGGGATCAGGTGCAATCCGACCTTAGACAGCCTTGAACTTCCGCCGCCCTCCCTTTCTCTCCCAGTCAGTATATCCGCTCGTCAAGATCGCCCAAACTTTCGGCCAAACACTAGATTCACTCAGTCACTCATACCTCTCCGGGAATGTTAGGACTGTTCTCTCATAGTGCTCAACCACAATTGCTTCGGACTTAGATTTCACGTGCAGCTACTGAAGGGCTTAAAGGCTTGTAACGGGGCTATTGGTTTGTAGTGTTTTGGGTGGATGTTCCTAAGGCTCTAAGGTTCAAAAAAAACTTCTATTTTATTTGATGTGGGGGAACTGTGTGCATTTGGGCCTCTGGTTAGTTGCTTTTCTTGGCTGGCGCTTCTGGTTTTGATCTCCAACTGGTCAGCAGCTTCTTGTGGCTTCGCCACCCTTATGCCTTCTTCATTTTTTTTGTGGCCAAGTTTTTCTGACCATTTTCCTTCATCTTTTCTCTCTTTTTTTTCTATGCGGCTTCGCCACCCTTATACCTTCTTTTTGGGCCTGGGATGACTCCCTGGCCGATTTTCTTCCAAACTTTCTTGCCCAGCTGGTTCCTGCCTTCTTATACACCTTTCTGGCCAGTAAGCTTCATTCGCTTCATGCCTTGCACACACACAGTCCCAGTGGCTAGGGGTATTTATCTGGGTATAAAGAGTTAGAAAAGAGGTTCTAAAGGTGGGTTTTTTTTTTGGGGGGGGGGGGTTCCTACTGCCTTCAGTGTTGCTACACGCAGTCACTTCACCCTAGGCAATTTGTGGCAGCCGCTCTTTTCTTTTCTAAACATGTGGAAAGTGGTTCCACTTAAAGCTTATAACTCACATTTTAAGAGGGCTTTCGTGTTTGGCTCTAAGTATGGGCTTTTCTCTCATACTCACATCATCTATCCTGGCTAGGAGGTACTAAGGGGGGTGGTTTCTGTTTTCCAGCATGTCTTATTTCCCTCAATTCCCCTCACCGTCAGCTCAAGACAGTTGAGTTTTAAGCCCAATCAACACACAAAATAAAAAAAACTATACCTAACAGGACACTAACACAAGCACAAACACAGACCACACATATACACATTCATCATACTGGTCATTGCGTCCCCCCTCCCACTTCACAAGTGTCTGCCCTCAGATAGGGCTGTGAAGTGGAAAAGGTAATGGCCAGTATGATGGACACATAGACAAACAGACAAAAACAACATATTAAAACTAAAACTTCTCACACTTAGACTATGGAATGGGCTAAGTGGGAGAGTTTGAAAACCTAAACAGAAACCAACAAACAAAACACACATATATACAAAACTCCTCACACTTAGGCCATGCAATGGGCTAAGTGTGAGCCAACATGCTTACGAAAAAGAAAACAGAAAACACAAACACATGCGCCAAAAAGACAAACCCTTAACTTCTCACACTTAGACTATAAAATAGGCTAAGTGTTATGAATGGGGTTTGCGCACAAACAGAAATTATACTACCTAAATAAACAAAACACAAACAGAAATACGAAAAACTAAAAACATAAAAAAAAAACTAACTGGTCAGTAGGTGTGGTGGTCACTTGTTCCTCCTGCTCCTTCGCGGGGCAGGTTGTGGTGCAGGTGGTTCTACCGGTTTCTCCTCCTCATTCTCGGATTGCTTGTTCCCAGATTCTGCCGACTCTTCGGCATCTCCTTCCTCTTGTTCCGCCTCTAGTTTCTGCTCTGCTTCTTTCGTCTCGGTTAATACCTCCTCTGATACTCGTGGTTCATTAGCTCGGCCTCCATGGCCACTTGGTTCAACAGCTTCCTCTTGGCCTCGTTGTGTTAACTCCATCAATATCTCGTCTATCACGGACGCCATCCTGGCCATTTCTGTTATCAACCGGTGGTTTTCCTCTCCTAGCCTGGTAACAATCACTCCAAAGCTTCTTGCTTCTGACTCAGTGCCTCTCTGTCCTGCAGACTCCTTCAACATTCGTTCCATTACCGATGCCAATCGCACCACCTCGCTTTCAACTGCTGATTCTCTTCTTTCACTTCTTCCATCGCTTTCTCCATCCTTTCGCGACGCTGCTCTTGTTCTGACTTCCTGGGCTGCTGCTACCCTTCCGGTAGGTAAAGCTTCCTCTCCCATTGCGTAGAAGGGGGCACACCCTGCCTCAAATAGACCGGTTTGTCGGACGAACAAAGGTGTGTCAAACAGACCGGGGATCCACCATGCTTAACGGGGAGAGGTCTTCAGCCTCTCTGACGATGATATTGTTCTTCACGAACATTCCCAAGATGTGGCAGAGGTGAGGTTCCTCGCTGGGTGGGTGGCAATTAGATGGCATTGGTAGGCGGTCCAAAAACCCAGATGCAACTTCCTTCCCTGCTTGGCGCACCAGAGAAGATATAACTCCGTCATCGATGTCCTAACAGCGGAGTTCGACTGCCCCAATAAATTGAAATCCAGGTAAAGTGTACAAGACGCAGAATTGGGTTGTTGAAATGAACGGAGCGGGAAATAGTGGACTGGAATTGCCCTGCATCAGGGTGAGTAAGTTCCTCCCAGGCTTCCTGGGCTCAAATTCCACATGTCTGCGGGGAATTCCCCGCTCCCTACTTCTCCACTCAGGCCCTATGGCCTCCTCTAAACTGCACATTCCCAGACGCACGGTCCACTCAATCAAGCTCATCCGTATCTCTCCGCCAAACAGCCTAAAACTGATACATTCCTCATCTAGATCAGTGGTGACCTTAAACCTAAAGGTCGTGAAAAACTCCTTCGCTAATCTAACCGGGACACTCGGATCCCCATTCTCCAACAACCATTCGAATCCTAACGCGTGCAAATAAGATAGAAACTGCTCGCGGGCACCTAACTCATCTAAAGAAGGAATGTGAAGTACCTTTCCGCTCTTCACCTGCTTACTCCCTTCATCCTTGCTATCGAAAGCTTTCTGTAGCTCCTTCGAGTCGAAAAGCTTCATCTCCTCCACCAGATCATCAGTAAGGTCCACTGTCCAGCGCCGGTACCTCAGTCTCTCTACCGGTGGGTGGACTAACTCTCGATGATCATTCTGAAGCTGTTGTTCTGCGTACTCCTCATCCTCCAAAGAGATATCGCTGTCGGAGGCTGATTCCTCGCTGGCAGCGTATTCGCTATCACTTCGCTCCCTCCGGTGTTCCTGGACTCGCTGAACTGACTCAGTAATGACTATGCCAGTGTTTACTGTACGTGGCTTCTTGTTGCTGGGCTTCTTCTTCATAGGGGCCTTCCCCTTTCGTTTTCTCTCTTCACGGTATCTAACTTCCTCTCCGTCATCTATGTCTTTCTCTTCTTCGGGTTCCTTCTCAGCTTGTGTTGAAAGTGGATCCTGGATAGTAGGACTGGTCTCCTTGTGGCCTACTGACCTGGATGCGAGGTCCAGACCCTCAGCCATCCCGTCAGCCTCTTCACCTTGGCCACTCAGTGTTGGAGATACCGCTCTGGTTTCCATTGCAGTATCCTCTAGGTCGGTAACAGGTAAGGCTCCTCCCCAGGTTTTGTGGGAGTTGTCCTTTCGTCGTCACTCAGATCTCTAGAGGATCTCCGCCGTGTTCGGTTTCGCCTTACTAGATGCCCACTTACCCAAACAACGTTGCGATATCCTCTGCGGTTTGGCCGGCTCTGCCTTGGAGTCTGTCTTCACTACCAGTTTCCGTCTGATGGGAATCGGCTTTACTACCTGAGGTGCCACTAGGGTGATGCTTCTACCTCTGTTCTGCTGTCTCTGTTCCTGTTTCCTTGGCTTCCGTAATCGTATTTCCTCCTCTTTCCAGCTGGTATGCCGGGCTTTCTGGTTCACTTACTCCCTTTGTTTCCTCGCTCATGCCTACTGCCTTCGAAGCGAGGTCTAGACCCTCAGCCTCCGAGGCAGTAGCTTCCGCTGCTTGGCCTACTTGGTTCAAGATGGAATCAAACTCCTCATCTGTCATCAACGACCGCTTCTGGGCTGATTCGTTCAGATCTATGTCCTCCCTTTCCACTTCATGAGACACCGGCTCCTCCTCGGGCGTCCTCTCCGTTTTGCCACTCCCCTCATGGGTTGTCTCTTCTTGGCTGGCCCTTTTCTTACGCTCCTCAGGGTCGGAGTCGTAATGGGCGGCGACAGCGTCGAGCTCCGCCGAATCTGGTACCGAGGTCTCCGATGGCGCGGTCGCCGAGGGAGATCCCTCCTCCGATTGTACTTCTGCGTGACTGACCGGTGCAGGTGGAATTTCACTGGGTGCGGTTCCTACGCCCCCCATTTGACCGAAACCAGCCAATGCCGCCGTCCAGTCCCGAGTAGGGTCCTGTTGACGAAGAAATGCCATCATGGCATCCATGGAAATCATAGGTGGTGGCTGAGCGGTCGGTGCTGGTGGTGGTGGATTTTGCTGTGGTTGTGCCTCCTGGGTTTCTTGGCGGCGCGGTTTGATTTTCTTGGCGAACGCTTTCTTCCCCATGATCGGAAATCTGCGATTTAGTGGTGGAAAGTAGGGTTTGATATCTTGGAGAGAGTTGGGGTTGAGAATGATGTTTCCGTGAGAGAGATGGACAAGAATTTCTTGAAAGCGAATTTGAAAATGAGGGTTTGTGAGGGAAAAGGGTTGGGACGGTGAGTTTAATTTGGGTGAGAGAGAGCAGTTGCAGGTGGTTGTAACCGGTTATCAGGGGTTGCCGGTCGCGACGCTTCAGATGGGAGGCGGTTGAAATTGCTGGCCTCTGATTGGTCAGCGTGTCCCTTCTCTCTGCTCACGCGCCACTCCCAGCCGCTGCCACCCTGCAAAAGCTGCACCAACTTTAATTCAAATTTTCGTCCTCTCCATAATTCCCCTCTATACTAATAAGGAAATAATTCAAATGGGCCCTTAAATAAAATCTGAAATAGCACCAGATAGGCCTTTTCAATACGTATTCCAAATTAAAATTAAGGCCCGAAAATATTTTTGGATTTTTAGAAATTATCTTGCATGCAGAGATTAACTACGTATTTACAATATTTACATCTTCCTTAGGTAATTTGGAATTCTACTTGGCCAGTATATGCAACATTAATTATTATTTTTTTTAAAAAAAAACTAGCCATGTGGAAATCCAAATTCCTATCTTACTGATCAGTAGGACACCGTAGTAAGTGGTTGCAGTGGAATTTCATCCACTACACCCACCTCACTATTCTCCCTAAATAGTTTCAGCCTATGTCCGTTTACTATGAAAGGCTCAGAGTTAGGAAAACTCCCTGAAATTTCCACTGCTCCATTGGAACGGAGTGCAGTTATGATGTAAGGTCCTGTCCATTTGGACTTGAGCTTTCCTGGCATCACCTTCAATCTTGACTGGAAGAGTAGTACTTTCTGGCCAACATGGAGCTCCTTAGTTCTTAGATTTCGATCATGCCACAATTTAGTTCGCTCTTTGTACCACATGGCTGAGTCGAATGACTCCAACCTAAGTTCCTCAAGCTCCTGCAGTTGCAGCTTCCTTTCCTCTTCACAGGCTGTAGCATCCATATTCACTTTCTGTACTGCCCAGTATGCTCGATGCTCGATCCCAACCGGTAAGTGGCACATCTTCCCAAAAACAATCCGGTAAGGGGACATGCCTATGGGGGTTTGTAGGCTGTTCGATACGCCCAGAGAGCATCCTCTAACCTTACACTCCAATCCTTCCTAGAAGTGTTCACAGTCTTCTCCAAAAATTTCTTTATCTCGCGGTTAGAAATCTCCGCTTGACCATTTGCTTGCGGATGGTAAGGGCTGGATAGTCTATGGTGCACACCGTACTTTTTCATCAAGGATTCAATTGTACGGTTACAGAAGTGCGTACCTTGATCGGATATGATCGCCCTGGGCACACCGAATCGGCTGAAAATATGACTCTTTAAGAACTTGGCCACCTCCTTGGCTTCACACGTGCTTGTGGCCTTGGCTTCTACCCATTTGGAGACGTAGTCTACAGCAACTAGGATATACAGATTCCCATAGGATGAAGGAAACGGACCCATGAAGTCCATTCCCCATATGTCGAATAGCTCGCAAACTATTATGGGTACCTGCGGCATTTCATCCCGGGCAGATATTCCACCGGTCAGTTGGCAACGCTCACAGCTCCTGCAGAACTCGTACGCATCTTTGTTGAGAGTTGGCCAGTAAAAGCCGCTATCCAGAATCTTCCTTGCCGTCTTCTTGGACCCGAAGTGCCCTCCACATGCTAACGAATGGCAGTGGGTTAAAACATCCCGCTGCTCCCAGTCAGGAATGCACCTCCTTATCACTTGATCGGACCCTACTCTCCACAGATAGGGGTCGTCCCAAAAGTAGTATTTTGCTTCACTCTTGATCTTCATTCTTTGGGCTTTGGTAACACTCGGTACTTCTGGAAGCTCTCCAGTTACTAGGTAGTTGGCCAGGTCCGCATACCATGGCTCTTGCCCTACCTTCTCTTTCCCTTTGCTGTATCATTCTGACCAGTAAGTTTCAACACTTCTTCCCAATCAATTTTTCTGCGCAAAAAATCACCTCACACAAATGTTCCTCCGGAAAAGCGAATAACTGTCACATTTCGGCCATTGCCCAGCAACGGCAAAGAAGTGCCCTGCCTCGGTCTTTGTCGATGGTCCAAGTTGGTTCGCACCTTCGAAAATGGGCATCTTCCTCACAAACAAAGTAGAGCTTCCCCCTTGTAGATTTGTCATGGCTTTTCACGATTCAGAGTGAAGCAAGTTTCTTGCAATTGCAAGACTCGTACCGGCATTGGAGGTCGCGTCGGCTGCAACTCTCGCGGGAACCTCTGCTGTACAACGAACGCTCCATACCTGATGACCTTGAGTCACTGCAATAACTAGGGTTCATCACTGAAAAGAAGAAAGAATGAAGTGGAAGAATGAAGAAGATGAAAAGCGTATATTTTTAAGAATAATAATTTTTATTTTCTAAATAATTTAAAAATGTAATTGTATACATAATTGGGTCAAAATTGGCTTAACAGCCGTTGACTGTTTATTTATCACCGCCCCGTCCATTTTGGACCAATTTCGGCCCGATTTCAAATGTGAGGGGCCGAATAATTCAAAAGATAATGTTTTGGACAAAATAAAAAAATCGCAATATGTTAAAGACCAAAATGAGCCTTTAGTCATATATGAAACATCTGTTTGTTAATTGTGGTTAATATACTACTACCTATCAAACATAAGATAATGAGAACTCAATAACCATTCTCTCGGTCAAACATTCAATCATATTCAAGATGGACCCTTTTCAAAGCACGGTCAACAAACACACCCCAATATTATACTTACCTGTCCAAAGTACTCCCTCCATTTCAACTAAGATGATACACTTTCCTTTTTAGTATGTCCAAACTAAAACGACACATTTCTATTTTTTGGTAACTTTATCTCTCTCCAATTAATACTACTAACCATTTTTTTTCTCAATTCAATTAAATATTCAACTCTCTTTCTTTCTTCATTTAATACTTACATTCATTCTCTCTATCTACAATTAACCACCTTAGCAAACAACTCCTAAAATCTTGTGCTGACTAAAAATGTGTCATTTTAGCCGGGACGCAGGGAGTAGTACTTTTGAAAGCATTAATGATATTAAGTTGTTTATGCATTCAATATTTTTTGATATTCTATCTATCTTTATATATTTTTTGATCATCTTCCTATATTATATATATATATATATATATATATATATATATGGTTTAAATCTATCAAAAGAGGCCCCTAAGTACCAAAATACAGCTCAATTGTCAACCGTTCGATTTATTATTTAAGGGCTACGATTTGTCGTAAAAGTTATTTTTTTGTGTCATAACAAGTTCGGATTAGGTCATATGAGGGTATTTGCGGGATTGCAAATAAGTGGAACCGTCGTTTCCGTTTTTAGTGGGCAGATTTAATGGGAGTGATTAAATTTATTTATTATGCGAATTTTATGGGATTCAACAAAGATATATCATCAAAACTTAATACGTGTGGGAGTAAAATTGAAGAGAACGATTGAACCCCTGCTCTAAAACCCTATTCTTTCAACAATTACTTTCCACTGATTTCTATTTCACGACATCTACAACAATGGTGGAAACTCGGGGGGTCTGAAACCGAGAGCAAAGATGGAAAGGTTAAGGGTTTTTCTTGTTGCGCATTTTTGTGATTTACTATAATATGCGTGAACTGAAGTTCGTTTCACATGTTTTTGAGGAGTTTATGAACGCGTGCCTTGGAAAGAAGAAAAGCGAACCCAAAAAGGACCCACCAAAAGGTATTATGTGGTCAACTGTATTTTTTAGGAAGAATTCTCTCTATAAATCGTCACATTTAATCGATTGCGAATACAAACAATTATACAATGAATATGGTTTTGGGGCTATCGGAAAATAATTTTTTTGTTGACATTGTCGGTCATTCTTATTTTGAAATAAATTGGAAATTCGAAATTCGAACATAAACAGGTTTAGAAGAAGGGTTGAGGAACATCTGATGAAATTACTTTTAATTTTATGTGGCTGTGGGCTTTCTGAATGATTTTTGTGAACAATCACATTTCTGTACAGTAAATATGTTGATTTCCTATGGTCAGTAAAACCATGACCTATTTGTTGTTAATACATGACATATTTATCAGGTTAATAAATTGTTTTGTTGTTGTAACCGAGTTTATACAGAAATGACCTGAATTTTGATATTAAATTATGTAATAGGCTTGTAAATATGACATATTTATTTTCTAAAATAATTGTTCAGATATTACTATGCTTTTATTACGAATTATGCTAGAAGTATGTATTCATTGTACTTTATATGCTGTTATGTGTATCCTATTTGTGCTATCAAGGCCACTAGAAAAGGAGGGATCAACAAAGTGTGCAGCAATTGAAACTACTGATGTTGGGAGCAAGTATACAGCAGAAAATGTGAAATGTAGTAATTAGAAATGAAATGTTTTGGAATTACTTTACATATTATTATCTAGATACTATTATGATGTATTTTGACGTTCGGTAAGTAAATGACTCATTCAAGGTATTGCCATGCTCTAAATTGATTTGATGGCCACTTTGTGATTTTAGGGCCAAAGGAAAAGGCGTTGTCAGAAAAGGGTCTAGCATCGGACACTGCCTATATTCATGGCCGGTTACATTAGTTATTTTATTCACCAATTGAAATGAGGGACTTTAGAATTTTCCATTCATCACCTTGTTTTTTGTAGTTTAGATATGTCATTGGATTTTATGTTTGACATTTTATTATATGTAATTTAAGAGAACATGGTTTGATTCCTCAGTAAAACTTCATTGCATCTTGATATTGTGAGTTTGCTTTAGTTATTAATGTGACAAATTAAATGTATCTATAAGGGTCATTGTTATATGAAAATGTCTGGGGCTTGAAAAACTGAAATACAAGTCATTCTTTTATAAATTATATAGCATAATAATGACATATTCATGTCATATCATCTATCACAACATAGCAACGGTAAAAAGGAGTCATAATAGAACATAAAAAAGGTATATACGAGTCATAAAATATGCTATCATAGCATAACCACAGAACCACACCCATATGTCATTTTTAGACAATATGGAGGTCATTCTTAGTCGGTTTTAGGTCATGATAGTAAACATGACCTAAAATGATCTAAAAATGGCATCCGCATTTTTCAAATCCGGATTTTATCATATGACCTATAACAAGCTAACAATGACAGGTTCAACAGTTCGGTCTTTAAGATTGGTTTTGAGATTGATCACAATTCTATGCTACAAATATATGCAAAAAACATAGTTGAAGATTTAAACAATGATGATGGATGACACACAATGAAGAACATAACAACGAGATGATTGAGTCATAATAGTAACATAAAATAGAATATTTATTGAATAACTAATTGATAACATTTAAATGAAAACCAATCAATAAAATTGACCTCCATAAATCGTATTATCTACACTTTCATCATTGTTACCATGCGGGTACTGGGAGTGATCCTATTTCCATTTAAGAAGGTCTCGAAAGAAATAAATATGCAAAATCACTAATAAATTTTGAGAAAAATCAATAACTAAGATTACAGGTGAATAGACAAATCATCAATGGAGTGATGAAGGAGAAGAAGTCGCATGACAATCTGGTACATAATATATACACGATTAATTCATATTGAGGATGAAATAAAAACTTGTAGACGGTTGTAGAAATAGTTGTACGATGATGATGAAAAATTCGCAAAAGTGAAGTTTGGGTTAGAGTTAACCGTGATTTAAAGATGAAGATGATAAAATCTACTAATTTATTCGATAAAATTGATTCTGGTGAAGAAAATGAATCATGGTTAATAATTTTTCACGAAGATATAGAGTGGGAGAAAGAAATCTTAATTGAAATAAGAATATTGCATGATTGTAGGAATTACCATAACAAGAGGAATACTGATGTACCAAAATTAGCCTTCAACGTTTTATTTTTAATTTAAAATGGATGAGAAATCAAATTAAAATAGCCATCAGATCTAATCCTAAGATGAAAAAACCGTCTAATCCTAAGGTTAAAATTTGGTCTGTATTTCTTTATTTAAATTGATTCATGTTTGGATCAAAATCATATATATATATAGAAAGAGAGGTGTGATCAAATACAAACCCCTATCTATAATACAAACTACAAACTTTAATCCTACACACTCCTTGTAAGTAATCAACGGTTAGCAATGGGATTCATATGTCAATGTCAACGCCTAATACAAATTCTATCACTGGGGGGAATGTCAATGTCAACGCCTAATACAAATTCTGTCACTGGGGGGAATGTCAACAATGTCAACGCCTAAAGTTTGTATAGTTTGTATTATAGAGGGTTTGTAGATTATCATGACCCTATATATATATATATATATATATATATATATATATATATATATATATATATATGGGAAAATGATCAATACAAAACTTGATCTCAATACAAAATCCAGACCAAATCTTGACCATGAGATTTGACAATCCAATGGTCAATAATTAAACAAAAACACGGAGGGTCATTGTAAAGTAGTTTTAGGTCATATTATAAATTTTGAGTTTGAGGTCATGTTAAAATCATTTCATGTCATCCTTACTATAATGACGTAAAAATAAGCTTACAATGACCTAAAAATAACTTTTGTATGCTTGGTTCTGCATTTTTGTATTAAGAATGAGTTTGCATAGATCAAAACCCTATATATATATATATATATATATATATATATAGGTCCATGATCAATTGAGATTTTTTAAGCTAATTGAGAAATGATATGCAATCACAAACACTCATTTTTATTAAATGAGTGGTCCAGATTTTGCCACACAAAAAATAATTTTAAATTAATTTATTATGAAAGGGTATAATGGTAATTTCATCATACATTTTATTTAATAAATTTTTTTAAATATTTTTTTCGATTTTTTTTTATTTTTTATTTATTTATTTATTTTTTTATATATTTTTTTGTCAACTATATATACAATTCACGTCAACTATACACATATAATGTCAACTACATATACAATTCATGTCAACTACACATATATAATAATGTCAACTACATATACGAGTCATGTCAACTATAAGCTGTTGACATTTGATGTGCAGGCTATTGACATTTGATGAGCAGGGCTATTGACATTTGATGTGCAGACTACACATCGTAGTTGACATAATGTCTCAGTAGTTGACATCGCGCGAAAAAAAAAATTAAAAAATAAAAAAATTTAAAATTTTTTTAGTTGTTGACATTTTAATACGAGTTGTTGACATTTGATATTCTGGCTATTGAAATGAAATGACGATAATACCCCTTAGTTGACATAATCTACTTGCAGTTGACATTTCAAAATGAGTGGCTGATATTGCATCTCATTTCTCAATTAAGCTAAATAATCTCAACCTAACAAGACCCTATATATATATATATATATATATATACATATATAGGGTCCCATTATCTGCAAATCGCCCCCTTAGTGTAGAGCTAGAGACTAAAATATAGCCCTTTGATCTAAGTTTTGATGGATGAGATGAGATATTGCACAAATAATTTCCGCCATTCTTCCTAAGAGCAATTTACTTCATCCCAGGGGCTATTTAGTCATAATACATTTTTGTAAGTTATTTTCAATTCTCTAGTGAAGTCATTCCATTATAAGATGAAGCAGCGTGATTATAAGATGAAGATATTATATCACAAGATGAAGTTATTTATTTTGGACTGTAACACCCCAAAGAAATGACCTTAGTCGGAAATTGATTTTTCCGATTAGGAGACCGGAGAATCAGGACTCTTGTCGAATAATTTGATATTGAAAATAGTGGTTGGATATGTGAAAATGTGGTTGGTCTGTATATGTGCTAAGTATGTTGGTATGTGATATTGCTTGGTAGATGTTATGTGGAATTCTTGATGCTATGGAAACGTTAATTCAAAATTGAGAAGGAAATAAATTGAAATATCAAAGTGTATGATTAGAAAGTGATTAAATGAAAATTAAGTGTTAGAAAATCATATATGGTTGGAAATGAACGGAAATTAGAAGGTTTATAATCAGGATAAATAAAGTTTACAAATTAGGTTTTCGGCAATGTTTTTTTTTATGCCGAGAGGGTTGAATAAATTTAAATATTAAGTGATAGTTAATGAGAGTTATTGTATCTTTCTAAATGAGTATTAAAAGTATAATATGAGTAATATTATGCAAGAAATTAGAATTTGTTTAATGTTTGTATAGGAAATTGATAGAAGGGCAAATTTGTAATTTCGCATGAATTATACTTCTCTAATGACTTGATCTACGTGTGGCGATTTTACTCTTGCAAGTAATACAATAAGATGAGTTCTTTTTAAGTATATAGAGAAGTCTAGAAATTTATTATATGCATGGGGGGGATGTAGGATTATGCCAAATGGCAACATAATGTCCATGTATTAAAATAATAGTTGGAGGCACCTTTTAAGATCAAAAAAAAACTTTGGGATTCTTCTTCCCAAATTCTTCATCAAAGAAATCGGCAGCCCCTCCCCAAGACTCCATGGCCATTTTTCTTCACTAATTTTCAACTTACATCGATGATATAATCTTATAATCGGGACAGTCTTGAGGTAGGACTACTTTCTTATCCTAATTTGCAGAGTATAAATTGATATTTCATTTAGTTTGAAATGTTTAAATTTCTGTTCTCATGACTTGAGTTATTAGAATGATCTACCTTTGAACCTTTGAATTATTGATGAATACATGATTTGTGATAGATTATGACATATTTTAATAAATTATTAGAAGCTATTGTAATCTAAGCATGTAATATGAAAGTATACCTTATGGATGGTTTTGGTAGTTCGAAGATCAAGCCTGATGATATATATATATATATATATATATATATATATAGGATTTTGATCCAAACAAGAATGGGTTTAAATCAAGAAATAGAGGCCAATTTTCAGCCTTTGGATCTGGCGAGATCATCTAGATTTTAAAGGATCTAATGGCTCAATTAATTACGTAAATCCTATTATTTTAATGCCTAAAAATCCAATAAGGTTAATATAGTCATTAGCTATATTTCTATTGTTATGGTATCTCCTATAATCTTGCCATTTATCTTTCCACTAACAAATCTTACGCGTGAGTTATGATTTTATTTTCATCAACTTCATCTCCTTCCTATCTTCATCTTCTTCAGCCACTGTACCATCAAACTTCCATTATACTTGTATCAGATTAATCTTTTCCATTCTCAATTCTATACCATCGTCGTTGGAAGATCCCAAATCCAATCGTTTTCCAGATTTAATCTGTTCCATTTCCAATTGTACATCATTGTCGTTGGCAGATCCCAACTCCAAAAATGGAATCCGACACACATTCTACTTCGCAGCCCAAAAGAAGAAACCAATTGATGAAATTCTGAAGTTTGATACCATGTATTTTGTTTTTGAAGTAACGCCAGTTTAAGTTTTTTTAGTCCATTTTATTTGCAATGTCACGTTGTTTGAAATTACTCAGTTCGTTCAGATTTGTATTATGCATTCTGGTACTCAGTAGTTTTTTGTCATGACTCGAATATGGGATTATTATGACTCAATTTACCCATAAGTTTCCATGACCCAAATATTCATCTAGTATGACCAAAAGAATAGATTATGTTTTGGGCATTATAACAGTATTATTGTACTCAGTAGTTTTATGTCATGTCTCGAATATTCGATTATTATGACCCAATTTACCCATATGTTTCCATGACTCAAATATTCGTTTAGTATGACCCAAAAACATAGATGATGTTTTTGGTTATTGTTTGTGTATTCTTCTCTCGTACTAATATTTGATTTTTTTAATATGTTTAAAACATGAGAACAATCGTGTATTTGGTTTTTTTAATATGTTCAAAACATGAGAATATTCTTCGGTCACACTAATATTCAGTTTGTTTGATACGAACATTTCGATCAAATTGTATGAGATATTCTGGTACTCAGTAGTTTTATGACATGCCTCGAATGTTGGTATATTATGACACAAATTAACTTAACAATGCTATGGCACAAATATTCATTTACTATGATCCAATGTATCGAATAATGCTAATCACATGGGCTATCGTCTACAAGAAACAAGAGGAAAGCATTCCAAGGTCATTGTAATGGAAGTTTATCTCATCTTACAGATGAAATAATATATAGTAACAATGACATCCAACCGACATATAAACATGATTTAAAAAAGAGAATTACAAGCTCTTAACACCGTTTCATTAAAATAGTGGTAATCTAAACATCCTTTCGGTGCTTTTGGGATCGGCGGTATCTTCTTCTTCACGTCGTTCTCTGATACACTACGTGACATCCAACCAATTGAAGTGAAAATTTTGCCAGATTTTGTAAATTTTAAGTCAATCGTTGTACGAAATCATACTAACCTTTTCCGTCATGCCTCGCCGATCCAGAAGCTCGATTGTCGACCATTGTTGAAGTACGCTTTTGGGTCACCCTCCTCGTCGATTTCAGAATCGTATTAGTATGACATAACGTTACTATCAATTATCTTTGCCCACTTTTGCCTCCAAATTCGTTGCATCAAGACGAGGTTAATACTCTTCAATAAACAACAATTATGTAGTTGAGATATAATCACAATCAAATCAAGTCATGATTTATTTTGTCTGACCTTTTCCAGAATTAGTAACAACTCTTGCATTTGCTACCCCTTTTTCACTTTCTGCAGAGATTTTTTTGTGATGCTGTACATGAAGCATCAATAATTTAGTGTTTAACATTTACACAAACAAAGCAGATTATGAAAAAACACACGAACAAAAAACAAAGTGCACAAAAAAGAACTAAAATTTCATTCCTTCAAATAATAACCCAGACAATGTAGTCGACATACCTTTCTGGTCTTTAGGTTTTGCCGGTGCCTTCTTCTTCCCAGTATTTCGTTCATAGACTAGGTCACAGCCAACCAATGGAATTGAATTCTGGGTCAGATTTGAGTTGAGTTTCTGTCAAATTGTAAAAAAAAAAACTTACAAACCTTTTCCGTCATGTGTCGCGGTTCCAGAAGATCTTGTGTCCTCCATGGTTGAAGAAGACGCTCTACAAATCGTGCTTGTCAAGTATGGGTTTGAAGTCGATTTTGATGCCCAGACGATTCCTTCGTCGCCGAAAATATAGTTTGAGTTTGGTAGGGTTTGGGTGATTTTGACGCAGAGACGATTTGGTTTGATTCTAGTCTGTAGGGTTTGCTGATTTAGTGATGTATTTTTGGTGAGAGAGAGGAACTGAATGGCGTGGGAATCGAAGATTCAACTTAATAGCATGTGGTGTAATGATCCCAATTAATCCACTCTTAAAAAATGGAAGGGCGGTTCATTATATTTTCTATCCCTAAATTACCCTTATATGACACAGATCGCTCCTATTATGACCCACAGAAAACGTTGACCAATCCAGATCGTGGCCATTCATATCCAGTTCATCTCCAAATCTAACGGTGGGTATATGGTCTGTATTTCTATACTTAGGGGCTTCTTTTGATAGATGAAAACCCTATATATATATATATATATATATATATATATAGGAGACAACTGAATAAGAAGTGGAAAAGAATTTTCTAAAAGTTATAAAGAAGATTATTAAATCCTTGTTTTTCTAGTCATCTGTTCCGAATTATTTGACATACGTAGGGAAGTGAAGATGTTTGTTTAACAATTTGTAAACTATTTTTGATGGGTCTTGTAGTCACCTGAATAATTTCGAGAGTTTTGGAATTTATTTCATATATATATAAATTGTTTAGAAAATATTGCCAGAAACTGTCTGATTTTAGTAGTTTGTGGAAAATGAAGATATCTCCTAGATCATTAGGAATTTTTGAGTGAATCTTGTTTCATTGTAAAATAGACTTCATGGGGTATTTAAAAATGTTATATTAAGCCTCTAAATCCTTCCGAATGAATATAGAATTTTTATGACAAATCAGTCCAGTGCTGTTGTTATATTGTAATGTTAAAGAATAAGGGGGAAATTAAGTTAATAGAGCAAATGAAGTTATTTAGATGATTTAATAATGAAAATATGATATTGGGTAAATATGAGTTATTAATAGTTATGCTATTTATATTATGCATAAAGGCGAAGGAACTTATAGTGCGTTTTGGAGACAAAGGAGTGAACCTAGAAGGTAGAGAAGTATCAAGGTGAAATATGCTTATGTTCATAAGCCTAAGAGGTAGGATATCCTTACTATGAACTTTACTTATTTGGTTTGAACTATGTGAATTAAATGTATAATAATGTGTTATTCTATGTGATAATTGTATATATGTCAAGAGAAGACACAGATGGACTTATTATGATATTTATAAACCTGATATGAAATTCTACGAAGAAATGGTATAAATATAATTATATGATGATGATAGAAATAATATGGTGTGAAATGTGATAATATGTGTTGAAGTGTGTATAAATCACACTTTTAATTTTACATATATTATGTGGTTGATTGATATATGTTGATTGCGGTGAATATTTGGGTTATATGGTGTGAACTAAATATGGTTATGCGATATTTGATATTGATGATAGAATACGATATGGATATGTGATTGGTGCAACAGATATGTTTTGTATATTATATTCGAATTATTTGGTAGGATAAGATATGGATGTGTAATTGATGAAATTGATATGGTTTGCATATGATATTGTAATTATATGAATCATTCGACTAAAGAGGATCTGTGACGGTCTTGTCCTAGATCTGAAATCACAGTGGGACCTTCGGGTCAAATCATATTGGGACCTACGGGTCAATCATATTGGGACCTTCGGGTCAAATCATATTGGGACCTTCGGGTCAAATCACAGTGGGACCTACGGGTCATCATATTGGGACCTACGGGTCAATCATATTGGGACCTTCGGGTCAATCATATTGGAAATCCCGGGCAGATACCAGGCCTGATCCGTCACAGAATAATAAAAAGGAATTGAGAGGCATATGTATATGGATATGAAATTGTTTATGATATAGGTTGTGTATTATTCCTGATTATATGTATTTCGGTATATGAATACCTTGGTGATCGTTAAATGTGTTTGAAATGCGTTTGCAATTTGTCTGCGTTGGTGTGTGGATAAGAATGTGACATAAAGTATTAATTGACTGAATGACTTTGGATATGGAAATAAGACGTGTGACAGATTATGGGAAATAATATGCTTATAAGATAAGAATAAATGAATAAATAATAATTAGCTAATTGAATAGATTAAGGAATTATATGGAACATGTATTTTGTAAGTAAGTATATGAAGAATTATGATGCAATGTGATAGTATTGATATGAGATATTATCTGGAAAACACGGTGAACGTATAGATGTTGTAATAAAGTGATATGTGGTAATACAAGAAAAGAATGATGATATATGATGTCTTAAGAAATGACAACATGTGGAAGGTGGTACGGAAATTAATGTGTTGACGGGTAAAAGATTAATATAGTAAATTATGAAAGTGGGAAGTGCTAAGAATGAATGGTTATAAGTAAAAGATAAATAATGTAAAAGTCTCAATATAGTTTAGATTAGAGAATTGATTTTCATAGTTTTGATATATCTACTGAGCTGTGGAAAGCTTACTCCTATCTTCTTTTACCCCCTGCAGGTTAGAGTTGATAGTATGTCAGTGTGGTCGCGCAGCTTTGCAATTTTTGGCGGGTCACTGGTGGTCAACATGGTTAAAAGTCGTGGCATGTTGTTTAATAGTTCAATCTTTGATCTTCCGCTGGATAAATGTTAAGTTTTTAAATGTAATAGATTTTTGTTGTGCTTTTTAAGCTAAAAAGAAAATAGAAAATTTTCAGTACGGGTTGTCGATACTGAAATGTGACATCACGTATTCGGTGGGTTTACCTACCGAGTAAGGGGTGTTACATGGACTGTTCAAATTTTGTTCATTTTAATCGAAATATTTTCATTTCTTGGGTGAAGTTATTTCATTATAAGATGAAGCAATGTGATTATAAAATGAAGTGAGTGCATAATTAATTTCTAATTTCGATTCATTTTTAGTGTATTTTGTGGTGAGTTCTGATTTCTCAGTGGTTTTCAAGATATGAGTTTCGATTTGTTTGATAGTTCAAATTTGGTTCATTTTAGCTATATACCGTGAATTAATTACATTATAAGATGAAGTTATTTCTGTAAAAGATGACGATATTTCATCATAAGATGAAGCTATTTGTTTTGGACTATTCATAATTGGTTCATTTAACCAAAATGTTTCCATTTCTCGGGTGAAGTTATTTCATTATAAGATGAAGTACAGTAATTATGAGATGAAGTGATTGAATGACGGCACTATAGCAGCGACGGCGGTGGCACACTACATTGGGGCCGAGTTGCGGGTGAATTTCATCCCAGGACTGACCTCGAGTCGCTGCCCTATCTGATTTCGTGATATGGAGTTACAAAACATGTGTAATTCCTGCGATGACCTTAGAGCAAGTCCGATTTGATTAGCGATGATCTTGAGCAGGTCCGGTCTGATCTGATCTGTGATGACCTTGAATTCTCCATGGAACATGGAAGTGGTATATCAACTACAAATAATTCACCAGATCGGTGTATATCACGACAAGATTCAGAAGCTTATTTCTCAAGCTTGATTTCAGAGTTAAATTGGCACGATTTGATGAAGATACAGAAGAAGAAGATCGCGGAAGTAGGGATTTTCCATTGATGTGGGAGGCGCTTGAAACCTCCACGGAATGACGTCGAAAATAGATTTCCAACGATAGAAACAGATTTTTGTCGATGAAAGGAGAATTAGACGATGAAAAACAATGAAAGAATTCGAACGATGAAAGCAGAATTCATAAGTAGAAAACGCAAAATTAATCGTGAATTTCAAAACAAAGATACTGAAGATTTGTTCCAAATATGCGTGACATGATTTAAGGAAACACAATACAGTGAGAATTACTTAACAACCCTTCAGCTAATAAAATAATGATATTTGGTAGATTTTAACTTGGGTCTTTAAAATTAGTTCGACATTGAATACAATCATATATATATATATATATATATATATATATATATATATATATATATATAGGGTTTTGATCCATGCAAAACCATTCTTAATACAAAAATGCAGAACCAAGCATACATAAGTCATTTTTAGGTCATTGTAAGCTTATTTTTACGTCATTATAGTAAGGATGACATGAAATGATCTTAACATGACCTCAACCCAAAGTTTATAATATGACCTAAAACTGCTTTACAATGACCCTCCGTGTTTTTATTTAATTATTGACCATTGGATTGTCAAATCTCATGGTCAGGATTTGGTCTGGATTTTGTATTGAGATCAAGTTTTGTATTGATCATTTCCTATATATATATATATATATATATATATATATATATATATATATATATATATTCTGTCTAAATATTGATCATTGGATTTAGATTTTAATGGCTGAGATTAAAGATACTACATCTTAATCCCCTTATTCATCCAGTTAATTATTTGTTTCAGCCAAGGGATAGAATAGTCTTTTTCTAAAGCAGACAAAATAAGTAAAATTGATTCTGTGTAAAACAAGGACCCATGAATTAGGGTAAAATTAATTTCACCGCTTCCACTTCCACTTCCCGTCCTCACTTTTCAACTCCCCACTTCTTTTCCCACAATGCGGCGGAACGACTCAAATCGTCTTCTCCCACACAGCGGCAGAGCGATACCAATCATCTTCTCCCACACCGCAGCGGCGCGATTCCAATCGTATTCTCCCTCACCGCGGCGGCCCGATTCTAATCGTCTTCTCCCACCGCGTCAGCACCATTCAAATCGGTCCGTTTTCTTATCCTTAGTTATCAAACAATTATCACCATGGTGGACCCAAGGTGATCCAAACTTAACGGTATTATTTTTATTCTACAATTTTACTATTCGATGAAAACTTTACAAACTAAAGTCTTGAATTTTGGTTGTCGATGAGCGGAATCTGCGTTCCAGATTTGGTGGTGGTGAGTTCAGTGATATGTTAATTTAGTAAGCTTCATGTTTTTTTAATTCTCTTTTTTCTTCCAATTAGTTCAGTTCTGATTTTAATTTAGTTTATTTTTTCAGTGATTCATTCTGGAATTCTGAAACTTATGAGGTAAAGAAAATATTTTCATTCAAATCAGTGGTGGTATTCATTGATGAAGTTTGGACTGACGTAACCGAATATATAAAATAACAGGATGAAGTATTTTCAACATCAACTGAGGTATTTCTTTCTGATTAATGTGTGTTGTTACTGGATTTATGACATTTTGTTTTGAACTTGTTGTGCATAGAGAAAACAAATAGGCGCATCCTAAGGAGATTAGTGTTGATAGTAACAAAGAAGAATTTAGAACTGATTCACAAGAGAAGTTTAATAAATTAGTTGGTTCTTGTACGCCGGTCAGCATACTGAAAGGTTTGAATTATGACACATTTCCTATTTTTTTTATGCACAGAGTGTGAAATCTGAGCATTCAATTGAATAATGTGTTTTGTATGTTAGAAATGATGAAGACTGGTGGCTCGCAGTTAGTATGTGATGGAAATGATAGCAGGTCCAAACCAGCATACGATAACTACACCACAAACATAAGGTGAGTCAGTCAATACATTGTTAGACCAAATTTTAGATGCAGAGATTTTTTATAATGATGAACAAATTATATCATAAGATAAAGCATCTCTTGTATGAAATTTAGTTACATGTTTTATTAATATCTCTGTTTATGGGTGAAATTATGTAATTATAAAATGAAGAAAGTTGGTTATTAGATGATGTAATTTCATATCTTTGATTATATCTTTGGCAGTGTAGAAATGTAGCGAAGTTTTGTTTGAGGTGATTTCTTATAAAGATGAATAAACTATACTATAAACCTGAAGTATTTGTTGTAAAAAATGTTCCTGTTTATGGGGTGAATTGATTTCTTTATAAAATGAAGAAAGATGGTTATTAGATGAGATAATTTCATACTCTGATTATTTAACTGGAATAATTTCATTTAAAACTGAAAAATGTTGGTTTGATGAAATGTATATGTGGTTTGGAAATGAAGTGGTTTTACAGTAATGTATATTATCTGATACTTTCAGAAGCTCTAGAATTTGATAGTGAACGAGCTAATGAAGAAGGGAAGTCTAAACGGAGCAACGACAGATTACAGAATGTTAAGGGCAATATAAGCAATGATGGGAACAATGGTTTTACTTCAGAAGACAACAACGTCAGTGGCAACAATGGTCCTACTTCAGGTGTTTTATTAAATTATAATTGTAATACATTCTGTTGATTAAGCATACTAACCATAATCCTTATTTTAGGATCGAAGAGAAACATGGGAAGTTCCCCTGATGAAGAGTTTGGCAGGGAAGGTGAAAGACTCAACAAAGTTGGAGGAAAAGGGAAGAAACCGAGAAAGGAAGTTATTCATCTCATACTGCTGGACAAAAAAAGGCAAGAAATCGAGAAAGGAAGCTTTTAAAGAGATACGACCATAAATTTGAAATTGGCCCTATATTTCCACGGATTTTAATTATCTGCATAATTTGTGAACAGATATTAAACCACAATAGAAGATTCTTTTCATTTGGTCTTCAGTAATTCTCTGCATAAAATATTGGATACACTACTTTGGTTCAACAAGAGCATAAATAAACTATATCAGATAAACAAAACCGTTCAGAATAATGATTTACTAAAAATGGTATATTGCACATAGCAGAACACATTAAACTGAATTGAATAAGTACAAAAACTAAAAAAAAGAACCACATTAAACAAAACAGAAATAAACAAAATAGCAATAAGAGATCATATTGGCTGGAAAACTATTCATCGAACTGTAGATAAGTTCATCCACCCAAACCATAAATCGAATAGCCTAAATACTTCTTTTATTATTAGCTCAAAATTAATCAAAACTGGTATATTGTCGAGTGCAATTTTTAGATGATTATAAGATAAAGTACTGTGATTACATGATGAAACGATTACAATATCAACAAACTAAAAAAAAGAACCACATTAAACAAAACAGAAATAAACAAAATAGCAATAAGAGATCATATTGGCTGGAAAACTATTCATAACCTGTAGATAAGTTCACGCCCAAACCATAAATCGAATAGCCTAAAATACTTCTTTTAGTATATATAAACAAATTAAGAAAACTGGTATATTTTGATCGCATTATTTGATATGATTATATACATAACTAATACGTGATTACAAATGATATGAATGAATAAGATAAAGATTATTATGGAATTGTATACTTAAGGACGTAGAAAACATGGAATAAGATGAATAAAATTTATACAAGAACAAAAACATTTTATGTGAAAGAAAAAACATATCTCCTTCTGCATCATATCATTCACCATTTGTGCATCAACACCATCCACATATGCTCTTAGATCAACGTGGGACCGATATTTGCACTTGCACAATCCGATATGAATTTATGATGCACTAGGTCGATATTGCAATTGAGTCTCATAAACCGCTTATGACGTAATTGAACCATATTGTGATTATGTCGCTCTTTAAACTGTTTAACAACATAACCAGTACCTTTACAAAACTTAAAAGCGACTTTAGCCTTTCAAAGATACTATCTAGAGGAACGTCTACGTTTAGTGTCGGACTGTTTATGATTCACTCGCTTCTCATCTTCTCTACTACACAACGTATAGCCATGTAACCAGATCTCCAAACCGTTTGAGATCCATGTTTACAGGTGTCTATTTATTATAGAACATAGTATGATCATCCAGGGTATGAAAAATCGGCCCAATATGTGGCTTCATTTGGGAAGGACATTCAGGGATGTATGACACTGAGATAAAAAAAAAGGTAAAATATTAAATAAATTCAGTTAATCACTATAAACACAAAATTAATATTAACATTATTAACTAAAATGTTTGTGAAGATTAACAGAGATAATGATTTTAATAACATAAAATAGCTCATTTCAAAGACTGATAAAGTTTCATTCCAACAGCATAATAGTTCATTCTGAATGTTAAACATTTCATAGCAAAGACCATTCCATCATAAATCCGTACATCATTGAAAGAGCAGGTTTGTGTCAGGTGTCGTATCGAGCACATGATGTATCCTACTGATCAGGATGGAACCCAGCTATGCCTGATCTTGTATCAATAATCCTCAACCCACTTCTACTGACTAGTATAGTGGACGTAAGGGTCGAATCCCACAGAGATGAATGCGCTTTGGAAATTGTGGTGAAATTCTGGAGAGGTTTGGTTAGCTACACGCTTTGGGTTGAGACTTTATCTAGGCTGGAAGTTAAGATGTTACTCTACTGATTAGGAGGGTGTGAGAGACGTTTGATAAGCAGCTGTGTACGTGAGAGTAGGGGACATTATGTCTCTGAAAATATGTGTAAGGTACGGGATTACTATAAAAAGTTAAACGGAATATCAGAGGAAAAGAGGTAGTTAGGTGACTGGACTGACAGATCTGTAGGGTACCAGCTGAAAAGGTAGAAAAGTAAAGACAAAAGCAAAAGTAACTAAAAAGTAAAAGTGGTCCCGAACTTGGATTGGATGTTATCTTCTTCAACATGAATAAACTCAGATCAACAATCTCAGATTTCATGAACGAGAAACACAGATTAACCAACTTCGCAGCTCAGATCCAAAATTAAAAACTCCAAATCAAAATATTAATCTAGCGAAACTGAAATCATGCTTACTGGGTGACATGCAAGGTGGCAGAAACTACGTAAACTAAGCTTTCACATTTAACCATTTCAGATCTAAAATCTAACAGCTATCTAGACTTGCAAACTCAGGCAGATTAACTACAGAAATGAAAACATGCGATTCAACACTGGAAATTACCGTAACTACTGGATTTAAGCTACCTAGGCAGAATGAAACAGATTCACCAGAAAACGATGCTCAAAGACAACTTCATTGCATAAAAGGTGTTTGGATCTAAATGAAATTCTTCAAAAGCAAACGGAAATTGAAAGTGCAACAGGTCCAACGTAAGGAAACACGTAAAGATTAACTAAGAAAGCAATTAAAGATTGTTTGCCACTCCGGGCGATGAAACTGCTAACACTACGAAACACGCTGGCTGGAACGAGAGGATGTGGAACTCCGGCGAACTGATGAGCTTCAGGTGACCATGGCTGTCGACGAGGAACGAGAATATGAAGGATAATGCTGAAGGATTGATCTACCGAAGAGAGATTGTTAACTACGCGTAGGAGTTCATGAACTAATTGATGATGATTCTCTCTCCAAGTGGCTTCCTTTTATAGGGATGCCTGCCCTTGATTTTTAGGGTAGACTTCAAACATGAAGTGACTCTTTTGCCCCCTTGCTTGCGGCTAATCTTCCCAGCTATGCTTCTTCTCCATCTCGAGCCTTTTTAGCATGCATACTGGTCAGGATAGCAACATCCCGATGCCCTTTTCATCTGAATTCTCCTAACATTCCCATACTGGCTGGAACACTTCCCTGCACTCTTTAGCAACTGTTTTGCAGATATATTCCAATTATGCACATTATACTGACCAGTAACCAAGGCCTAGAATACGACTTATCAAACTGCTCACACTTACCACATGGTTGTCCTCAAGCGTGAAGAACAACAATACAAGTAAGTCGAATTCTAGCTTGGTTACTCCCCTGACCGACTCTATCCTAACCTTGACCCTAAACTATGGCGCAAAGAAAAACACATAAGCACGGACACATACACATAAACAGAACTAAAAACACTTAAACACATTAACACAGTAAATACAGTAACTGGGCTATATTTTCAACCATCCCTCCCCTTGGGATTAGGTGCAATCCGGCCTTAGACAGCCTTGAATTTCTGCTGGCCCCCCTTTCCTTCCCAGTCAGTACATCCGCTTGTCAAGATCACCCACACTCTCGGCTTAACACTGGATTCTCTTAGTCGCTCACTCCTCACTGGGGATGTTAGGACTGTATTCTCTCATAGCGCTGAACCACAGATGCTTCAGACTTAGATCTCACATGCGGCTACTGAAGGTCTTTTAGGCTTGTAACGGGGCTATTGGGTTATAATGTTTGGGGTGGTTGTTCCTAAGGCTCTAAGGTTAAAAAATTATTACTTTATTCTAATGCGGGGAACTGTGTGCGCTCAGACTTTCGGCTGCCACTTCTGCTTGGCTGGACTTTTTCCGAAGTTGCTTCCCAACTGGTCAGTAGCGTCTTGTGACTTCGCCACCCTTATTCCTTCTCATTCTTTTTGTGGTCAAGTATTTCGGATATTTCTTCGCATTTTTTCTCATTTTTCTGTGGCTTCGCCACCCTTTATTCCTTCTTATCTTTTTGGGCCTGAATTCTCTTCCTGGCATTTTCTCCTTGCCTTCTATTTCTTCCACTTGGTTTTCTTCTTGGTTGTCCTGTTGGCCAGTTGCTTCTTGCCGTATGCCTGCACAACACAATTCCAGGGCAGGGTGTATATCGGGTATATTATGGCTAGAAAGTGGGTTCTAAGGTTGGAAATTTTTTTTGGGGGGGGGGCGTACTGCCTTAAGTGTTGCTACACGCGGTCACTGTGTAGCCCGGCCTGTGCAACCACTCTTTTCTTTTTCTGAATTAGTGGAAAGTGGTTTAATATTCTTTGAAATAACTGGAACAAAATAAACAATTATGTAAATCTAGTCTATGTCCTGAGGGAAGATCTAATCTATAGTTCTCACGCGTTCGGCAGCAACCTTTGCTCCATTTTCAATACGTAGGTCTACTTCCTAGGCCTCACTTTCCTGTTGTCAATTAAACCTTGCACATTATTACAAATGTGTGAACCACAAGCGGTATCTAATACCTAGGATTGTGAGTTATTCATAGACATATTTTATCTCAATGACAATCATAGCTAAGCTCCCACTCATTGCACCTTGTGCTCCCACTCATTGCACCTTGTGCCTTGAGTTTGGGCAGTCTCTCTGCACACCGTGATATTGACCCAGTCAAATTTGTTTGTTTCCATCATACACTCATAAGATAAGTTTGACATATTATCTGAACAGAAAAAAAAATGAAAAGCAAATTAGAAAAGCATACAAAGATCACATTCGCATCACTAATCAAATAAGGGTTTATTGTATTGATTAGCTCCCACTAATTTTAACATATATTATGCCCCCAAACATAAAATACGAATTTATATCAAATATAAATTTTAGTGGTCCAAGATCCAAGTCTATATAGTTGTAGCCTCTGCGAGGGCTGATGACTACAATAATATCACCAGGTAGTCCTCCAAGCCAATTGTAACAACAATTTTACAATTCTTGGTTTATTAATCTAATTAATATACGTCCATAAATTATTTTGGTTGCGAAGGCTACTCAAAATAAGTTAAGCAAGTCAACCCCATCACACGATGCCAACTATGCCTCTATGAATGAGCCTTAACCTTGTGGATTTAGAGTAAACGGGATGGCGCAAAACTCGTGGTCAAAAAGGCTAGGAGCATCAAACAATTGTGATAGACGACGTGTTTGTTTCAAAACAAGACTTATATTTTGTGGAGAATAATTTTGTGATACTATGTCAATTTAATATCTAATTTTAAAATCTTAAACAATTACTGGACGCCGCCTACCAGACATAGTATAACACGGACTACAAATACTGGGCGTCGCTACCCAGACATAGTATAACACGGACTACACATACTGGGCGCCGCCTACCCAGACATAATATAACACGGTCTCTAACTAATATAGTTAAATAAAACAAGTATAAATCAAATAACATGCTTATCACATAGGATATCAAATAATGCTCAACAAATAAAATCAAATTTTATTCTCTAATTAAATGTGGATTTAAAATATATTAATTCTAAATTAATATAATTATACATGTTTAATATTAATTCCAAATTAATATTGTGCTGTGGAGTATATATTATCATTTCCAAATGATAACTATGTCCAATTTGTTAATCTAATTAACGAAATTAATCCAATCTATATTAATTCTAAATTAATAAATTTGTAAATCAAGTAATAACTCCAAATCATCATCAATCACATATATTATTTATTATTCCAAAATAATAAAATTAACAAATTCTTGCTCATTAATCCATTAATTCAATTAATAAATTTATCATCTAATCTATATAATTCCAAATAATATAAACAGATATTTAATATTGATTCTAAAATAATATTCAAACACATTTATTATTATTATTCAAAATAATGATAGTAAATAATTTATTGGTTTGATTAATATTATTAATTCTAAATTAATAATGTGGTTTACAGTGACCAACCACGATTCGGATCCGACAGGATCTTCAAAACCCCGCTAGTGTTCTAGGAAAAGAACAGACGCCCCTCCATGGCGCTGCCTTCACGCCGTATTCACTCCACCAACTCCGCCGCCCATCACCACTTCGACGGCGCCATATCCATGGCTGAAGGATCTGATTCCGTTCCCCAAAACGAAGAAAACTATCTGCACCAATTAGTAAGCCATGGCCACTGGAGCTGCCGGCGACGGCTTCTTCCGGAGCCTTCTCGAAGGCTGCATTACCACCGCGGACACCGGGATCCAGCGCCGCTGCTGTCTAGTGGTTGTGCAGCTGCTGCCCGGCGACAACACAGCTGCTGTCCGACGAGGACAGCTCCTCCGCCGCCGCAGGACGACGCAGTTGCTGTTCGTTGCCTGCCGCCGGAGCTGCTGCCTGCTGGAGCACGTTGAGAAGGAGCAGCTGTGACTGCAGCATTGCTGCTGTCCAGCCCTTCGCTCGCTGCCTTGGCTGCCCGGAAAGCAAACTGCCACTGTCCGAAGACTACGGCTGCTGCCCGGTGAAGACGATGAAAGAATTTCAGCTTCGGACCAACCCATCTCTCTCTCTCTCCCCTGATTGATTGAATTTGTGTGTAGTTGTGGAAATCGTCTGCGCAAATCATCCAGACGAAATTCCACGCCCAGGAATCTGCCCCTCATGTCTGCGAGAGAGGCTTTCCAGATGAATCGGTAAATTCTCCACCAACTACGATAGCTTTATTCCGTCTTCGGCTTCTCCGGTTTATTACTACGCCCCTTCCTCCGCCGGATCTTCGCCGGGGCGGGACGCGCGGGCGGCGACACATGAGGGTGGCGTCGGATGTGATGGATTCGATTATGTCGTGTTTGGCGGCGGC
The DNA here is from genome assembly GCF_004379255.2 of Salvia splendens. Taxonomy (NCBI): domain Eukaryota; kingdom Viridiplantae; phylum Streptophyta; class Magnoliopsida; order Lamiales; family Lamiaceae; genus Salvia; species Salvia splendens. The sequence continues at coordinate 14,110,212 of NC_056042.1, forward strand.
GGGGCCGGATTGAAGAAGATAAAGAATTTTGAAATCCAATTTCACAATTTTGATTTCCAAAATCATCCAAAAATTAATTAGGAAACAAAATTAATTATGAATCAAACCCATACCACAGTTAGGAATTCTTGTATTCATCTAATGAGCGCAGCAGAAATTGTAGACAATAATAACAGATCTAGATTCATAATTATATTGTAAGTTGAGCACGTAATACATAACGAAACTAAATCTTACTTGTTGTGTTGTTTTCTTCTACGATTGTGTCCTGCAAGTTGAATCCACTACTATCGAGGTCCACGTGTATTCTGATCCGATGCAAGAACAATTCATCGGTACAATCGCTCCGTAGAAGAAAGCTAGGAATTCTCTCTACAAAGCTTTACGTATTTTCTCTCTGATGTTATGCTATTTTTTCTCTCCCACAATGGAGAATAAATAACCATTATATAGGGTGAGTCACTAGGGTTCCATGATTATAGGGCTTATGGACTATTATAATTATAGCTCAACTATAATTATTTAATCCATATTAATCTAATCTAGCTCATATCCTTTCACATTCGACATTGGAGGGCAACCACGAACTTCACGCGGGAGTGCGGGTGGCTCTCTCTTCTCCAGATTCTCATTCGGGTGCTTGGTGTAGTAGTACTTAGTTACCTCGTTAGATGCCTCTTGCCTTCTCCGTTGTTTTGGTCTTCATCGAACAATATTCGACGCGATTTTGGTTCTTTGGCCCAAACAGGGGAGACCACAGTTTCATCAGTGTCTGACTGGCCGTCTGAAACGATGGGCACAATTGCAACCATATTAATAGTTGTGTCCGAGAGGATGATAACCTCCTTGTCTTATTCTTGTTTAAGCTCCTTCAGCCCGAACTTGATAGATAGTTGGTTGATTGATGGTACACTCCAGCTAGTTTATTTTTCTTCATTCACGCATTCACGTTAAACACCAACAAAATTTTGCTTGATGGTGTAGTAGCAACAGATTAAAGAAAATACTAAAAAATAGAGGTCCAAATTTCGTCGATTGCCTCAACGACATTATTCGTCACTTCCCAAAACGTACCATTCTCCTTCACCAGCGCAGAGAATGACAAGTATCGTCTCTCCAGGAACAATAGTTGATTGTAGAGAACATCCCACGGCATGTCCACCCTGAGGTTGTAAGAAATATCGTCAGCGACTGTAACACCCCTTACCCGGTAGGTAAACCCACCGAATACGTGGTGTCACGTTTCAGTATCGACAACACGTACTGAAAATTTGCTATTTTCTTTTTAGCTTAAAAAGAGCAATTAAAAACTATTACAATTAAAAACTTAACATTTATCCAGCGAAAGATCAAAGATTGAACTATTATACAACATGCCACGACTTTTAACCATGTTGATCACCAGTGACCCGCCAAAAATTGCAAAGCTGCCCAACCACACTGACATACTATCAACTCTAACCTGCAGGGGGGTAAAAGATGATAGGAGTGAGCTTTCCACAGCTCAGTAGATATATCCAAACTATAAAAATCAATTTTCTAATCTAAACTGTATTGAGACTTTTACATTATTTATCTTTTACTTATAACCATTCATTCTTAGCACTTCCCACTTTCATAATTTACTATATTAATCTTTTACCCGTCAACACATATTAATTTCCGTATCACCTTCCACATGTTGTCATTTCTTAAGACATCATATATCATGATTCTTTTCTTGTATTACCATATATCACTTTATTACAACATCTATACGTTCACCGTGTTTTCCAGATAATATCTCATAACAATACTATCAAATTGCACCATAATTCTTCATATACTTACTTACAAAATACATGTTTCCATATAATTCCTTAATTTATTCAATTAGCTAATTATTATTTATTCACACTTATTCTTATCTTATAAGCATATTACTTCCCATAATCTGTCATACGTCCTATTTCCATATCCAAAGTCATTCAGTCATTTATAACTTTATGTCACATTCTTATCCACACACCAACGCAGACAAATCGCAAATGTTAACCCATTTCAAACACATATAACGATCGCCAAGGTACTCATATACCGAAATACATATAATCAGAAATAATATACAACCTATATCATAAACAATTTCATATCCATATACATATGCCTCTCTATTCCTTTTTATTATTCTGTGACGGATCAGGCCTGGTATCTGCCCGGGATTTCCAATATGATTGACCCGAAGGTCCCAATATGATTGACCCGTAGGTCCCAATATGATTTGACCCGAAGGTCCCACTGTGATTTGACCCGAAGGTCCCAATATGATTTGACCCGAAGGTCCCACTGTGATTTGACCCGAAGGTCCCACTGTGATGTGACCCGAAGGTCCCAATATGTCCACTGTGATTTCAGATCCAGGGCAAGACCGTCACAGATCCTCTTTAGTCGAATGATTCATATAATTCCAATATCATATGCAAAACATATCAATTTCATCAATCACATATCCATATCTTATCCTACCAAATAATTCGAATATAACATATAAAACATATCTGTTGCATCAATCACATATCCATATCGTATTCCACCATCAATATCAAATAGCGCATAACCATATTTAGTTCACACCATATAACCCAAATATTCACCACAATCAACATATAGCAATCAACCACATAATATATGTAAAATTAAAAGTGTGATTCATACACACTTCAACGCATATTATCACATTTCACACCATATTATTTCTATCATCATCATATAATTATATTTATACAATTTCTTTGTAGAACTTTCATATCATGTTTATAAATATCATAATAATTCCATTTGTGTCTTCTAATGACATATATATAATTATCACATAGAATAACATATTATTATACATTTAGTTCACACAGTTCAAACCAGAGAAGTAAAATTCATAGTAAGAATATCCTACCTCTTAGGCTTATGAACATAAGCATATTTCACCTTGATACTTCTCTACCTTCTAGGTTCACTCCTTTGTCTCCAAAATGCACTATAGGTTCCTTCGCCTTTATGCGTAATATAAATAGCGTAACTATTAATAACTCATATTTACCCAAAGAAGTCAATTTATAATCCAACATGATTCACTCAAGGATTCCCAATAGTTTAAGAGATATTCTTGTTTTCCCACAGACTACCAAAATCAGACAATTTCTGGCAGCATTTTCTAAACAATTTTTGTAAATGGTATTTGTACTCTTTAATTAATCATAAAATTCAGAGAACAACTAAACACCTTATAGTTAATTTAGAAATTATGAAATCAAGTTTTCATCGACCTTACATGCCCTAAATATTTCGGATAACACATACCAAAATATGACAAAGTACCAGAATTTTGACAGTTCGTAGCTGTATTGTTATAACAATTTATACACATAGTAAACGAACTCCTAAATTCTCCATAAAAATCAGGGACTCTCTAGACTCATCAGAGTTATTATAAAAATTGATAAACCAAACTTTTCACAGTCCTAAATATTCAAAACAATTCGGAATATGGGGCTGAAAAACAGAGGAGTAAATCTGACTCATACTTTTGTATCAAATTCTATTTCCATTTATGTTTAATCATCCCATTAACCATAAATCAACAACCATTTACTCTATATAATATCAAAACTATTTAGTTATAGCCAACTTTGTTCGATTATTTCACAATTTCTACCATAATTGGATTTCATTCTGATTATCGAATCAAACGACGTTTATTCACGACGTTAAACACTTTTCCCAACCAAATTCAAATCCACAACAGGCCAAACACCTCAATTATATCCTAGGGTTTCGATCATGATGGAAATTTGGGTTAGGGTTCGATACATTTAAATCCAAGGGTGTAACCCAACGTTATCGACGTCTACAAACTCGTATCTATCGAAAGAATTAAACAAAGACCACACCTCCACTCACAAATATGAAGCATGAAAATCACAGCCCACACACCCTCCAAATCATCACTCAAATAGCAACAAAAGTGGTATAGAAAAGAAGGTTTACCTCAAGTCATCGGGGAGTACGCGTCTAGAATTCGATTTCACCGAACGATTTGCAAAATAGAGGGAGATGAAAGCTTGAGGTCTACTTCTCCTATGGGGGCTGATATGCACGGTTTTTTTTTGAAGAAAATGAGTGGAAGATGAAGTCTAGATTAATATATAATTGATTAGAATCTTCTAGATTTAGTTTATTATGTAAAATATTTTTAATTATTCTTTTAATCTTCCAATATTTTATTTTCCTACCATATGATATCACATTTAGGATTTCTTTATACCCTCATTTAGCATTTAGATTCTAGTTTAAGGTAAAATTATTCCCGTCTATATCTTCAAAAGTTTCGCCGATTGTTTTCGCTAAAAACTGAAAAAATATGCGATAGAATTTTTTTTTATTACCTTCTAATGGCCCAAAATAATTCCTCACATTATTTACAATTATGCTAGGCCATAATTTTATAATTTATAAAATTATTAGCCCTTAGCTTCGATTTACGATTTTACGTGGGTAAAAGAAATTGCCGAAAATCGCATAATCGACATTTCGTATTAAATTTCTACCTTATAGTTTAACTTAACTACTATTCCTCATCACATATCCAAACGTTTCGTCAAGCCCTATAATTCGGGATGTTACAACTCTTCCCCCCTTAAAAGAATTTCGTCCTCGAAATTTCACTTGATTTAAATAGCTATAAACATTTATCGTATCATATCATCTAATCTCATATTATCTTTTAATTTCGCACAACCTTCGTATTTTCGTATAACATCATTCAATCTCTTATAATCACATGTAACTTTATCCAATCTTACTTTGACTTCCTGGAACTTACCGAAGTCACAATCCTATGCCACTTCATAAAATTTATAGAATATAGTAGTAAAAATGCACAACCTGATAATAGCATACCACACAAATTATTGTGAGTTAATTCAAAGAATATATCACAATCTTAACACAGCCACATTTCACAATCACGTAATAATATTATTATTATCTTTTATCAGTCATTTAGCACGTCATGCTTTCTATCTTATCACAACCATTTATTCACATCATAGTTACATACATTTCTCTGAATTGTATCACATACATTTATTTTAGTTCGCCTTGCACTACATATCACTTCCATTATACTTATTTTCGCTTATTACCTCTTTTTTTTATCAAACCAACAAATCACAACAAAGTTCAAATATCAAGTCAGTATTCATCAACAACCATATTTGTTTTCAAATTCCATCATATATCGAGCATAAGCCTTTTTTTGCATTCTACTTTCATTTTCAAATATATAATTCATATGAATCTCTTTCTTTCAATCATATCAGATTTCACCTCATATGACTTAGTTTCAAACACATTCATCTATCTCATGCAGCGCACAAATTTTCCATCATATCACATTATATGCATATAGCTCACTTTCTAGCACCGTATAGTCCATTTAGAGCACGCAGTCACATATATCACTTCATCCAAAACATTATATAGTTCCACACATTCACATCTCAATATTCATCATCACAACATTAAATCTTGAACTCTTAGTACTAGTATCAAAACTCAATAAAAACTCATATAACAAGATCTGAATACACGGACCATATATCCAGGCATATCAGACCATATATCATCACATTTCCATTCCCAAGTCACACATATATCAAGACACATCAAATCACATGTCACATATCACGGTTATCATATACGTTTCATATGTCCACATATTATAACACATTTTATCACATGTGCTAGTTCGCACATAATCATATATAGAAATACATACCGATCACCTCAAATATTTGCACTCATTTGTCTCAAGTGCTTAGTGATAACACACAGGTATATGGGTTAAGCGAAGTACACCCGCATGGGCTGATCGAATACTCCCGTCGCACCATATACCACATTTCATTTTCAAATTTCATCATATATTGGTCATCAATACATTTCACATTCTTACAACACACATATGATTCATTGGATTCCATACTTTCAAGCATAGTACCCTTCTTCCTCATATCGCTCAATTTCAAGCTCATATATTTATTTCATTTAAACTCACATTTTTAGACATATCATTTCATATATATTATAGCTCACTTAGAGCACCTATTTTCATTTTCCATTTCATTTCTAAATCCTCATTTAAATTTCCATATTCGCTTAGCTCGTCTTCGAGTGCACACATAGTTCTTACGGAGTTCACATTCTAATCTGATCACATTTTGTATCACATATCTTATATCATGTACAATTACTTAGCTTATATCTTTATCGCATCACATCATATTTCCTATTGCCCAATTCCGAGCACACATATAATCTATACAGAATTCATACTTCCATACACATCACATAGCTCGATCTCGAGCGCACATATAACCCATTCAACGGCACACAGATTCAGATCCCATCATTTATTTCTCATTTTCCTTATAACCAACAAGTGCCCATAATCCAATAGTATGCAATATCAATCACATAACATGTCAACAGTCATCAGTATTCACACAATCATCAAGTATTCCACATGACATCCACACATCACATCAATATCACATATCACATCCATATCCTCATTACGTGCTCAACTATTTAATTTCAGCATTTACAAAACATCCCAACATCATTTACAATTACAACAGAAACTACTAATCGTATCGTACAGCAAACCAATCATATCATAAAGCTACCAAATTGCATCGTATAATACCATACAGAACTCAAGCATAACATATATCATCTCAATCACATCATATAGCCCCACTTGAGGTCCGATCGAATCCTCCTATCACCGTATATCATATATCAGTTCCTCCCATCACACCATATATCGCGTATCATATTTTCGATCACATCATATTTCATATATTAACACTCATTTCCTACAATTCTCAACATAACATACCAACATCTTATTTTGACATATTATCGAATAATACAATTGAAGCAAATCTCATTTCTTTCATTAGGACACACTTTTCATCACTATTTTCAAACACACCCTCCCTGCACTTTTTAAGTCTTTTACACAAAATAACGTTACCGAGAGTCGAACTATATGAGGTGGCCAGTCTCATATAACATCTTTCTCGGTCACACGGGAAACTATGTCTCGTACTTTACTAACTTCTTTCCTCTTTATAAATAGGCAACTGCATCGAGTCACTGGTACTAACAGACATTTACTCCTATGTGGCATGTTTCTACACACTTTACTGAATCACTTCTTTCCAGAACCGCCTAAACCTTTGCTCTGATACCAACTTGTAACACCCCTTACCCGGTAGGTAAACCCACCGAATACGTGGTGTCACGTTTCAGTATCGACAACACGTACTGAAATTTTCCTATTTTCTTTTTAGCTTAAAAAGAGCAATTAAAAACTATTACAATTAAAAACTTAACATTTATCCAGCGAAAGATCAAAGATTGAACTATTATACAACATGCCACGACTTTTAACCATGTTGATCACCAGTGACCCGCCAAAAATTGCAAAGCTGCCCAACCACACTGACATACTATCAACTCTAACCTGCAGGGGGGTAAAAGATGATAGGAGTGAGCTTTCCACAGCTCAGTAGATATATCCAAACTATAAAAATCAATTTTCTAATCTAAACTGTATTGAGACTTTTACATTATTTATCTTTTACTTATAACCATTCATTCTTAGCACTTCCCACTTTCATAATTTACTATATTAATCTTTTACCCGTCAACACATATTAATTTCCGTATCACCTTCCACATGTTGTCATTTCTTAAGACATCATATATCATGATTCTTTTCTTGTATTACCATATATCACTTTATTACAACATCTATACGTTCACCGTGTTTTCCAGATAATATCTCATAACAATACTATCAAATTGCACCATAATTCTTCATATACTTACTTACAAAATACATGTTTCCATATAATTCCTTAATTTATTCAATTAGCTAATTATTATTTATTCACACTTATTCTTATCTTATAAGCATATTACTTCCCATAATCTGTCATACGTCCTATTTCCATATCCAAAGTCATTCAGTCATTTATAACTTTATGTCACATTCTTATCCACACACCAACGCAGACAAATCGCAAATGTTAACCCATTTCAAACACATATAACGATCGCCAAGGTACTCATATACCGAAATACATATAATCAGAAATAATATACAACCTATATCATAAACAATTTCATATCCATATACATATGCCTCTCTATTCCTTTTTATTATTCTGTGACGGATCAGGCCTGGTATCTGCCCGGGATTTCCAATATGATTGACCCGAAGGTCCCAATATGATTGACCCGTAGGTCCCAATATGATTTGACCCGAAGGTCCCACTGTGATTTGACCCGAAGGTCCCAATATGATTTGACCCGAAGGTCCCACTGTGATTTGACCCGAAGGTCCCACTGTGATGTGACCCGAAGGTCCCAATATGTCCACTGTGATTTCAGATCCAGGGCAAGACCGTCACAGATCCTCTTTAGTCGAATGATTCATATAATTCCAATATCATATGCAAAACATATCAATTTCATCAATCACATATCCATATCTTATCCTACCAAATAATTCGAATATAACATATAAAACATATCTGTTGCATCAATCACATATCCATATCGTATTCCACCATCAATATCAAATAGCGCATAACCATATTTAGTTCACACCATATAACCCAAATATTCACCACAATCAACATATAGCAATCAACCACATAATATATGTAAAATTAAAAGTGTGATTCATACACACTTCAACGCATATTATCACATTTCACACCATATTATTTCTATCATCATCATATAATTATATTTATACAATTTCTTTGTAGAACTTTCATATCATGTTTATAAATATCATAATAATTCCATTTGTGTCTTCTAATGACATATATATAATTATCACATAGAATAACATATTATTATACATTAGTTCACACAGTTCAAACCAGAGAAGTAAAATTCATAGTAAGAATATCCTACCTCTTAGGCTTATGAACATAAGCATATTTCACCTTGATACTTCTCTACCTTCTAGGTTCACTCCTTTGTCTCCAAAATGCACTATAGGTTCCTTCGCCTTTATGCGTAATATAAATAGCGTAACTATTAATAACTCATATTTACCCAAAGAAGTCAATTTATAATCCAACATGATTCACTCAAGGATTCCCAATAGTTTAAGAGATATTCTTGTTTTCCCACAGACTACCAAAATCAGACAATTTCTGGCAGCATTTTCTAAACAATTTTTGTAAATGGTATTTGTACTCTTTAATTAATCATAAAATTCAGAGAACAACTAAACACCTTATAGTTAATTTAGAAATTATGAAATCAAGTTTTCATCGACCTTACATGCCCTAAATATTTCGGATAACACATACCAAAATATGACAAAGTACCAGAATTTTGACAGTTCGTAGCTGTATTGTTATAACAATTTATACACATAGTAAACGAACTCCTAAATTCTCCATAAAAATCAGGGACTCTCTAGACTCATCAGAGTTATTATAAAAATTGATAAACCAAACTTTTCACAGTCCTAAATATTCAAAACAATTCGGAATATGGGGCTGAAAAACAGAGGAGTAAATCTGACTCATACTTTTGTATCAAATTCTATTTCCATTTATGTTTAATCATCCCATTAACCATAAATCAACAACCATTTACTCTATATAATATCAAAACTATTTAGTTATAGCCAACTTTGTTCGATTATTTCACAATTTCTACCATAATTGGATTTCATTCCGATTATCGAATCAAACGACGTTTATTCACGACGTTAAACACTTTTCCCAACCAAATTCAAATCCACAACAGGCCAAACACCTCAATTATATCCTAGGGTTTCGATCATGATGGAAATTTGGGTTAGGGTTCGATACATTTAAATCCAAGGGTGTAACCCAACGTTATCGATGTATACAAACTCGTATCTATCGAAAGAATTAAACAAAGACCACACCTCCACTCACACATATGAAGCATGAAAATCACAGCCCACACACCCTCCAAATCATCACTCAAATAGCAACAAAAGTGGTATAGAAAAGAAGGTTTACCTCAAGTCATCGGGGAGTACGCGTCTAGAATTCGATTTCACCGAACGATTTGCAAAATAGAGGGAGATGAAAGCATGAGGTCTACTTCTCCTATGGGGGCTGATATGCACGGTTTTTTTTGAAGAAAATGAGTGGAAGATGAAGTCTAGATTAATATATAATTGATTAGAATCTTCTAGATTTAGTTTATTATGTAAAATATTTTTAATTATTCTTTTAATCTTCCAATATTTTATTTTCCTACCATATGATATCACATTTAGGATTTCTTTATACCCTCATTTAGCATTTAGATTCTAGTTTAAGGTAAAATTATTCCCGTCTATATCTTCAAAAGTTTCGCCGATTGTTTTCGCTAAAAACTGAAAAAATATGCGATAGAATTTTTTTTATTACCTTCTAATGGCCCAAAATAATTCCTCACATTATTTACAATTATGCTAGGCCATAATTTTATAATTTGTAAAATTATTAGCCCTTAGCTTCGATTTACGATTTTACGTGGGTAAAAGAAATTGCCGAAAATCGCATAATCGACATTTCGTATTAAATTTCTACCTTATAGTTTAACTTAACTACTATTCCTCATCACGTATCCAAACGTTTCGTCAAGCCCTATAATTCGGGATGTTACAGCGACAATGTGGAAGAAAGGCTTGGGGATGACAATCCCCTACAGGTTGTGCTCTTCCTGATGGTTTGAAGTAAGCTTTCATCAAGAGTATGAGTCCAATTTTCTTTGTACAAGAAAATTTTCCGAGGTGGATTATTGAGAGACATTGGCTCTAGTATTCGGATCGGTTTCTGTGTTGGAAATGATGACTTTCACAATACCAATTTATAAACATAATTTCTCCTTCACCTACTACATTTTGAAATAAGCAATAGACTGCTTGCTATCTAGCTAATTATTTGAGAAGCAAAATAAACTGCTTTTGAACCTCTATTGATTTTGTGTTGCTAATCACTCCCAAGGTTATCATATGATGAACGTTAGGCAAAGGTTGTGTGCTCGTTTTTTTCTTATCATTTACATGCAAAGCTGCAAGTTTTAGCAGTCTAGAATTTAGGATGATTGTTTTTGGATTTCTGAGTGAATAAGGTGCACCAAAGCAACTTGTTTATTTTTTTCTTGAGTAGATGATTCCAAACCATGTTCAGCTCCTTTAAAATGGTTTGGTTTGACGTTTATGGTGTCAGGAAAAAGGGAAGGCTCTTGTTAGGGTTTCCCTTTTCATGGCATTCAAGAAATGTAACTATTGTTTGGTTTGACATATATGGTTTTTATAGTTTAAATTACGGCGTTTGGTTTGGTGCTTAAATAAGTTAAGAATAGCATATAATTCAAAACATATTATCCCCATCTAACCCTAGCAATAAATGTATTGAGAAGCCACCACAATTGATAGCGCCTCCTCTTCATCGCAATTTTGCCTCTACTGGTCAGGCAACGCTTGAACGTGTATTAGGTTCGATTTGCTCGAGAAGCTGCCCTCGGTATGTCTATTCTGGGCCACTTTTTTTTTAATCTGATTTCTCCAGTTTGTCAAGAGGTGTAAGCTAGAATAATAAGGTTAGCTTGACCGATGACGCACTGATTTCTTCTTCTACGACATTCATTGATTGTTTAATTTGAACCTCGTCAGTCCACTACATTGTTATATGAATTTGTTGGACAGTTTTTCATTAAGTTTCTTTGTATGTTCGATTCGAAGTCTTAGAAGTTGTACATACCATATGTGTTTTTTTAATTTTTCATGGAACGAATAGAAAATATAAGCTCTTATATTTTATATTGGTCACTATTTGTGAATAACGTCTCTGATTATTTAGAATATCCATAACCGTTGTAAAGTAGTTCCGTCATTAAATTCAATATGGATCAAGGTTGCTTCCGCTCTACAATTTATACTCCTTTTTCATTTTTCTTGATTGATCATCATAGAAATCTCTATGTAACTGTTCATTCAATTATTCAAACAATACAATGTTAATGACAAATAGTATATTTTTTTCATTTTTGTTTGTCCACTAAATTTAGTTGGTAATATTTTTTTCTTTTCCTATCTATTTTTCAATTAATTGTGCATTAAATTATTGCACTCAATATATTTTTTTGGATGAGTAAGTGTCAGTATGGCAGACATGTTAAAATAACTCAAGATAACTAAAGTAAGATGGGCCTTAAGATAAGGATTAATATAAAATTCAGGATAAATAATTTAATGATCTTGTTTGGTAACTAACATAAAATCAAGATAAAGAACTAAAATTACTAATCTAACTCTATTAAATTAAATTTTATTCCAAAAACATCCTAAAGCACATACACCATTTCTCTCTCACTCACAAAAAATTAGGGTTTGCAGAATTTGCAGCTCCTCTCTTCGATGCCTCTTCCCCACTCATTTCTCTTGTTGCAACGACTTTTCCCTTCGATCAAGCAAGGTAAATATTGATTTTTATTGTTGTTTCCGCCAATTACTTTTATGCTTCTAAGGTAATTACTTTTGGTTTCGGAAAAATTGGTTGGGAAAAGTCGTAGCAACTTATTAAAACAACTAATCCCCACTATTTGATGAATTTGCAATACCTTTTCTGTTCAAATTTTGGGAAGAAGTTTTCTGCATTCAAATTTAGTATTGTACCTGAAGATTTTATGTTTACTAATCTATATGTATTGTTTTGTCAAAAACAAACCCCACGTTTGTGAGCTCTCTCTCTTGCTTTGAATTATAAAACTGATGAAGTGCAATAGATTGTAGGGAGAAGGTGAGGCAAGATTTAATTAGGGTTATAGGGACTCGAGGCAGATGATTTTTCCAAGGGGAGAAGAGGGCGTTTCAAGTAAGCTCACTTTAAGCTAAATTATATTTAGTTGTTTTAAGAGTAAGGTGGTCCTAAACATATCACCAAAATATGAATTTGGTCCAAAACATTCATTTTTTTAAAAACAGGTTCATAACTGATGAAATCTTTGTCGAAGTAGTCCTTTTTTGATGGTTCCGTAAAAAAACTAACTGTCAACGCTAATTGCACAGTGGCATGACCATTAGTTTTTTGACGGAACCGTCAAAAAAGGACCACTCCGAAAAGGAATTCATTTGTTAATGATCTGTTTTTTAAAAAGTGAACGTTTTGGACCAAATTCGTATTTTGACCATATGTTGAGTTTGTAAAGAAACTCGAACTGATTGAAATCTAAAACATACTTACACCGAACAGTGGCGTAGTCCAACTTCTTGAACTTTGATTTTGTAATTGTGGGTATACGTTTAGGTGGAGGAATGATAGAAGCCACTTTCTATTTTGAATTCAGATGGAGAAGATCTGTTCTATGATCTCCATAGATACATTTGAACCGATGAACTAAATGACCAGCACTTAGAGTCCTGAAGCAACTATACATTTTGAGAAGACTTTCCAATAATCCATGTCACTCGATAGATTCCTTAGGGCGTCGTTCATTTGAGTCTACTTTACTAAGATTCATCGCTGCATTCATAATATACTTAACTCTGTTTTGATTAATTATGCATTTTGATTACGTGGAGTGATTATGAAAAAATGAGGTTGACTTGATATTACCTTGTTACGGTCTTAATATACTTAACTCTATTATTTTCTGTTAAATGGTGATGAAAGCCATTGGGTGATGCTAGGGGTTGCTTCCTTCTCCAACTTAAATTCTGACATCCATGGTTAAATTAATACTTTCATTATTCTTTTAAATTATTAAATACTCCATATTAAGCTTTTAAATGGGGTTTTATAATAATTTCATTATATCTAAGAATGTACTTATAAGAATAACATTTATGAAATGAATACTGATGTCAATATACAATTATAGGGATGTATTTATTATTCATAAGGTAAATATTGTTAAAAAACACTTGTAGTCCATTGGATCTTGTGATCTAATAGTCAGATTAATGTCACATCTCATCTAATAGATTATTAGTTTAATAATGTAACTTAGCTAATAATGTACTCCCTTCGTCCCACAAAAGATGTCACACTTGTGGGACGGCACGAGATTTTAGGAAATTTTATTTTGTGTGTTAGATGGAGAGAGAAAATATAATTTTTATATTAATGCGAGAGAGAATTTTTTTCTAAAAATGGAAATGTGACATCTTTTGTGGGGACAAACTAAAAAAAAATTGTGACATCTATTATGGGACAGATGGAGTACTATTTTAGCAAAATAATGTAGCATTTTAGTCTAATAATATAGCTTGGCTAATAATGTAACATCTTAGTCTAATAATGTAGCTTATCATAACCATCCAATCCAAGGATCCAAGGACTGTGATTTGTTTGATGCTTAACACTAAGGAGGTGTGAGGACCTTAATACACCCATACAATTATATATTATTATTTCTGATAATTGCATCCCTTTCTAAATCAATCTCAAGTAGTGTTGAGTCTGCTCATTCGAAGTCGGTTAAAATCCAAAAGGAGGCGCGTTTGGTCTGTCTGGGTTGAAGAAATACTTCTATCCTCATTGAAGGAACTTGTCGCATTCAGATGGAAGTCGGACAACGGATTTAAAGTGGGGTATGCACAGAAGCTTGAGGAAGCCTTGCGTCGTGAGTTCCTAGATACACACCTCAGGAAATCTCCATATTAGTTCGAAGTTGATAGCGTGGAAGAGAAACGACTCCTCCTTGATAACTATTCCGAGTTTGAGCAGTGCTGGATTTAACTTCAAATTAATAGACATCAACAATGACTAATGGGAACACATTATAAAGGTAATTTTCATAACATGAAGTATTAGATTTTGGTGACCGTTACAGACACCCTTGCATCTCAATAAAGCTACATTTCTGATTGATAAATATACACATAACTCACCTTTTTATAGGCTGCATTTTTCATTGATAAATACACAAAAGCTACATTAGATTCCGGTGATGGTTACATACATCATTTTTACACACATTCAAGGAAATCTATTATTCATAGTCATAAGTTTAATTATATTATTGCTTTTTTCAATGAAAAGGACTACTTGTATTGTTAGAACAAAAAATGTTAAATATCGGTGAAAATTTTACTAATATGCACTTGCAATAACATGTTTACTTGTCTTCATTTCATGTTGATTCTAATGCAAGATTAACTAGGAATAAGCAATGGATACATTGTTGAGGGCATAAAAAAGCAGTGAATGAGTGAGATGCACAGGTAGCCATAGGAAACACAAATACTTCTGGAGAGCATAGTATCAACTTGGAAACGGATGATATCACCGAAGGATGATTTCTCATGGGACGAGGATGATATTGTTTCAGTTTGCCAGGAGAAGGTAACAAAGGGTTTAAAGTGGAGTAGTCGGAAGCGAAAGGGAGATGATTAAACAAATCCTACCTTCCAGCTACTTAGTAAGATGCACTCTGACACAACTGAAAGCCTAAGCAGTGTGTCATTAAGGATTGGGTACCAGATTGACCTAAGCAACAAACGAACAAAGATTTTCAAGATTTTGGGAGGCATACGAGGCCTATCCCAAAGAGATAAATTTGAGGCAATTCACATCCTACTTGAGAAACAGGAGCATCTTGATATCGTCATTGCCTTGCCTGAATTTGAACGCCCTGACTACATTCCCTGCATTCTCATTATTTTTCAGAAAAAAATGAAATTGGTTTGTAATCATTGAATAATAGAAATAGGGCTGGCAATTTTTGGCACGACACGATAATCCGACACGAATTTAGGTCAAACCTTATTGGGTTCATGTATCGGGTCGACTAGTTAAGAACACGAAAATTTCGTGTTGTGTTCGTGTTACCAGTTAAGAAATAATATTATTAATTTTTAGTATTTTAAAAATGATATTTTTTTTGTTGGATTTTGTTGCTATGAATCTATTGATGTTATTTTTCATCACATCAGATTTTGTAATAAGGTTTTATGATTTTAATTTGACTCTTAATGACCAGATTCAAGGTTTTGTAACTTTTGTTAATCAAAAACAGTTGTTATCAGGTTCGTACCGTGTTTTCAAGTTCTAACCGTGTTGTCAGATCATGTTGTTATCGTGTCGTGTTGACCTAATGTAGTTCGTATCATTAATGGGTTCGTGTTGAATTCGTGTCGTGTTCAGGTTTGAGGATAGTAGGTTGGGTTCGTGTTCGGGTTTTGGGTTTTCTTAATAGGTCGTGTTTGTGTTTGTCCTTTTTGGGTCAGGTCATTAACAAGTTGACCCAATAACGACCTAACACGTATGTTATGACACCCCAAAATATGAAGACTTTAGCTGTGATGAGAGATGACAATTTTAGTTGTTAACATGTTTTGGGTTGACCTTGGATTTTTGTTATCATATAAATTGTGTATGAGATTTTTGTTATGGTATGCCTTGACTTTTATTTCCATTGAATTCTTCATTGAACAAGATCTAGACTGCCTATTTTATTTTCTTTTTGCTTGTTGATTTTAGCTACTTCACTAAGATTTGGTGTTGTTGCATAGGTTATTATTACAAATAGTTCTTGGTTCGTAGATATGAAATTTTTATGTTTATGAGTGGGAGGTTTAATTTAAGCTACTAGCACACTAGTGGTGATTCTGTTTGTAGAATTTCATGTGCTTTAACTAGTTGAGTCTAGAATTTCTCTTTATATGAAAAAACCAGGTTGTTTAGGTTTGGGCAGAAATATGTCGTCATTGTTCAGCATGGCCAGTCATGTTGCAGAGATATTGAGCTCACTCTTTTGATCAAAATCAACCTTTTGATTTGATGCTGTCTGTGTAGCTCAGCAGAGACATTTCATGTTTTAGCCATTAAACCAATGTTTGTAAGTCGTCCGATATATCGCGATATATCGCGATATATCGCCTGTATCGGTAGGCCAAGGGTCGATACACACCCAGATGCGACTTAGGCGACTAACATTCGAGTCGTCCGATATATCGCGCGACTCGACCGATTAGTCGCCTGATCGAGTCGAGGACGACTTAATGGGCTTCACTCCAGATTGGGCCAGGCGGACAGGTAGGTGTCTATTCTGCCCATTAGGGTTTCTTTATACATCCCCCACACCTAGGGGTGGCAAATCGTGCGGATTGGGTCGTTATCGGGTTGACCCGATAACGACCCAACCCAATAAGGCCAAACCCGAACCCAACCTGTTAAGGAAACCCCAAACCCGAACACGAATCCGACCCGCCACCTCCAAACCCGGACACGACCCGGACACGACCCAAACACGATAGCGACACGAACCGCTTTGGGTTGACCCGACACGATAGCAACACGATATCGACCTGAATACGATAGCAACACGATAGCGACACGATAGCGACACAATAGCAACACGATAGCGACCCGACACGATAACAACACGATAGCGACACGGACCGCTTTGGGAGGTAATTCTAATTTCTAAACCCTAATCTATTTTTTTATTATTTTCCTAAGTAAAAGTTACTAAATTAAATCTAATAAAAAATAAAAATAATAAAATAATAAAATATTAATTTTTAACAGGTTACCCGCATCCGACCCGCACCCGACCCGCACCCGACCCGAATTTTTCGTGTTCTTATTGGGTCAACCCAATAATGACCCGTATCCAATAAGACTTGATCCAAACCCAATTATTTCGTGCGGATTCGTGTCGGATTATCGTGTCGTGTCAAAAATTGCCAGCCCTACCCACACCCCCTCCCCACGTCCTCCTCCTCCAGAACTGCAGCCGCCGCCGACGCTCCCTGGACACCGCCGCCTCTCCTGGACACGCCTCCGGCCTGCCTCATCCGCCGCCTCTCCTCATTCAGGATGAACTCTAGTTCCGGTAATGCTCCAGTTCCTCTTCCGGTAATTATCTAACTTGGCAAAACGTGGATGAAGCTACTGGTGCAACTCAAGGTCTAGGAGGTCGTAATCTGCCTAGGGCTGCTGCAATGAAAAGGAAGAGTGGATCTAAACATGCTGCTGCTGCTGCAAGTAAAAGGACTAAGCAACCTAGGACAGCTGCAATTCCAGTTGAAGATGAAGTGTCAAGTGAAGAGGATGATGAAATGGGAGATGAGAGTGGATCTGATTACGAAGATGATGAAGAGGGTGGTGGAGGTTCAGCTGCAGGGGCTTTCCAAGTGGATGATGTTGTGCTTTGAGTTTGCTTAATTGCTTGTTAGTTGTTATCATGCAAATCGTTGAACATGACTAAATCATTGAACAATATAATGCTGTGTTTTTTCCTGTTGTAATTTGAAGTATATATTGCATATTTTACATGTGTAAAAGGGCAAGTCGCCCGATATATCGATATATATCGGTCTTGAGGGACCTGGACGACTTGTCTGGTGAGTCGCCCGACTTACTATCGATATATCGACTAAGTCGACCGATATATCGACTGAGTCGATATATCGGTCCTATGGCGACGCGGTTCGATTCACCGACTTAAAAACATTGCATTAAACCATCTCATCAAAACTGTTTTTCTTCTATACTTATGTCCATCTTCATATGTAATTAGTTGACTGAACTGATATACAAAAGCATGACATCCTCAAATGAAAGCCATATATTTCCTATGGGAGCGTACTATGGTCAATAAGTGAAATTTTGTCAAAAATAAAAGTAAATCTCAGCTCTTTGATCCTTATATTGAATGGTTACATTATTAGACTAAGATGTTGTTAGAGTTTAGTATACTGAAAGCATCTTTCGAATTCTTGTATATGTAATAACTCTTTTATCCATTTGTTACCATTTTATGAGAAATAATATTTTGTTACAATGTATTTTGCTTATGTATTGCTTATGTATTTATGAGATGTTGAAATGCGTTTTCCATTTAAATAAATAGTTTAAGCAAAATGAGTCTAAGTCTTCTGCATAGTAGACGAGTTGTGAGCGGTGTTCACAGTAGGTAACTTGTCAGTTCATGCAGAAGAAAAACTGTTTCACAACCTAGATAGGCTTTGACTACCTATCGTGAAAGGTTGCGACGTCAGTCCGAAAGTTTCCTTACCTAAGGAAATGAACGACGTCGGTGTGGTATAGCACTGAAAGGATCAAACAGTGAGATAAGTCTTTCTTGGCTATTTACTGAAAGACGAGGTCTCGGTGATTGTCGTTTCTTAATCATTGTTGACATAACATTGAACATACGATATTAATTGAAAACTACTTTGACTTATCAAATGGTGAGGGAATTTCGTTGCCCAAGAATCCTGATAGATTGGGTAATGATCATTAATGTCTAAGTGGTGCTAGTATTGTTATTGCAATTAATCGTGTGCTGGGAGAGACCAGTATGATAATATCCTCAAGAGGTGTTTAGAAAAAGGTTTTATTATTAAGAAAACTGGCCAGTTGGAATTTATTCCATGAATAATAAATAATGTTTCTAAACTAGACCACTCTTGAAAAAAGAAATTAATTAATAATAGTCAGATAGCAGACTTGATATTAATTAATGGATATTTATATCTTTAATACGGGAAATGATTTAATTAAAGAGGAAGTCCCGGAATACTCGTAATTTCGGTTTGGACGGGCAGTCAATATTATATCTATAGTGGATGATAATAATATTTAAGTTTGGGCTTGAATTAAATTGATTTTAATTTAATTAGTGAAAGCCTGAACTGTGGCCCAATCCAATCCTCCACAGATCCCTGGTCTGGCCCAAAAAAAAATAATTAACTTATTATAAAAGGGAGAAGAAGAGAAGGCAGATTAATTGATTTCTAGCGTAAAAAAAATCGTTCTTTGCGTTTTCTCTTCCGTAGAGATTTCTGTCTTCAAATTCTTCTCCAGCTTTTGAGGGTTTGACAAGCTTTGCCCACACAAAGGTCAATTCCGAGTTAAAGGGAACAGACCAGAAGATCTGTGGTAGAGACGATTGATGAAGGAGTTCGAATTCAATTACTTGAATTCATACGGTAAATCGTTGTATTTAATTGCATATACTTTCAGTATGATCTGTGATTATATGCTTGTTTGAACGTGTTTCTAGTTTACAATCGGATGAAAGCATGTGTAGATGTAAATTGTTCAATCAAACTAAATAGATTTCCGCTGCAAAACCAACATATGTTACATTATTAGCCAAACTATATTATTAGACTAAAATGCTACATTATTTTTATAAAATAGTACATTATTAGCAAAGCTACATTATTAGACTAATAATCTACATTATTAGATGACATGTGACATTAATCTAACTGTTAGATCACAAGATCCATTGGACTATTTTGAACACTATTTAACTTATGAATCTGAATACATCCCTATTTTCTATAGATAAAATGTGTTTATAATTATAAGATTCCTCCATTTGAAATATGTGCAAGTGGTTTCTCTATGTTACAAATTTCCCCAGAATTTCAACTCAGATAATTATACAAATAGACAGTACCAACATCTGTCTCTAAGAATAGTCCACTACTTACATATTCAAGGAAGTTGATCATAAACAGGTCCAAGATATGGACCTATAGCCCCATATCCGCACAAGGCCAACTTCACATCAAACTACTTGTGCCTTATGGTAATCATAGAGGGTATATTTTACCTTTTTCACAGCAATAATCATATGATGAAATGAATCAGAAATTGAATGAAAACTCAACTCACATTATAACATGAACAAAACACTTGATCACACTGAAAACATTTGATTGTCAAAAGGTACATGCAGTAACATAGCATTAAAGTACGACATAACTAAATTTCAATCCATCTACTACATCTAAAGTACGAAGAAACACAAAAGTTGTCCCTAATTTATCTATCTCATCACTAGAAACCTACAACCATGACAGTTCAACCACACACTAAAAACCAAGCTCTGAAGCTTTCTTCATATGGTCTTCTTATCGTAATCTCAAACTTGTAGTAGTTTTAACATCCTGCCTTCATTATACTGACAAAGAGACACGACTGTAGTTTCACATAATTAAGTAAAATAATTATGCAAAACTTATATGATTTTTTTAGGAAACATAACACAAAGTCAGTAGTAAACATAACATCATTTCCAGAGAGAAATCCTATTTCATATCAACAGTCGCTTCCATTCCAGAGGGAGAAATGATAATTCTACAGCACCATTAACAACAATACAAGTGCACGCATAAGTTCTACAGAAACTCCACAAAATAAAGTGTGCACTAGAAAGAAAACTAGAACTACTGAATAACTAAATTGTAGGTAGAATACTAGTATATACCAACTAAGCTGACGAAATCAAGGCTTTGGTTCTTTCTTCTCCCAACGGCGAAACAACATTGTGCCAAACACCCCAATGGCCAGCCCAGTCACCAGTGCCGCCGCCAATCCCATCCTCCCAGGATTCTGGTTCCAGCGGATTGATAAGGATCCATGTAATTCATGATCCATTAACCCAAGGAAAAATCCAATAATAGATGTTTGATCAATTATTTTTTGTGAAGTAGATTTTCAATTAATCAAGGTAAACATAGGCAAATCATAGATCCAACAAGAACTAATGAATCTAAGATGAAAAAGAAGGATTAACATTGGATAAGGTGGAAAATGGAATACAAAGTCATTGATGAAGTAAGCTAAAACACTTACAACATAACTAACATGTATTCATGGCTAGATCTTCAAGGCAACCATAATAAGCATACATCTACTTGATCCATACTTCACTAGGAATTGATGAACCAAGAAACCTAAATCTAGGAATTAGATAGAAACCCTCTTCAAGAGGAACAAATCTCACAAGTATTTGATTTTAGCAAAAACTAAGGAATAAAATGGGAAAAATGAGTATTTATAGTTTAGGCCCAATTCCCAAGAAAAAGGCCCACACAATCTATCTTGCGTCACTCTACCCGGCCGGGTGGATATTAAGGTGCTAAATCACCCGGCCGGGTGAAAGTTTCTGGACCCACCCTACCTTCATTGAGTCACCCGACCGGGTGGACGAAGTGACCCAAAAGTCACCAGGTCGGGTGGAAAGCTCTGACCCTTTCATGCCTTTGACGACGCACCCGGTTGGGTGGCAACATGGGTACCCGGCCGGGTGGGAAAGTTTGGCTGCAGCTCTTCCAGAGAGTTGTACCAGGCCGGGTGGTTTGGTGCGACAAATCCCACCCGGTCGGGTGGAATGCTTCATCCTTCAAATTTCAGCAAGTTTCTCATCGCGGGCTCCCCCGTTCTTCATGGACTCCTCCAGCAGGGCCTTTTGCACAAAAGTAGAGAGCCCTCCCGTAGTCGCCTAGCCATGGACCTCGTCGTGGGGCCTCTACGTGGGGTCGTATCACGGATATTCGCCGGGAAGAAATGATTCACCCACGGCAGCTACCGGTTGAAGAGGTTGTTCAACCGGTTGAACGGGTTGAACAACATGTTGAGCATGAACGGGTTGAACAACTGGTTGAACATGTTGAGCATCAGGTTGTTGCTCAAGGTGAGCATCAGGTTGTTGCTTGCAACAAGTTGTTGCCAGTGAAAAACCAAATCCATACTATTGAACGCAATGAGATCATCATCGTTGGCAGCTAACTCGGCCTCATGCCTCATTTGTGACATCATCAACGGCATCGTGCTGCACCTCGCCACATTGCTTGTGCAATTTCATTATGCTTCTGATTCCATTTCATAGTTGATTCAACGATATATACATAATCCACATGTCCGCCATTGTCCTCGACTCGTAGTCCAAGTATGACAATTATGTTCCTATTTGTTCTTCGAAGGGATCTGTCTCCATGTAATTACAAATAAAATTATGTAAAACACGCCATGGTAATTCGATGTTGAACCTTTATCAGATAATAACTAGCTGATCTTAATATTCCCCATCGCATCTTCATTATACTGAAGATATGCTCAATAATGTTGCGTGCTTTTTAATGCCTCATGTTGAACAATTCATGTGCATTCTGAGGTCTCTTAGTCCCATGACCCAATTCTTTCAAATGGTATCTCACTCATTTGAATGGTGCTAGGAAGCCTTCGGAATTGGCGTATCCAATATCAAGCAAATAATAGTTTCCTAAAAAAATTGTTAAAAGAATTACACAAATGGTTAGTTTAAAGATTTTAAATATAAAAAACCAATCACTTAAACTTAAACAGATGGTTCACCTCTCGGTACTCTAAGGCCATCCTCACGTCCCCAATACCCTTGAGTCTGCGGCTGATCCCTTCTACCCGAGCAAAAATAGGTAAACTTTAAATTTGTATCACAAACTGCCAATGCATTGGTAGCAATATGGCCCTTCCGTGTCCTGTGTCTCAGCTTATTCTCATTACTGACAAGTACATTAATGTAGGTTCCGTCCAATACACCAAGGCAACCCTACGAAGACATTGGCATCCACAATATAAAGAATACTAATCACTTCAAAGCAAATTAAGAATAGGAACACAAACCACATAACCATATTATGTATTACCTTAAACAATTCCACCATGTGTCCGTGCAATCTTCCTGTACCGGATCCGATTTTACCAACAATATATCATGCAATTTCAAAATAGAGTGTAAAACTTTATGGACATATTGTGATACCGTTTGTCCAGACCTCCAAAAATCAAAATGAACAATCCTATTTTATTTGTTAATGGCTAAGAAAATGGCTACTTTCTCTTCCACCTTTACATATTTTCCATCATGTAGCACCCTTACTTGGCGTAGCAGTGAACATAACTTACAAAATGTGTTTTTGTCCATTCTAAAGTTTGACATGTAATCGATATCCGTATCACCCACTAAGCGCGATTAATGTGTTTTACTTGTTCAGGATTCTGCCAAGCATTGTATATGGAAGAATTAATGTGCTACGCTTTTGTTTCCTTTTCCTCTGTCTCTCGTGCACAAGCAGTTCGATTAGAAACATATGAATCAACCGATATAATTCTATTATCTCCTCTAAAATTAGGTATGTAGGAGAGTGGGTATCAGCACCACCTGAGAAATCAATTTGTGCAAATAAAGCTATATCAGCTTTTGTGCTAAAGATAATCAAGTAAAATGAATATTATTGTACATATGCTATCACTTTGAATAAATATATATTAACATGCTCTCCTGCAATTTTTTTTGTACTTTCTTGCCAGTATTTACCGACAGAAATCGTGGGTGAATATACGATCAATACAGAGCAAGCAAGCAATCTTGTGTACATTTGTTTGTGTATGGATACAAATACAGGAATGCGAGACATGTTGGGACTACCGCAGCGGAAGACACGAAAAACAAACAGGTCCTTACAGATCTATTTAGGTGATTATGCATTAGATTCCAATTTCATGCAATTATTGTAGGTCTATAGATGAACACATCAAATAAACACGTGACATGCAATTTGATGTAGATTCGATTGTTACCTCTTGATTCATCATAGGATTGACGTTGCTAGCTGCACCACCTGGAGATCCTTGATTTATCGACCACGAATCTTTCATACTATTCACACGTCCTTGATTATTCATCTGTGTGGGCGGATCTTGAAGAATCAAATAAAAGTGATATGAGATCTAGGGAAAAACCAACACAAACCCGAGATTGTCTTGATCTAATCCTATGAATTAGGATAGAACAAGAACAAAAACCAAAACCTTAATCTCCCACGTGCTAGGGCATGAAAACCGAGGCAAGAGAGAGCGAGAAGCCGGCGACGGCGGCTAGGGTTTAGGAGGGAGTGAGTTGTGTGGTGTTGTGCATGCTAGGGTTTCCCATCTCTTCACTATTTATAAGCTTGGACTTATTGGGCTAGGATGGGATCCTTGGAAAGAAATAGATGTTGGCTCACCCATTAGATAAATATCTAATTAAAAGATAAATATCTAATTAAATCAAATGACCCATGATTTAATATATTATCAATAGAATATTATTTTGTTCCACTAAAGAATAATATTGCACTCCCATCTAAATCACCAAATTACAAATAACTTGGGTCCATTTTATTTTATAATATTTCCCGCTTTTAAGATTATCTTAATCCTTCAATTTAATTCTTTTGTCTGCTACGTGACTTGAATTAAATTAATTCTCCAAAGAGTTTTCTAGTTTGAAACTTTATTTATTATTCGTGGAAATAAATTCCAACCGCGCAGTTTTCTGAATAATAAATTCCTTTTTTAAACACCTCTTGGAGATTTAATCATACCATACTGGGCACACGAATTCTATGAAATAATATTCCAATACCTTCTTGTTATTCAATTACTACCACCCAAGATATCATGTTTGAGTTACGTGCAAACTCTCCCATATTGATAAGTCAAAGTGGCGTCTGATTAAATAAACAATATTGATATTAATTTCATAGACTAGAAATACTAAAATTTCTGAAATGTATTCTTTCAGTAGATAGCAATAAAGAATACACTTCGTATTAGATCATTTCAATGCTTTACCACCCCGGTGTTACTAATCTCATCTTAGGTAAGAAAGAATTATCACAAACACCGCAACCATACCAATAGGTAGCCAAATCCTATCTAGGTTGTGAATACATTTTTCTTCTTACTAGATCTGGCCAAGTCCCCTACTGGAAAACTCATGAGGAGATTCATCGAATTTCCCTACTTGATCTTCTTAGTAAGAAGCCTTAGACTTATTTATTATATTTTCAATAAATAAACCATTATATTATATTATTTATTCTCATTATTAGATAAACAAGTGGACGTGGCGTTTGTTGTATACATGCACAAGCTGACTGTACAAAGGCATGTACGCTTGTCTTTTAGTATACAAACCCCAACAAGATAGACATATAACACCTGATGGGGATATTGGCAAGAATTGATTGAAACTTTAGCATGGGCTCATGAACGCACACCTTTGGCGAATTTGAGTCGATGGAGAGATAAACCCGTGACGCTTTCTATTGTGCAAGCAAGATTGGTTGGATTAGCCCTTTTTTGTAGGTTATATATTCACTTATCCAATAAAAGCCCGGTGTCATTGTGTTAATAAAAAATGGCTCGGCGGGATGTTAACAAATTGGTCCACTACAGAAACGAGACTTCATAAGTTCAGGTACTTGAGAATGTAACAAAAAAAAGGGAAGACTCGACCGTCTTCCGAAAAGAGCTCTGAGACGGTGCACAAGGAAGCATCAATTTTCATTGTTTGACACAAGCGAAGAAGTTAAATATAGTTCATTTCACAGAATATATGAAAGTTAGAAACATTTGTACATATCTCAGCAAATGGCCAAGACAAATAGTTGTTCTTGAATAAAAGATAAGCTTTCAAATTACACCAGCCACGACTAATTCGCCAAGTATTCAGCAAGAAAGGTTAGAAACCACCACTGTAGCTTCATCTCCACAGCTAATTCTCGAAGACAAATTTTATCTTCCTTATAATGAGTAATGTGATGGTTTTCACAGCGGAGGTTTTTCAATTTTGGTAAAACACAATTAAATATATTTAGTTTGATTGGAAAATTTATATCTAAATGTGTTTTTATCAGATTGTAAACTAGAAATATGTTCCTAAGCATATAATCACATATTATACTGAATATATGCAATTAAATACAACTTACCGTAAGAACTCAAGAGTTGAATTCTATCACATTCTTCAATTGATCTCAACCACGAATCTTCTGATTTGTTTTCTTTAACTCGAATTTAACCTTTGTGTGGACAAAGCTCGTCAAATCCTCAAAAGCTGGAGAAGAATTGAAGGCAGAAATCTCTAGGTTGAATAACCCTAGAAATCGTTATTTTTCAATCTCTCTGTAATCCGTCTTCTCCTCTTATCCCTTTTATATTAAGTTATTATTTTGGGACAAATTATAGATTAGTGGAGGATTGAGTTGGGCTATAGTTCAGGTTTCGCTAATTAAATTAAACTAATTTAATTTAAGATCAAACTTGAAATATTATTATCATCCACTATGGTGGCGTTCGGTTGTCATGACTAATATTATGAGACTATCCATCTAGGATTAAGTTGTGGGATTATTTTAATTGGAGGGGGAGGCTATGACTAATTATCATGAGACTATCCACCTAGGATTAAGTTGTAGGGTTCAATCTTATGAACCAAACATGATACATATTTAATCATGGGATTTAATCTTGGCCTCCTATAAATATAATATTGACTGCCCGTCCAAACCGAAATTACGAGTATTCCGGGACTTCCTCTTTAATTAAATCATTCCCTTTTTAGTGAATGATCTCGTCCACTAAAAACTTGTCACAACCGCCTTTACTAAGGATAGTGAAGACGGGGAAAATGTGACGAGGGGAGGGACTAAGGAGCGGAGAAGAAAAGGGGACGCAATGAAAGACAACAATAAAGGACGAGATTGAATATGAAAACCCAATTAACTTCAAAAGGAAATATTTTGGTCTATCGAGTAGTTAAACAACGGATTAATATCTCAAGGTAAATAATGTCATACCGTAGTGTGGGAAAAAATGAAAGACTTTAACAAGAATGATTCGAAACACGGCAGCGGAAAAACAAGTATCAAAGGAGAGTCATAGGATGACGCCCATGTATGAAGACACGACTCATTCTGGAATTCCTGAAGCTCACTCAACATCCATCGCAACATCCCGCTCAACCTGCACATAGGGAAAACACATGCAGGGCTGAGTACTTGTTGTACTCAATGGGCTCATGCCGAAAACATTTTATAACATTTATGTCATCCAAACCAGTGAACTCGAGTTTTATATGTAGTTAAGAAATATCATCGAGAACACAAAAACATTTTCATAGTCTGGCCAGACAAAACAATCTCCCCACTTTCTCATCAATCAATCACATCCTCTTACCATAGTGCGACGAAAGTGTGGCCACACTATTCGCCCACGAGACCGGCCGACTAGCAAGGACGGCTCACGATCCACTATATGTACACAGCCTACTCAGACCCGAATTCGTTTATCATAGCCCTATAGCCTAATGGAGCGAACTCACAAACTAGGCATCAAGCACAATCTCAACATAGTCTTATAGCCTAACTGAGCAAGCTCAAACGAACTAGGCATCAGGCAACAATCTCAACATCAAAACAATCATGGCATGACATAACACTTTAAACCACCCTTATAGCTCCACAATCATATTTCGAAACATAAAAGAATTTTAGTAAAAGAAAGCCCACCCGTTCGTTTAAAGCCTTAATTCAAATGGCCCAAACATAGAGTCACCTATTGATTTAATGTACTCCGGCCCAAAAACTAGATTAACTCCAATCATCTCCTTCACTAAAACAATAGGCCCATATCTATAAATTAATTCACATGGCCCAAACATTTAAATAAAAAAAGGGCCCAAAACTTGAACTCATTCTCACCTTACGTGAAATCCATGGATTTTGAAGTTTTCCAAATTATTTTCCTTCTTCTTCTCTTCCACCTCTCTTTCCGTTTCCCTCTCTTCTAACTTAACATTTAGAGGAACAAATCTCCAAATTTGAGCAGCAACTTTCTTTTCTCCCTCGCTTCTTCTCTCCGGCAAAACTCGGCATTGCCGCTGCCACCGTTCTTCGCCACGCGAGCTGCTGTCCGCCGATGCGAGCTGCTGCATCAAGCACTGTCGTCTCCTCTTCACTCTGTGACTGCCGAAGTCCAGCCGCCGCTGCTCCAGATCGAGACAGCCGCTGTCCGCCGTGCAGCCGTCGTCGCAACCGTGAACTCTCCATCTTTTCCCGTTTCAATTGCACAGCGTCGTCATGCTTCCTCCACCGCCGTCGTGGGCTGCGCAGTCCGCTCGCCGCTGTTGTTGTTGGTTGTGAGGCTGCTTATCGGAGTAGGAGTCGTCGCCGTCCGAATCCATCAGCGCCTCCGTCTCTGTCATCTCCTCTCCTAGCTCTGCACCGCGCCATCCAGTCGCTGTCGTCTCCGGTGTGAGACCGTCGGCGTCGTCTCCACTTCATCACTTCGCAGCTCCTCCGTCTGTCCAATCACGCCGCTGCTGCTCCACCCGAAATCACGCCGCCGCGAGACTCCATCGCTGATCCGAAAAGGAACGCAGAGCAACTCCCTTTCTTCCCCTCTTTTCGAAACTGAATGGAAGATGTGGGGTCGTGGAGTTGTGGGCAGATTTATGTAAATTGAGGAGTTGTATTCTGTTGGGATTTGGCTTATTTGTTCCAATTTCCAAGGCATGGCTAATAACCGATTGTTGAGGAGAGGGTTCGACGGTTTTCACGTCAACACAAGTAGGGCTAGAAATATATTAGTACGTGACTTGGGCTCAAACAAATTGAATTGTTCAGTCAGTTAATAATTTTATATTTATTAAATTAATTGGTTGAACCAAATTTATTTGTAAATAATCTTATTTTTAGTCTTACGTACCAAACATCTTATTAAGATGATACAAGATAACCAAATACCAAAATGGAATTCAATACTAATCTAATTCTATACAAAGTCCATCTCAACTTATTCTATATTGTATCTTAGTATTATTTTGTCTATCAAACCAACACACACGTAGATTATTATGACTGAAAATTTTCTAGTTCGAATATACCGAAATTATTAAGTTTCTAGTGGCTACCAGTTTTCAGTGGTCAAAACCAGCTGCGGCGAATCACTGCTATTCAGACGGCGGAGCCAATGTCTATCTCAGCTCTCAACTCTTACCTCCCAAAGCCATGCCCGCCGCCGCGCCCCTGTTCCCGACCTCCGCGAGCCACCTCTACCAAACTCTTCTCCCAACCCCCAACCCTCGCTACCCTCTCAGACCCCCACGTTCTCCGCCTAGCAGAGACTCTCGAGGACTCTATCGCCTCCTCCTCCTCCTCCCCTCCTCCGCCGCTCCAGAAGCTCAGGGACATCTCCTCCCAATCCCTCCTCACTACGCCCTGGCCTTCTAGAAAAGACGAGCCCTTTAGGTTCACCGACACTTCCTTCATCAGGAATTCCCAAATTCATCCCGTAACCCTAGCGCCTACGCAGAATTTGGACGCGCTAAGCGGTTTCGCCGATTCGATTTCCCCTAATATTGCAATAATCGACGGCTATTTGTGGAATCGTTGTCGAATTTATCCGAATTGCCCGATGGGGTGTTTGTTGGGAGGCTGTCGGATCTTAATTCGAAGGGGTTGATGGAGAAGGTGTCGAAATACGTCTCCAATTTTCAAGGGGACTTGTTTTGGTCTCTCAATGGTGTGGGTGCTCCTGATGTGGTTCTTGTGTATGTGCCTGAGGGCTGCAAGGTTGAGAAACCGTTGCATTTGAGATTCTTTTCGATGAATAGGAGCTATAAGGGCTCGAAATCTCTGCCAATTTCGAACCCGAGAGTGCTGGTTTTGGTTGAGAAAGGTGGGGATATTGGTATAGTCGAGGAGTATGTTGGTGGAGATGGGGATGACAGGTGTTATTGGACGAATTCAGTTATGGAGGTCGTTGTTAGCGACGGGGCTAAGGTCTGCCACTCGTACATCCAAACACAGTCATTAGGTGCTGCACATGTTAAGTGGACTTCAGTTTGCCAGGTAGGTAGTTTTTTGCATCTACTTCTTGAGCTTTATCTTACTTGATTGCGAATTGCTGTACATTTTGTTACTTCCAATGCTTTGTTTGTTCGCATTCTCATGTGGAAACTGCCGAATGGCCTCCTTCTGAGTGATACTGATTAGGAAGAAATGAATGAATCAGAAATGGTAGAAGATGTTATTACTTGAATTCTATCTCTAGCAGCAAGTGAATAGTGTAGAACTGTAGATGTAAATCATGTTAATTTCATTGCATGATAAAGAGGGGGAACATTATCTTATTTTAGAAATTAGCATGCCTACACTAGGATTTCGAATTTCTTAGCCACTCTTAGTCTCAATCATTCAATTTACCTAAATTTCCAGTGTTGTGAAAATCGCGCTTGGGCGGTCAGGGCGCGGCTGTAGTCGCCCCAGCCACCCTGGGCCAAACGATATTCATGGGGCGAGACTGGGGCGGGTTGGGGCGGCTGAAGCGCAAGCGGGGCGATGGTGGGGCGTCGGCTGTTTCATGCTTAGAATTCCGGCGTATTTAATAAAGAGGGAAGAAGGGATGAGTAAGATGAAGGGATCACTCATATTTTAACGTTACAATTTAAGCACAGCTTTTTAAGTGTCTTAAGTAATCAATTAGTGGCAGTGCTGCAACTTTTTAAGTCTACTAAATAAATAAAATAAGTCATCTCTCTGTTTCTCTCTTGAAGAAAGCATTTACTACACTCTTCCTTATAGGTGCCTACTGGTAATATTATATTTTATTTATAGTACTATGCTTCTAGGAAATTTCGAACATGTATTTCTCTCTTAGTTAGAGCATCCGTAATGCGTCTCTTATCCGTCTCGGTCACGTCTCGGTGAGCGGCTCGTCCTGGAGGGACGGCTGGCGAGACAGCTCGCCACGCTCCAGCGCCACGAGGTGAGCTCCGGTTCGTCAGTGACGCCCACTCGCCGGCCCGCGAGTGGGCGTCGTTTTTATCCGAAAGATGTTTTTTTTGTTTATTTTTTAAAAATTCAGGAAAAATTAAATTTTTTTAAAAATCTGAAAAATATACTAGCCGTTTATAGCCGTTTTTTGCAAATTTTTAATTTTTTTAAGCCCACAATCACTTCAATAAATATCAAATCATTCCCACAAATTAATCCACTATAAAAAAAATCTCTATTCTCACTCAAACACTCTACATTCTTCATCTCAAAACATTATTCTTCTCCCAAATTTAATTCATTCATGGATCCGTTTGAACAAATGTGTCGAATAAAAAAATCAAACACCTGAATTTTCAAGTATCGTTGGAATCCACATACTAAAAGTTCGTCGGAGCTCTCTCCCAAATTCGAAATAAAATCTTTCACCTCCCCAAGTCTATCGCTGCGAATTTTTGTTGCCTTGAGCTTTAATCCCACGGAATAAGACGTCGCAACTGATGATATCTTCTTATGCTTCTTTGAGTTTTGAGATTTTGAATTTAGAGAGGGTGAGCGGAAGATTTTAAATTATGCATTTTTTATTTTTTTTAGGATTTATTAATGTGTTTTTTATTTTTTAGAATTTTAAGTTGTAATTTTATTTTATTTAATGAAGTGTGTTTTTATTAATGAATTTGTTGGAAATAAAAATAAAAAATGAAATTGAATGAATAGTTAAGGGATGAGATGGTTAAGAGATTGTTAAGAGATGGAGGGTTGCAGGTGTTGTCTCTTAGTTAAGAGATGGGGTGAAAAGTACAGTAGGACCCATGAATAGTTAAGAGATGAGACGGTTAAGAGACGGATAAGAGACAGCGTTGCGGATGGCCTTAAGGCCTAAAGACACATACTGTTACACTATACACTTATACTACTAAGAAATTTATACAAAAAATCAGTTGCATGCACTACAAATTAGTATAAGAAACAGCAAATACCTATATAACTATATATTAAAAATAATGCAGTGGTACTAATTCTATTTTTTAAGTATCGGTCGCCCCGATTCGTGGGTCTCTCCGCCCGTCGCTCCGTTGCCCCGCGCCCCAGATTTTATAGAATCGCCCCAGAGCGCCCCACGCCCCTAACAACACTGCCCTTTCTCGAAAAGAAAATAATAGAATCCCTTATTTTGTCAAAATAGTTGAAAAGGGAAGAAAATCTTAGTATCTGATTCCTCTTTTAGTTATTGATGAT
Source organism: Salvia splendens (assembly GCF_004379255.2). NCBI lineage: Eukaryota > Viridiplantae > Streptophyta > Magnoliopsida > Lamiales > Lamiaceae > Salvia > Salvia splendens. Next base: position 14,142,937 of record NC_056042.1, read on the forward strand.
GGTGATAATTTTTGTATGCATAGGACAGATGCTTGTTATCTTGAAGATAGAACCTTTCAAGATTTTCTTTTGTTTCCACTACAAATTTGCTAGGCAAGCATACTCAGGGAATTACTCATAATATTTTTCTTACTTCTTAGACTAATGTTGTGGCAGTTGAGGACAGACAATTGACAAATGACACACTGTTAACTTTAACAGCTATCATATAAGTGTCATTTCTCAAGATTTGTATGCTACACTGTTCACTTTTTAGAAGTTTGAAATTTTTATGCAAACGTAAGTGTGTCACTGTGTCTAAATACAAATTAATGAAATTATATAATAGCTTCAAGTATGGACTTGGGAGTTGGGAAATCACTGAAATTATTTTCTATTGCAGTTTCAAAAGTTTGCCATTTGAAATCATTCTTCATTTTTATAAGCTGCCACATATCATCCATTCCTCATATAGGGTATGAAGTTGCTTATCCTGCATGTATCATTGATGATAGGCCTGGGCTATCCTGCTTAAGATTTGTAGTGAACTTCAATTACTAAACTCTTAAATCATTAATTAGTCCTATTATATCGTGTTGATTAATATTACCAATGAACGAAAGCAAAAGACAAAAGTATAAAAGAAGAAGATAAGCCTAAGGAAATCTTTCAACTGATGACTTCTAGAGATTAGCAGGATAATACAGTAAAATGGAAGAGAATTTCTTTCAATGGCTTATCAGCATGCTAAATAAGTGATGCAAGGATTAGTGACTTTGTATTTTCCTGTAAAAACATCTTGGTTAAAATATCTTAGTTATGCATGGAAATTAAATGAAATGTTTTATCCATCTTTTTAGTTTGGCATCCTTTGGAGGTGGAATAAAATAAAAATATTTTTATACTAAACTCATATGCCAAGATTATGTAAATGAACATTCTCTTGTGCTTCTTGAATTTGGTGAAAAGAGGTGACAGAGAACTATCACAAATCATTTACTTAATAGTGTTTCTAAAATGTAAAATCGAATGCTCCCTCCATCGTGGCCTAAGTAAGACCATTTCCTTTTTAGTCGCAACCTAAGTGAGACGTTTCCTTTTTGGCAATAATTAACTCACTTTCTCTTACTTTATCCTCTTATCTCCCATACTTTATCCTCTCTTTCTATTTCTTACTCTTCCTCTCTCCTGCTTTACTATTACAATTTCATTCACTAAACACCACTACCTAAATTCGTGTGCCAAAATAGAAACTTCTCACTTAGGCTGGGATGGAGGGATTGTGAAATTTTCAAGAATAATGTTTATAATCAGCAGAAGTGTACCTTGTGTAGTCACAACAGAAATGTGTGTTTTGTACATAATGCTTTAAGAAGCTTTTACGATGCCCATGTACTGGTATATCATACATGCTGCCAGCCTTAGTCATTGCCTGTTAAAAATTCCCAACTAGAGCATTTTTGTCATCTTGAAGTAGATATTTAATCAAGTAATAATTATTGTTATGCAGCTAGTAGAGTTGCTTGATATAGTCATCCATAACTGTTCAGTTGCTCCTTTCTGGTTGGGTTCACTTTTCAAGCTTGGTGAATGCAGGGATCTAAAAGTGTCTATGAGCTAATTGAAGTCAGCACTGGTGGAAGACTGAGCCGCACAATGTCCATGTGCAGCAAGAAGGGCCAGATACTGTAACAGAATTATCATCATTTCACTTGTCAATCGATGATCAGCTGCAAGACTTGCATAGTAAGCTGTCTTGGACCATCCACGAGGTTTCTCACGGCAACTTCACAAGGTTATTGTAGCACATTCGCTAGGACAGGCTGTTTTTGATGGAAATGTTCAAGTCAACAGGTATTGGAGTTTCCTCTCGATCCTTTAAGTTACTAGCACATCATCATGACAGCCCCCTAAAATAATCAAGGCATATCATTAAATCAGTTCTTAATTGAGGTGATGCGATGATGATTTATAATAGTATTATGTTAAACGCTTTTAATGTTGACTTATTGTGTTTCTGGTGCACATGGAGAAGAAAACAATTCATGGAATTTGTTTCCTGATAAACTTAATCAATTTTCCATAAAAATTCTACTTTCGGTCCTGGTATGATAAATTAAATTTAGTCGTGAGAATACATTTTGCACGAACAGGAGGCTGCAATTTTAGCAATTGTTTAGTGCACCAATGTTTTTGATTGCGCAAATTGCTTACAATCTCTGCGCTAACAATTACCGGTGCTTAATTATGCTGGAAACCTCTGTTTGAAGTAGTACGGATTTTATATCAATTACAAAAGAATCACTCTGTTTTTAATACAAAACACAGTGGCACTCTTCACTCGAGATTTTTACTTGTCACTCTTGTTCACGAAAACACATCACCCCTCTTACTTCGGATGGTTTAACCTTCACCATCGATGACGGGCTCCATGTTCACAAACACTATCACTCTTACTCAGATTTTACACTTCACTTCTCTTGTTCATAAAACAATCACTCTTATCTCAGATTTTTACTTCACTTCTTGTTTTACAACCACATCACTCTAACTCAGATTTTACTTCACACTGCTTGTTCACAAAACCACAACTCTATTTCAGATTTTACTTCACTCTTGTTTCACAAAACACAATCACTCTTAGACTCAGATTTACTTCACTCTTTTCCAATAACACATCACTTATCAGATTTACTTCACTCTTGTTCACAAAACATCATCCTTTCTTACTCCTCGATTTACCTTTCATCTTGTTCACACACACACCATACTCTTCACCTCAGATTTTAACTCTCACTTTGTTTCAAACAACACTACACCTTTCTCTTGTTCTGATTTTACTTCACTCTTCTGTTAACAAAACACATCACACTCTTACTCGATTTTACTTCACTCTTGTTCACAAAACACATCACTCTTACTCAGATTTTACTTCACTCTTGTTCACAAAACACATCACTCTTACTCAGATTTTACTTCACTCTTGTTCACAAAACACATCACTCTTACTCAGATTTTACTTCACTCTTGTTCATAAAACACAATTTTACTTCACTCTTGTTCATAAAACACATCACTCTTACTCAGATTTTACTTCACTCTTGTTCACAAAACACATCACTCTTACTCAGATTTTACTTCACTCTTGTTCACAAAACACATCACTCTTACTCAGATTTTACTTCACTCTTATTCACAAAACACATCACTCTTACTTCAGTTCTCGTGCAAAAATATATGTATATTCTTTTATATCAACTTTGTATTTTTGTGACATGAAGATGCAGACAAGAAAAAGAAGAGTTTGAGAAGTTGTTTATCAATTGCAGAGAACTCCAGCTACAAAATCAGGGAAACCAAATCTCAAGACAAAATTACTCTATTTATCCACTGATTTTTATTAATATACAAATTGACGGCGCCGCCGCTGCCGGAGAGCTCGATGTTGTGGCTCGGCGGCGGGGACAGATCGGCGCCGCCACGGAAGCGGGAGAAGGATCCGGAGAATAGATCGTTCATCTTGTGAGGATTGAGTGATTGGATTTGGAAATTGGAAGTATAAAATGGGGAATTGGTTGGTGAAGAATGTTGGATGAGTGAAGGAGTGGTCAATGAAGTCTTGAGTCGTGCGTGCTGGTTCAACTATATAAAATTCTCAAACAGATGCTAAACAGAGGAGGAGGAGGAGGAGGAGAGAGATTAAGACGAGACGAATTTGATTTTGGATTTAATTCGATCTGCAATGACAATAATACCCCTGACTTGTTATTATGGAGTAAATTTGTGATTGAGGGAGCTAATATCTCATTAAATTCAAAAATTAACATGAGCCCTTGATTTTTTTGATCTTCTGGCTATTATTTGTTCTCTAGTTATATGGTTAAGAGGTGTTTGCCATAGATCACTACCCTATATATATATATATATATATAGGGTTGTGATCAAGATAGAACCATTCTTAAATGTAGAACCAATCTTAAATGTAGAACCAAGGCCAAATTTGAATTGAAAACATGATTAGTGGGGTGGTTATAACCGATGCATTGTGATTGTGTATGAAATTTGATCTTGACCATCCTTTTTCCTCATCCAATGGATGAAATGTAGTTCTAGGTTATACACTTTAGATTGTTTTGTATATAAGACAACCCTATATATATATATATATATATTCTGTCTATTCTAATTTACTAATTGCGCATTAAAATTTGTGTCGTTCCAAATATTCATGTTTTTATGATACGTGTTGTTCCAAAGGAAAATTATAAAGACAAAAGTGCATCTCAATATAGAAATGCAGCTCAAAGCGTGGCCCTAAGATTAGACGATTCTGATGGTCAATAATTAACACAGAAGGTCATTATCTATCAGTTTTTACTCAACTAGTATCACCCGTGCTATGCACGGGACACGCGATTTTCAAATAATGAAAATAAATTATAAAGTAAGTATATTTAAAAAAAGAGGATAATAAGAATATAATGATGCATAAGGTTAAGAATATGTGTTAATTACAATAAGTATTCACAATATTATAAACACCTAAGAACATTATAAATAATAGGAGTAACAAAAAGAGATGTGTGGAGTAAAAGTAAAATAAAACAAATAACAAAAGGGAGATGTGTGAATAATGATCAAAGAGTATGGGTTAGTTAGAATAAAGTATTATACAAATAAAGGGAAATGTGCGACTAAATATCAAAGAGGAAAAATCCAAGCATTGAATTATATGACCGTATATTTTTCAAATAGTGAGTACTTTTCGAGTTTTTAGAGAACATCAACTAATGTAGGACTTCAGGAGATGTCATATTATGAATCTGGATATTCTTATTCATACAACTAAGGATGCATTTGGCCTTTTTGATATTGGAGATATATAAAATAATTTTTACCGATCAAATTACATCCTTGAGATAAATTATTTGTAGTTATAAATTTGCATAAATTTTTTCAATTTTTATGGAACACGTCATATCTGAAAATATAATTTGAAAATATATTTTATTTTATCCAAACAAAATATCTAATCACTCTTACTTTATTCCATCACCTACTTTACTCTCTCTTTATTTCTCTTATTTTATTCATCTCTCTTACTTTTCAATACAATTTCTTAATTTCCGTGCTCAAAAGTTTTGTCTCAATTTAGTTGGGACGTTAGGAGTACTTAATTATAATAAGATATGCACTTAGGATGTGATTAAGGATCAAAGAGGAAAAAATATTATAAATAAATAAATAGTTTAACAATGCCACATAGTGAAGACACTTCTTTTTGGCATGGAGATTAAGAAATAGGTGTGTAATGTATTAAAGAAAAAGATAATAAAGTATAAGAAAGGAAAAAGTAGAGTGAAGAAAGTAAGAGAGAGAGAAAAGCAAGTGAGATGAAATGTGTTAACTTTTACTAAAAAATGAAATGATTCCACTACTATGGAACGTATCAAAATGACAAAATGAATCTACTATTATGGAACGGATGGAGTAATATACTTAGAAAAATATTTATAACACAATTAAATTGAGTCATTTCATTTTCTGCACTCGTTTTGCAAAAATGATAATAAATAATTAAAATTGAGAGAGAGTTAATTAGGTGACATAATAAGGTAGATAAGAGTCTTACCTATACCATTCTCTTTCTTACTTTACTTTTTCTCCACTTTGACTAATTATTACTCCCTCTGTCCCATTAGAAATGAAACATTTTCCTTTTTGGTTCGTCCCAATAAAAATGAAACGTTTCTAAAAATAGAAACAATATTCTCTCTACTTTTTCTTCTCTCTTACTTTACTCTCTCTTCATTAACTCACAAAACAAGACTACATAAAATCCTGTGCCGGAAAGCAAATGTTGCATATTTAATGGGACGGGGGGAGTATCATTTTTCTAAAATGAGTGCAGAAAATGAAATGACTCAACTACCGCGGAACAGATGGAGTATGACTTTTCATCTAAAGTATTTGTTTTGTATATATGATATTTATTTCTAATTATTATCCTACACAACACTATATTATCATTTGTTCATCTGAATATGTTTATTTTTTAAAATATACTCCCTCTGTTCCTGAAAATATGTCAAACCATTTTTGTCCTCCCAAAAATTTATCACCTTTTACTTTTACTATTTTTGGTTGGACTCAACTTTCCACTAACTCTTTCTCACTCACATTTTATTATAAAACTAATATAAAAGTAGGATCCACATTCCACTAATTTTTTCAACTCACTTTTTATTACATTTCTTTAAACACGTGTCGGGTAAAATGGTTACACATTATTAAGGACCGAGGGAGTAAATTAATAGTACTTACTAAACTTATGTTGTCATAACTTTCATATGCACATATTAAATTAAGCCAACATGAGCAAATGAATACCAAAATAAAAGTTTTTTCATAATTAATAAAATCATTTTTACCAAAATTAAATTTAATATATGATAATATTCATAAATATATATATTTTAAGAATCATAAAAAAAGAAATCGGACTCAAGTTATATACAATAATATCCAAGTAGAATAAATCAAAATCATCTTAATATAACTACGCATACTAATTTTAATAATATTTAGTATATTTACCCAAACTAATATACTTAAATACAAATGAAGTTAATTTATAGACAGCAACATATTAAAAGTCCAAATTAAATTTTGTTAAAAGTCTAAATTGAATTTTTTATACTGTTAAAAGCCCAAATTATTGAATTTAATACAAAAAGCCCAATCTAAAGTTAAAGTAATACTTACTACAATATTGCCTCCCTAATAGACTAAACCCTAAATTGACGCCTTTACATCACCGCCGTCCGCCGCTGCACTCACCGATCTGCCTCGCTGCTGCCATTCCCATCTCTCCCTCTTAGGTTATCCACAATGGCGCCTAGCGCACCGCCTAGCCGAGCGCCGGCGCTAGGCGGTCGCTAGGCGAACCATTGCAGCCTCCGAAAACCAAGCCACGGCGTGGCCGTCCCCAACGCACGGAGTGGGGTACCTCACGATGAAGCCGGCCTCCTCCAAGCACATGCCGACATGCGTTAAACGGAAGCTCATATTCGACTCCAAAGGATTTAATTGAAGAGTTATGGGCGCGGAGGACTGCTCGGATTTAGTTTATTTATGTAATTTTGTAAAATGTACTGAACCCTAATGTAAATTTTATTATTAATGTACTTTTTAAAATTTTAGTACTTTTCTAAATTTATTGTACTTTTTTAATATATTGTACTTTTTTTAAAATTAAAATAGTATTATTAATGTTTCTCGTATATGTCTCGTAAATTAAATTCCGTATATTGTGTTATTAGTGATGTGACTATTGATGTGGCTGGGCTATTTATGATATGGCTAGGCTATGGCTGGGTTATTTCTGATGTGGCAGGAGGATTTTTAGTATTAATGACGTGGCAGTAGGAGTTTGTGGCTGGGCTATGTCTGGGCTATTGCTGGGCTATTACGTGGACACCCTTACCGCCTCACCCACGTTGCCTCCGCCGCGCACCACATCCTCTTCTATCCCCTTTACCTGCCTCACTGCATTGCTGCCCGCCTACCTGCTTCGTCCGCTTAGTTGTGATGCGTGGCGGAATTTCTGGATTTGCTTCGAATCATCTTTCCATAGGATTTAAGCAGTCCCGCGTAGCGAGGGTTTTGTGGCTGAATGAAGGCTCTGCAATGGCGTCAGCATCTTCATCGTCGTCGGGGCCTGAGATCCCATGGGTGGAGAAGTTTCGCCCCACTAAGGTGTCTGATATCGTCGGCAATCAAGACGCCGTCGCCCGCCTCCAAGTCATCGCCCGCGATGGCAACATGCCCAATCTCATTTTGGCTGTCAGCATTCTACTCTCTCTCCCACAAATGTTCTTCATTTTCGGTTTAATTTTATGTTTTAAGTCCAATCGAGTATCCAGAATGGAAGTAGCAAATTACTCATCGTACCAAGTGCTTGGGTGTTTGTACCTCCTGATAACCTAGTTCTGTAATGTTTTCAATTTGCATAAGCTCTTCAATTTTTAGCTGTATATGAATTGATTAGAACAAAGCTCTTCAATTTTCTATTTGGATATGTATATGAATTGATTCTATACACCTCTGAAATATGAAAATTAGGACATCTTCTGGGGTTTTTTTCTAAGCAATCAGCCTTGATTGGTTCTTTCAGGGTCCTCCTGGAACTGGTAAGACTACTAGCATATTGGCTCTTGCTCATGAGCTCCTCGGGCCAAATTATAGAGAGGCGGTCTTGGAGCTAAACGCATCAGACGATAGGTATTTACGTATTTTCTTGTGTCTTGTTAACATGACTGGGATTCATTCAATTGTTGGCTTTTCTTATGCTTTTATTCATGAATCTGGCTCTGGCCAGAGGAATTGATGTTGTGAGAAACAAAATAAAGATGTTTGCCCAGAAGAAAGTTACATTGCCCCCTGGAAGGCACAAGATTATAATTTTGGACGAAGCTGACAGGTGATTATTCTTATAATGATTTGAGTTTCTGTCTCTCTTTAAGGGAATTTCAGTGGCATCTTTTGCTTTTCTTCATTTGCTTTTTGGTCATATGTAGTACTAAACTGACTTAGTTTCTAGACTCGGTATGGATCTTGTACATGAGAGCACGACTCTTGTATAGATCCCGACTTATTCAACTTTGTTTTTCTTGCGCTCATTTTTATTGAGGTTTTATTTTATTGTGTTTTGTTTTTGAATCTAATTTTCTGTATTGGGTGATAGCATGACTTCAGGAGCTCAACAAGCTTTGAGAAGGACGATGGAAATATATTCTAATTCTACACGTTTTGGGCTAGCTTGCAACACTTCATCAAAGATTATTGAGCCTATTCAGAGTCGATGTGCTCTTGTTCGATTTTCTAGATTATCCGATCAAGAGATCCTTGGACGTCTCATGGTGGTGGTTGCAGCAGAAAAGGTTAGATCTGACACTGTTTTCTGCTGACGTTCATGTGGAAATTCCCAAGTTAGTTAGATTGCTCAACATCTCTTCAACTAAATGCTTTTGCTGCAGGGTTATTTTCCCCTTTGGACATAGAGAGTTACAATGACTGCACCATTTTGGTTGCCTGGCAGTTTATTGATGTGTGAACTGAGTTTATGTAGGGACCTTTCATCTGATACCTTCAATTGTGTTGTGTGATGTCTAACGAACGAGTATTTTCTATATGAAGTGTATCTAAGATCAAATATTGAGTAATTTGAAATTTTGAAATAGGAGCAATTTTTTCAAGAAACATGGGATGAGCATTCAGATCTATTTGGTACTTAACACACTATTTATATTGCTATAGGTACCTTATGTTCCAGAAGGTCTTGAAGCAATTATTTTCACTGCTGATGGTGATATGAGGCAAGCATTGAACAACTTGCAAGCCACAAATAGTGGATTTGGGTTTGTTAATCAAGAAAATGTTTTCAAGGTCAGTTCATAAGTTAGTAATGATTTTACATTTATCTCAAACGTTAAACAGTACTAAAACTCCATTGTGTTGCCTCCAGGTTTGTGATCAGCCCCATCCCTTGCATGTCAAAAATATGGTACGCCAAGTGATTGATGGGAAATTCGACGATGCTTGTGCTGGATTGAAGCAGCTCTATGATTTGGGCTATTCACCAACTGATATCATTACCACTCTATTCCGAATCATAAAGAACTATGATATGCCTGAGTATCTGAAGTTGGAATTTATGAAGGTTTGTATGATGCAATCTGCATTTCACTTTAAGTCCTTGGAAGATACCCAAGTTTCTCATTCTTGGACTATTTTTCATCCTTATAGAAACCACAGAGAATTAAGAGCAAGCCAATAAAGTTAGAATTGAACAAGCACATTCCTGTAAACTGAAATCTCCTGTGTTGGTTTTACAGGAGACAGGATTTGCTCATATGAGGATCTGTGATGGAGTTGGTTCATATCTTCAAATGTCTGGTTTGCTCGCGAAGCTTGCATTGGCCCGCGAAACAGCCAAGGCAGCTTAGTTAGTTGCTAGTTGGGTGCGTGTCATCCTTCCCCAATTGAATTCTTACCAATTTCTGTGTCACTGTAGATTCTGAGATGTGCTTATCGAAACACTTGTGTATTGTATCCTTGTGCAAGTTTGCGCACAATGCCAGTAACTTTTGCTGAAGTAAAATGTTTACCTTGTACTCTTGTAGTGATGGGGAGGAGAGTTGTATGGTCGCTGGAAATATGTTTTGAGATGATTAGGATGTTTCCCCATATTGGAGCTTTAAAATGTGGTACTCATAATTGTTCTGCTCTTACTTTTTTATACCTAGGATTACAAATTATACATGCATCAGAATTATTCTTAAACGCTACTAACAACATTCATATGAATGGACTAGTAATTGAAGTGGAGGTTGATATTTTATTGTTTAATGATTTTAGATTTTCGTTTGGAAATTTGCTGTGCAATGTTACTTGTATCTAACTTTGTTTTTGTGTTGATGTGCATTTTGTATTTTATTGGGGTATGATGATTTCTTTGAATTCAGTGTGAATGATTGGAGATGAACTTAGATCCAATATGGAGTATCAAAATAATCGATTTGAGTGTAATAAGAATTCATTGAGTCCAACAATAGGGGTTTAGATGAATGATGGATGAAAATTCCATTTCATATTTAGTTTGCTTACTGTTGACTTTATATTTTTATATTTTCATGATAAAAAATAGTTTTTCCATCTTTTGGCAATGAAGCATATCAAAATTTATTTTGATGTTTAGACTAAGGTTAAATTAGAGTCATTAATTTAGCATGATCAACCGCGTAAATAGTAACACATTTTCCTTTTTGAGATGTTTCACTCTAAACGACACATTTTTTAAATTAGAAACATCATTCTCTCTATTTTTTAAATGACACAATTCAACTCTACATAAAATCTCGTGCCGAAAAGCAAAGTGGGACGGAGGGAGTACAGTTTATTCAATGTATGAAGGGTAAATTAAGTAATCAATGATAATCCTTAAAAATCTTTAAAAATAAAAAACTTAAATTTTACTCCTTTCGTCTAAGGTAGTTGAGTCGTATTCTTTTTTTATTTTGGCCCAACGTAATTGAGTCATTTCTTTTTTTGGTAAAAACTTTATTCTCCCTCTTACTTTACTCTTTCTTCGTCTCTTACTTTTTTTCCATTTCTTACTTTACTCTTTCCACTCTAATCTTTAATAAATCAATTTCTTAAATCTTGTGCCCAAAAAAATTGTCTCAACTACCTTGGGATTGAGGTAGTATATAATTTTATCGATTAATTTTTTTTCCATGTATCATATCAAATTATAGGTAATTTTACGAGAATTTGAACGAAATTTATTGCTTACGTTTTGATGAAAAAATTGAACGAAAATGTAATTTGAATATTTTTATTACTCCGTATTGACCTGAAGTATAATGTTCTTCATTGCATTACTTTGATACCCTAAGGGGGCGTTCGGTTTGCAAGATTATATCCGAGATTAAATTTGTAGTGTGTTTGGTTCATGAGATTCAACCCTACAATTCAATTCTAGATGGATAATCATGGGATAATTAGTCATAGGGAACCCCCTATGACTAAAATAATCTCACAACTCAATCCTAGATTTTATCTTGGTATTATTTTATCTTGGAAACCGAACACCACCTAGTCAGTCAATGTAAATAATGCAATAAGTTCAATGTGCATAATGTCGAAAAATGGTACTCTGTTTAACCGTGTTTTTGAATTTGCAATCAATTGTGTTTTAATACACTATGTTACATGGTTTAATGCCCAAATGTAATGCATATAATGCTCTAAATAAAATGTACGTAATGGCAATAAAATGTGTGTGTTTTTGAATTTGCAAGCAATTTGGTTTTATACCATACTCCCTCCGTCCCACATTACTTGAGGCGTTTCTTTTTTGCACGAGATTTAAAAAATTTGTGTTAAGTGAGTTATATAAAGTAAAATAAAGTAGAAGAGAGAATGAACTAAGAAAGAGGAGAGAGTAAAAGAAAGAATAAAATATATATGATTAGATGTTTTGTTTTTAGTAAAAAAGAGAAATAACTCATATAACTTGGGACAACACAAAATGGAATATGACTCAATTAACTTAGGACGGAGGGAGGGAGTATATGCTACACTGATGTAATGCAACAAGTGCAATGTACATAATACCTTAAGTACAGTGTACATAATGCTAATAGAATGATTGTATTTTTGAATTCAGGGAACATCTTTTTTAGGTATATCAACTATCCTAATTGAGCAAATTTGGTTCGTAACATTTCATAATATCTTTTAAGGTCCATCAATTATAAGCATGATTAACTTAAATTTTCAGTTTAATAAAATTATGAGATTCATTAAAATAAAATATTTATCTTAGTTTTATCTAAATAATTGAGAATGTTACTAAATAAAAGTACTCCCCATGTCCCATTAGAAATGAAACGTTTTCCTTTTCAGTCTGTCCCATTAAAAATGAAACGTTTCTAAAATGGAAACAATACTCTCTCTACTTTTTCTTCTCTCTTACTTTACTCTCTCTTCATTAACTCACAAAACAACACTACATAAAATCCCGTGCCGAAAAGCAAATGTTGCATATTTAATGGAACGGAGGGAGTATTAATTAGCACTAGAAAGTAATATCATAATATTCAAATAAAGTATGGTATATATTAATAATAGAGGGAACATCTTTTTAGGTCCACGAACTTTGTCAAAGTATCATTTTAGGTTCGTGAACTTTGAAAATATCATTTTAGGTCCGTTAACTACAAGTTAATATCATTTGAGGTATTTTGACCTTTTTCCGGACATAAATGCCCATAAGGCCTTCAAAGGGCAATTTGGACAATTCTTTCGCTACTCATCTTGCGTCAGAGACCTAGAGTCCAACGATTTTGAACGACAAACTTTTATATTTAAATTCAATTTGGACAGTAATTGGTTTCCATTCTGAAATTCATATAATTAATACTCCGAATAACAATCCAAATTAATAGCTATCTAATTTCAAAACAAATAAACTAAATATAATTCACAAATCACCTATAGCAAGTTCTTAAAATGCAGTTTAGATTGAAAAAAATAAAATAAAGTATCAAGTCCCAATTCACTATCCCTAAATAATTGGTCATCTAATAATTGAAAAATTAACACATACTCCCTCTGTCCCAAGTTACTTGAGTCGTATTCCTTTTTAGGTTGTCCTAAGTTATATAAATCATTTCTCTTTTTAGCTAAAAACAAAACATCCATATTGAAAGTTTTAAAATAATAAGTTATCTCTATGTTTAGCAAAAAGTAATACTCTAATTTACTGTATTTATTTTTATCTATTTTATTTTATTCTCCATCCATTTAATATTAAAATATTTCTTCTTAATTTTTATGAAAAAAGAAGTGATTCAATTAACAAGAATTAAAGTAGAGACTATGAGTAATTATATTGTTAACAAGTATTAAAGTAGATATTAAGAGTAATTATATTGTTTAACAAGTATTAAAGTAGATATTAAGAGTAATTATATCATACTCATATGTTTAATAATGAATTCGTACATACGGAAGTAAGATGGAGTAGTATTAAAAAAAGAAGATGGAGTAAGGGCATTAGCAATGGGGCGCCCTAAGGCGCGCCCTATGGCGCGCCACGTCAGCAGTTTTATCCTCCTACCTCCCCACCTGCAGTGGGGCGCCCTAAGGCGCGCCCTAAGGCGCGCCCTATGGCGCGCCACATCATCATTTTATTTATTTGTTAATTGATTTAAATGTTTTCAACTAACAATTAATAACGAGTAAATAAAAAAGGTCGAAATAACAAACGGGGACACATTAATAAAAAAAGAAGTTACACCGTTCAACTTACAAAAAAAAAAACTAAGTCGGTGCAATTCCCAACTTCCGACGCAGTTCATCTATCAATGCCCGGAGGTATTCGGCTTCGTCGGGGTCGGTACACTTCTTGAGGGCCTTGTGCGTCTCCAACAACGTCCTCGCCATCGACGCTGTCGCCAACGCGCATCTCCACTAAACATAGGACTATTTGGACTTGAAGCCATTTCGTAGTAATTATGTAAATGTAAGTTTCGAAAGTGAAATTGTGAAATGAAATGTAAAACGAATGAACTCTATTTATAAAACAACCAAACCGCGTGCCATCGTCCGCGACCTATCGTCCGTGTACGCCACAATGGGGAGGACGATGGCGCGCCCGATGCTATCGTCCGCAGCCATCGTCCGTGTACGCCACAATGGGGCGGACGATGGCGCGGACGATAGGCATCGGGCGCGCCATCCTCCGCGCCCTTAGTATCGGCCGCGACGATCGTCCGCGACCTATCGTCCGTATCCGCAATGGGCGCGGACGATCGATGGCGCGGACGATGCGCGCCATCGGGCGTGCCATCGTCCGCCCATTGCGGATGGCCTAATATTTTTGATAAATTAACATTAATTAGTATAGATAATTGGGCTTGCGACTGCAATATGAAAGAGGGCATAAACCAACCCTAGGCCCATTTCGAAGCAACGCCTTATATTGCTGTGATTGGGGGTTAGGGTTACTGGAACCTCACAAACTGACCTTCCGCGCCGAGCTCTCTACCATTCTGCACCCATGGTTCTCAAGTAAGTCGCAATCTTTTCCTGATATCTGCTGATTAACTGTTGTTTATACGCTATTGAGCATCCTTGCTTCACTGAATCGAATTTCGGCAGTGGAACTTATTGAACCTTTAGATGTTTGTTTAGGTTGGATTTGCTTCGTTAAATTCTTTGTCGTAGATTTAGAGGTCGTCGGATGCATCATATTTGGATTCGTGCTCTATGCATTTCAATTCCCGATTGTATTGAAATTTTCACTTCTGGATAGTTGCTGGAAAATTGCCTCTGGTCTCAGTCTCGCACTATTTAATCCAGTGTTTTACTCATTGGAGCTAACAAAACTTGTTTCCGAGTCAATTTTTTTAGATAATTTGTTCTACCCGTATGTATGTTGTTTGAATTCTGCTGTAAAACCTTGGTTTTGATGATAAATTTGAGCGCACTTGAATATTGAAGAATTCATCTGTTTGATTCTTCAATTTTGTTTGTGTGTATATTGGATTTTGTAGATGTGTGTGTATTGTAAAGCGTATTGATTTAGTTGCTACTGTTCTTGGTTATCAGGACGGAGCTTTGCCGTTTTAGTGGTGCCAAGATTTATCCTGGAAGGGGCATTAGGTTTATTAGATCAGACTCACAGGTGGGATAAAACCATAGCCAGTACTTTCTTTTACCCTCTCATTTGTTGTAATTCATATGGTTAGGTTTTGTGAATCCAATTTCCAACAACTGTTGTAGGTTTTCCTGTTTGTTAACTCAAAATGCAAGAGGTACTTCCACAATCGCCTGAGGCCTGCTAAGCTTACTTGGACTGCCATGTACAGAAAGCAACACAAGAAGGTACTTTTGATTGATCTATCACCCAACACAGTTGTTTTGCAGTTATTCTCGACTCTAAATACTTTCTTTATTGGCATAGGATGCTGCTGCTGAAACTGTGAAGAAGAGGCGCCGTACAAACAAGAAGCCCTACTCAAGGTCCATTGTTGGTGCGACCTTGGAGGTCATTCAGAAGAAACGGGCCGAGAAGCCAGAGGTCCGTGATGCTGCGCGTGAGGCTGCTCTACGGTATGAAACTTTAATTCCAAATGATAAAATATCACTCCTCTTACTTGAGTGAGAGTAGGTTTGTGATTACATTAGTTTGTATCAGTGAAATTAAGGAGAGGATTAAGAAAACAAAAGATGAAAAGAAGGCAAAGAAGGCTGAAGTTCAGTCCAAGCAAAAGGGTTCCGGCAAGGCCAATGTGCCCAAGGGAGCAGGACCCAAGGGCCCTAAGATTGGAGGTGGCGGCGGCAAGCGTTGAAAGGTTTTTGCTTTTATATGTTATGCATAAGGAACACAAATGGTTATAAGCCATTGCCATTGTGTGCTGGTTTTGGTTTTGATCTACAACTTATTTCTTTTCACTGGACATTCTCTTGTAAGGCTATTCAACTTTGTTTTCACTAGAAATAGCATACATTTTCATCTGAGATTTTATATTTTCATATTTTGATACATTAAGGCTACTGATTCCTGTTCAATGGGGATGCATTTTTTCATGAATATATGTTTTAGTGCTACTGCTAGGTGACTAATTCTTTATCCATCGGTGATAAAATTGCATAAGGGATAAAAATTAATAATCAAGCACCTAAAAGTAAAAAAAAAATTGTACTACTAAATACAAATTTTTTACTTTTATTAAGAACCGGACCATAATATATTGCATTAATATGTTCTCTTTTCTCATTGATATTTATCATTATAAACGGAATTATTTATGAGCCAGACTCATGTGCACTCCCACTTTGTGACCGAACATGGACTCGACCTTACCCGGTCTATAAAAAGGTAAAAGTAATTACTTCTACGTTTTAGTTTTAATATACCCACTTTATATTAAATGGAGTATGATTTTTGCGATGATAATATTACATTATAATAACTTTATTAACGATAAATTTTAATTACAAGAACAATTATTTCTATTTATGACAATAATCAATTTTAGCAGTTATTTTTTATGATTTTTCTACCCCATTATAAATTGTTGATTTTCCGTTTTTAATTGTGCTATTATAAATGATTGATTTTCATTTTTAATAAAAAAAAATATTGTAATACATATTTTATTCTCTTATCAAGGTCCTTTAAAATCTCATACTGATGGAAAAAGAGCAAAGTACTATGTTTAATCTTTTTTTGTTATTGTTGTAGTACATTAGAATGAAACGGAATACAACGATTTTTTTGGCATGCTTTGAGGTGGGAGTGGTGTGTAGTTCTTTTAGGGGCGGTTGGTTCGAAAGATTGTATATTGAGATTATATGTGTAATGTGTTTGCTTTATGAGATTGAATCCCACAATTCAATTCAAGATGGATAATCATGATATAATTAATCATAACTAAAATAGTCTCAGAACTTAATCCTAGATTATATCTTGGTATTATTTTATTTAGCAAACCGAACATTACCTTAGATTACCTTAGAGATATTGATGTTTGAAAGATGTTATTTTATCTTACGCAGACTGGGACAAGATCTTGCACCACAAATCCTGAAATCCTGTTGGTTGTTGGGTTGAAGTTCAAAATGGTTATGAGTATTTCTATATCATGAAATCCTGTTGTAATCAGTATCACAATTTCACATTTAGACCCTGATTTACCTGTTAGAAGCATTCTATCATCCATTTTCAATGTCAATGCTAATAGAAGTTCGTTTTAGACTTGTAGCTGTTTTAAATAATAGTATGAGTATAACATAACATGAAATTCACCATTCACCCACACAATATTTGCAAAAATACATACTTCTCTTCTCTCTTATTATCCACAATTTACATGACCAACATCCAAAACAAATGTAGTTAGCTTAGTACCTGTGCCGAAGCCCACCACTAAACCCTGAAATGTCCCTCTCCAGCATCCCTTACCGGTCCAGACGCCTCGACCCCGGATACACATTACTCAACTGCACCTTCTGCCCATCTCTATGCCTATTCACCGATTTCGATCTCTCCCACTGGGAGCTAGACCTCTCCGACCGTGGCCTCTGCTTCGGTGCACTGAGAGACCTTGCCTTTGCCTTCGAGGACTCTGTGTAAGCCATGTAGCTCGGATGCTCCGTGCAATTGCTCAGGCTGCTCTTGGCAGGCGCGAACAGCCCCCTCTTGGAGCTCCCCCCTTCCACCGATGATGAGTAGGCCGGGCTGTTGTTGGCCGTGTAGAAGGGGCTTCCGTTGGCATTTAGGCCTACCGTGAGAGGGCTTAGGGACGGACTTAACCATGTGGTGTGCTGGTCGGATATGTGGCTCGGGTGAGAGGAGTGGATGATGGCTCTGCCTATAGGGCTCGTGCTTGCCTTCCCCGTGTCAACTTCTAGAACCTTGTCTCCTTTCTCCTCATCCACACGGGCGATCCTAGTGAAGTCCCATGGCGCCTTCGCCTTCTCGCCTTTCCTCCTCTCCATCCAGGGCGAGGGCGACTTGTCTGAATCATACACGAGGTTGGTGTTGTTCCTCTGCATTTTGGCTCGGGCAGGGGATTCATGAGTCGCGTGATCCGCCTTCTCCTGAACCAGTATTCAATATAGGCTTACATTTGACAACTTTTTACATATTCAGTACTTCCTTCGTTCCATACTAGTACAATCATTTTATTTTCTGCACTCGTTTTGTAAAAAAAATTACAAATAGTTAAAGTGGACTGGTCTCTACATTTTTCTCTCTCCACTTTTAACTATTTATTACTATCAATTTTCCAAAATGAGTGCAGGAAATGAAATGACTCAGTTGAACGAAGGGAGTACATGCTTACATTCTAATTCAATATCTTACAGTGTGGTTGAAGTGGGAGGGCTTGGTGCTCTCCTCAGTGGAGAGTCGGCCAGCCCGTGCTCTGGCTTGGGCGCGCATAAGTGCCTGAAGCTGTCGTAACGTTTCAGCATTATGCTTACGCAAAAAGTGGCCTCTAACGAGTGCTTGGAGCTTAACCAACGCCTTGAGCGCCCGTAGAGCTCTTCTCGACTGCAGACGGGATCAGTAAGAATATTTGTTGAAAATGAGTGAATGGCTCACGATTACATTTGAGGTTGTTAGAGTTAGAGGACCAAACTAATCAAATGTTTAACAAGACATCTCAACCTTTGGAATGAAGTGAAGATAAAGTAATCCAATGGGATGAGAAAAGGTATCTCAAAAGATAAATTTTTGGCAACTTTTTCAACTTCTGTTGCTGTGTAACTTTCTTCAAACTACTGTAGCAACCTTAACCATCAAACTAGGACTACCATTTTGCTTTTTAAAACTACTAGCCACATCATCAAAAAATTTACGTACTCCCTCCGTCCGAGATTTAAGAAAATGATAAATATTATGTTAAAGTGGAGAGAATAAAGTATGAAAAAGGAAAAAGTAAAAGAGATAAAGAGAAATTGAATAAAGTAAAAGAGGGCTAAAATTTCATCTTTTGTTAAAAAAGGACATTGATTATTTGTGGTGGGACAATCTAAAATGGAAGTTGATCACTTGTGGTGGGACGGAGTGAGTACTTTCTTATAAAAATTAGTTTAAACTGTGAACAAATACATGTTTTAACACAAAATTGATAAAATACAAAAGAACGACAGAGAAAAAAACATTGATGTGTTATTAGTGAAAAATGAGACTCACATCTTTTGAGAGAATAAACATACTCTTTGATGTTTTTTTTTAATTTTAGATTGTCCATCAAAATTAGTGTATGCTGAAGTAGAAAAGAATTTGCTATTTTGTTTTAATTCCAAAAGGCAACGTAAAATGGAATTTAGAACATGATTCAAACATATGCAAAAAAAAATTAAATAATTTCGAATTATAGCAAGACAAAAAGAAGCCCATAAATCATACTAGTAATATGTCTACCTTTTTCACCACCTTAGACGGCGTCGTTTAAAGAAAAATGACTACGTTAAAGATGAAACAATATTGCATACAACAACATGGAAAAAGAGAGAGGAAGGAAAAATTACGAGATAGCCACGGAAATGAGATTGAATCACAACGGCCGCCCGCTCCTCCCAAACGGCGCCGTTTTGTGGACCATACGCGGCGGCGCTGGTGAGGTGGGCCACCGCGGCCACGGCAGCCTCGGCTATGGCGGCGGTGGCAGCGGCCACGGCGACTGCCTGCCTACTCGTCGCTTCGTCGTCGATCGCATGGGATCGACGGCGGAGTTTTCCCTTGGGAAAGCTCCATCTCTTCTTCGGGGGCGGGCCGCCGTTCGGGTCGGGCTTATTCAAGCCCCACATACCTCTAAACCATTTGATAGCTTTGCCCATTGTGTTGGAGATGAGTGAAGGGTGAAGCATGGAGCAGTTTTAGAGAGAGAGAGAGGAAGAGTGAAGTGAAATGGTCAAGGATTGATATAACTACTAAACATGGGATTAGGAAAATAAGTTATTGTTGGGTGCTGTGGAAGTTTGTACCTAATTAGGAATGATTACCTCTATTTATTATTTTTAACTACTTTTCATATTTTAGTATTGTTACAGCTATTGCTTACTCCTTTTTAATTACCTCTTAGTAAATGTTTGTATCAAATTAAATTAATGATATAGCATAAATATTAGTACTCGTTTTTAAAATAATTAAAGTTTAAGTTTATTAATCATGTAAATAAGAAACTGAGTTATTCTACCTGCCTCCCATTATTCTGTCCTTAATTAAACTATTAAAATTTATATATAATGGGCAAGTTGTTTTTAATATAAATCTATTCAAATGAAGATGACTAAGTAACGATTATTATAAAAAATATGCTTTCATTAAAAATAATTTTATCGGTGGACAATACAAATTTTAATGTAAAATTGATAAATATGAGAGAAAAAAGATAAAATAAATAAAATAGAGAAAAATTCTGGATAAAGTTAGTAATAAATTAAAAGTAACTTTTTATTTTAGCATAAGACTAATTTTAAAGGATGAACAAAATGAAATATAAGAATATATTTTTGTGTACCGGGGAGTAGTATGAAACAATAGTCACGTTTTATGTTAGATGTCCAATTTACTCCTAATGAATTGATTTGATTAATTAATAAAAGAAGTGCTCTTGGATGAATCAGTTTTAGTTTTTTTCAGTATAATTCATTTTTCAATGAGTGCATTATTTTCCCGAAAAATAAGTAGTGGTATTTTTTTTTCATATCGTGACCCACATCCAATATTGTGTTATATTGAGATCAGTTGTTCAAGCAAATATAAAATTTTCAAAAGCACTTTATGACCAAAAGTTTCAAGTTTATATTTCATCAAAATTTTAATTGAATAGGACAATTATCTATTGACAAATGTTTGATTTAATACAAGTTTCAAGTTTATATTTCATCAAAATTTTAATTGAATAGGACAATTATCTATTGACAAATGTTTGATTTAATACATTGCTTTTGAAAGTTACTATTAGAGCATCCACGATGGGGCGCCCTAAAGTCCGCCTTATAGGGCGCCATATGCTCCGCCACATCAACATTCATCCTCCTACCATTCTACCTGCAGTGGGACGCCCTAAAGTCCGCCCTATAGTTTTCACTACTATTTTGTTAATTAATTTTTTATGTTTTCAAATATGTCATGCAAAATTATAAAAAAAACACTACGATTAAAGGCAAATCCTACATTACTAATTAATTTTTTTTTACAAAAAGTTAGAAAAAAAATAAGTTCACTAAATCCTACATTACTAATCCTTCATTCCCAACTTGCGGCGCAGATCATCGATCATCCACTTGAGGTGTTCGGCTTTGCCAGGGTCCTCGCACTGCATGAGGGCGTGGTGCGTGTCCAACAACGTCCACCGGTTGGGGCGGCCGCCACCAACTCCGCGTAGGCATGTCCCACAATAATTATGTCTTATGTCTAGTCTCCTTTATATAGAGTTATGATGGGCCAGATTAGGGATTTATGGAAGGTTTTGGATATGGCCTTCCCCAATTAGCTTTTTACTAAGTACACTGAACCCACAATTTAATGCAAACTTATATTTGAATATTATTAGTAACCACTACAGAAATAATATTGCACTGCCCATCCAAATCCGAAATTATAAGTAATCCGGGCTTCCTCGTTTAAATGATTATTTCTCGCGCTTAAGATATAAATGCCATTAATTAATTAATTTCTGCTATGGACTTAATTAATTAACATCTTATTAATTTCAAGAGTGGACTTAGCAAGAAACGATTATTTATTATTCATGGAATAATTAAATTCCAACTGGCCAGTTTCCCGAATAATAAAACATTGTTCGAGCTCCTCTTGAGGACCTTATCAAGCCAGACTCACCAGGCGCGAGATTCAACATAATAGCAATCCTAGCACCGCTAGACATTAATCACATCTACCCAATATATCAGGATTATTGGGTTGCGAAAAACCCGCACCATTTGATAAGTCAAAGTAGTGCATAATCAATATCGTATGCTCAATGCTAACATACATTGATTAAGATATAAATATTTATCAAGACCTCGTCTTTCAGTAGATAGCATATAGACATGTCTTGCTGTTAGATTCGTTCAGTGCTATACCACACCAATGTCATCTTATTTCAGTAAGGCTTAGAAACATGCGGACTGACATTGCAACATTTCACGATAGGTAGCCAAAGCCTATCTAGGTTGTGAAATTCTTCTTTCTCTTTTGCAAAGCATTGCATAGAACTGACCCTGTTACCTTAAAGTAGACGACGCCCACAACCAGTCTACTAAGCAAAAGACTTAGACTTTGTTTGCTTCTTATGCATTTAAATATTTATAAAACATCTTATAAATGCACAAGCAAACACAATGTAATAATAATAGTGATTCTATTCGTGCGAACTGCTCGAATAATACTGAATCGGGTTAAAAGTGGATTTTAGAGTTTTCCGTATACAAGCAAGATTCTATTCGTGCTCGAAACATGCTTTTCAGTATACCAAACCTAACAGCATCCTCAAACCAATTAATCCCTTAAATAGCAAGGAACATCTTTTTTTGGTACACCAACTATGCTAAATGAACAAATTTGGTCTATAACATTTCATAATATCTTTTGAAGTCCGTAAACAATGCCTTAATATATAAACAAGTATTTTTTTGCTATTGCCAATATTTTTCATCCGGAATTACCCTCCAGCACTTGAAGGGCAATTCGGTCAATTATGTAAAAGAAAGGGTCTGTGCCTGCTGTAATTAGGTAATCTTTTTGGGTGATTGGATATACTTTCGCAGGTTTATTACCGATGAGAAAAAGAGAGTTACTTCCTCTATTTATTCATTCATCTCACTCCTTTTCACACATTTTCAGTTCCCCCCATTCTTTTTCCTCTATTCTCTTCAAAATTTTTTGCATATTTTCAGCATGTCTACCGCTTCTACAAATGGATGTCACTGGTTACGCATTGAATATGTGAATTTTTTTATGTCGTGAAAGAGCAGCCCTTAAAATCGTCAAGGATTCAAGGAGGCAGTCGCACGGAATGTTGTATTTTGTTTGCGAGAAAAACGAAAGAATGGTGGGTGCTCATTTTTCCGCTGGTGCTACCCTATTACTAGGGGTTAAGCAAGAAATTTGCCGAACGACGAAGAAAAAACGCTGCAATTTTAGGAGACAATGGAAAAGAGCAGTTTCGGGAAGATAACAGTGGTATGAAAAATAGATTTGTTGTCCTCTTTTGCTGTTGTTCTTTCATTTTTTCAACTTTGGCAATTTTGGTTACTCTAAATAAGTAGGCAGCGATAGTAGAGATGCCCACCGGTTTCGGTTCCGGCGGTTAACCACCGAACCGGATCCGTGTCAATTTTTTCGAATCGGAACCGTCGCATTTGGAATCGCGGTCCGGTTCTGGTTCAAGATTTTTCGAACCGGAACCATCACCGAACCGCCGGTTAACCGGCGGTTTCACGGTTCCGGTGAGAAAACCGAGGCGGCAGCGGGGGCAGCTTTTTCAGCCGATTTTGTCGGCTAAAACCGGCGGTTTTTGGACCGGAAACCGGCGGTTAACCGCGAAAACAGCGGTTAACCGCAAAAACCAGTGGTTTTCGGTTCCGGTGCGGAACACGAGGCAGAAGGTTTGTTGACCGAATCGGCAGTTTTGGTGGTGAAACCGGCGGTTCCGACGGTTTTCCAAAATTCATTTTTTTTTTAATTTTGATTTTGAATTCAGATTCATCCATTATCCCCCCATTTCATGTTTTATTTATTTACATTCCGACGACACTTGTAAATTGTATTACATTGTTGTATGTTGTATACTTGTATATGTATTGTAAATTGTAATGTATAGTTATCCGTTACAACTCAAATTCAATAAAATTGATATCATTTTCACCTTATTCGTCTTATTTCAATTTAAATTATCCGTTGTCTTGTTCTAATTTATTGTATAAGTCCAAATTTCAAATTACATAGAAAAAAAACCGAACCGTGAAACCGCCGGTTTTCAAACCGGAACCGGAACCGTGAAATAGCCTCACGGTCCGGTTCCGAATTCCTATAAACCGGAACCGCCGGTTTTGGAACCGTGGGCAACACTAAGCGATAGACGACATTGGGTTGTTCGTTGTTGTATTCTATGTTTTGAATGAAATGTTAGTCCAATTTGCAATTTATAGTTGGTTGTTGTTTCATTACTCTTCGTGGGTTGAGTAGTACATTCTGCTTTCCAAAACATCAGAATGTTAAAACACACAAAGTAGTAAGTGCGAAAAGCACACATAACACAGTACATTGAACAACACAAATAAAACATACATATTTCATGATGAATTGATTGTCGTTGTCATCGCCTAAATCAACATTGCATATCTCTTATTTCGTTGCAGTCGCAGTTGCCATCAACTCTGATTTTGTATCTTCATTGTCGTCGCTTAAATGAACAGTGCAGATCTCCTCTTTCATTGCAGTCGCAGTTGCCATCAACTCCATTTTTGTATCTCCGTTGTCATCGCTTAAATCAACAGTGCAAATATCCTCTTTCGTTGCAGTTGCTATCAACTCTGATTTTGTATTTTCGCTGTCGTTTTTCTCCATTTCTAGCCCTCTTGTGAACAAATGAGGTTGTCATTGTAAGGAATTTGCTAGCGGAGCACTTTTCCATACGTTGTTTTTTTGGTGCCTTCTTCGTACACTTGTTGCACGTACAATCACCCCATTTGTTTAGATGATCTGGATTTTCAATCTCGCAAAAATGCTTTCAAGTTTTTCCTTTGAAAGTTTACCCTTACTACACCAAGAATCTTTTTTTGGGAGATTGAGGGAGGGTATATGCCTATATATGTATACTCTATTTAATGTAGGTGGTTGTTTGTTGTTTGTTGGTAACATTAAAATCTTGCCTGATAGATATATCAAATATCACAATCAGTACCCTACCAGGTTGCCTTCTTGTCCAAGGCGGCTGCATGTCAAATGTTACCTCCGTACTTCGAGGCCAATTCTCCATTCCGTTGACTGGGTACAACACATTCTTGTAGAGTTTAACCATCATCTCCCTCGAGTAACATGGGGCCACATAATCGACGACCTCTTGATTGTCTTTGATTATACACGCAATAGCATGCACACACGGGATGCCCCTAATTTGCCACAATCTGCAAGAGCATTTTTTCTGTCTCAGATTGACTAAAAATTGACCGACGGGATCCGACACCTGAAATGATTCGGCACCGTTCAATATTGCTCGCCAAGAAGAGACATGTCCGGACTCCAACTTAATGGTTTCCTTAATGACTGGTTACGTCCTTATCCATTGTCCACAGTACTCGATCCGCTGCATTTGATCAGTTCTAATCTCCTCTAGCATGGATATTATGGCCTTCTCATGGGACTCAGCAATCATCGAATTGAATGTCTCACACATGTTGTTCAGAAGTATATCACACTTAGTGTGCTCAGAGAAATAAGTTGTTACCCAATGCTCTTTCGGTACAACACCAAGTAGATACTGGCACGTGGGCAGGTTATAGACTTTCATGTCATCCATGCGCTGCAAGTATTGCTCTTCAGTGGTCGAAGCTACAATTCCCCACATTTTGTTCTTTATCGTCTCACCGGTGAACTTCTTCTTGAAGTTGACACGATGCTCGCTTTGTGGAGAGTTTTCCCCTATAACGTTTGCCAGACCCTAAAGTTAGAAAGTTAAATATGATCATTGATGAACAATAGCAGTTTTTTCAGTTTATACTAATTCTATACTTTTGTCACTTTACACAATTTTTGAAATGGAAATCTCATGCACACTAGTAGCATCCTCGAATCAATCAATCCCCTGAACTGAATAGGAGGGAGCTTTAGCATGAAGAGATTTTGATAATTATAGGAGTATTTCTCAATAATGATTCAAATTTCACCCAAGTTACCCATTGGCTTTAGTTCCAATGGGGTGTAGATGATGGTCTTAGACAACTTTTCCAAATATTTGGTCATGTGACTCATGTTGATTGATATCCTATCAAATATCGAATTCCTTTTTTTGAGGGCTTCCCATTTCACACTTAATCCTTCAAATTCTTTCATATTTATTTTCAATCGCACCAGAACCTCTAATTTATTTCGATGACAAAGTTAATTGTATATACATAGGGTATTTTGGTTACTCATAATTTAAAACTAACATTAATTTTTTTAATTACTTATAATATAATACTAATATGTATATTAATATCAATTACTATAATGTTTAAATTAACTAAAATTAACTCTACAAAAGAGCTTGGAACCAAATTGAACTTCAGTACAGCGTTTCACCCACAAACCGATGGACAGTCCGAGAGAACGATCCAAACTCTCGAGGATATGTTGAGAGCCGTGGTGCTCGACCGAGGAGGAAGTTGGGAGGCAGCACTACCACTAATTGAGTTCGCCTACGACAATAGCTTTCATGCAACGATAAACATGGCGCCGTATGAGGCATTATACGGAAGAAAGTGTAGATCGCCGCTCTACTGGGACGAAGTTGGCGAGAGAAGAATACTTGGACCTGATGCAGTTGAGGAAATGGTGGAATCGTTCGGCAAATTCGTGAAAGGATAAAAGAACCTCGAGACGGAAAAAAATCATACGCGGATGTCCGATGAACTGACTTACAATTCCAAGCTGGCGACAAAGTTTTCCTGAAAGTATCCCCGTCAAAATGGATAACCCGATTGGAGTCAAGGGGAAATTGAAAGCCGCTATTATCGGAACCGTACAAATCTCGAAGGAGTGGCCCCTGGTTGCATATCGATTGTGCTACCAACAAACCTTGAAAATTGTGCACAACGTTTCCATGTGTCGCAGTACGGAAAAAACATGTTCGACCCAAAAGCAGTGATCCGTTTGAGAGGTCGCGTGAATCCAGACTTGAGCTACGAGGAGAGACCCCGATCTATTTGGATCGAAAGATCAAGTTGTGGAGAAATAAAATGTGCTTGGTG